>NC_135887.1:60272734-60362734 GCF_964194155.1 Cetorhinus maximus
CGGTCGAGCACGCGGGCAGGAGGGAGGGAGGGAGGGAGGGAGGGAGGGAGGGAGGGAGGAGGGAGGGAGGGAGGGAGGGAGGGAGGGAGGGAGGGAGGGAGGGAGGGAGGGAGGGAGGGAGGGACTCCCAACACTGGCTCCCCCCCACACCCCACCCCTCCACCCCCAACACAGGCTCCCCCCTCCACCCCCAACACAGGCTCCCCCCTCCACCCCCAACACAGGCTCCCCCCTCCACCCCCAACACGGGCTCCCCCCTCCACCCCCAACACGGGCTCCCCCCTCCACCCCCAACACGGGCTCCCCCCTCCACCCCCAACACGGGCTCCCCCCTCCACCCCCAACACGGGCTCCCCCCTCCACCCCCAACACGGGCTCCCCCCTCCACCCCCAACACGGGCTCCCCCCTCCACCCCCAACACGGGCTCCCCCCTCCACCCCCAACACGGGCTCCCCCCTCCACCCCCAACACGGGCTCCCCCCTCCACCCCCAACACGGGCTCCCCCCTCCACCCCCAACACGGGCTCCCCCCTCCACCCCCAACACGGGCTCCCCCCTCCACCCCCAACACGGGCTCCCCCCTCCACCCCCAACACGGGCTCCCCCCTCCACCCCCAACACGGGCTCCCCCCTCCACCCCCAACACGGGCTCCCCCCTCCACCCCCAACACGGGCTCCCCCCTCCACCCCCAACACGGGCTCCCCCCTCCACCCCCAACACGGGCTCCCCCCTCCACCCCCAACACGGGCTCCCCCCTCCACCCCCAACACGGGCTCCCCCCTCCACCCCCAACACGGGCTCCCCCCTCCACCCCCAACACGGGCTCCCCCCTCCACCCCCAACACGGGCTCCCCCCTCCACCCCCAACACGGGCTCCCCCCTCCACCCCCAACACGGGCTCCCCCTCCACCCCAACACGGGCTCCCCCCTCCCTTCCCCCCTAACACGGGCTCCCCCACTCCCTCCGCTCCTAACACGGGCACCCCCCTCCCCCTAACACTGGCTCCCCCTCCCCCCTTAACTCTGGTTCCCCCCTAACACCGGCTCCCCCCTTTCTCCCCCCCCCAACACTGGCCCCCCCCTCCACCCCCAACACAGGCCCCCCCCTCCACCCCCAACACAGGCCCCCCCCTCCACCCCCCAACACAGGCTCCCCCCTCCACCCCCAACACAGTCTCCCCCCTCCCCCCCCCCCCTCCCCTCCCTCCACCCTCCACCCCCACCCACCCCCCCCACCCCACACCCCTCCCCCCCCCCACACCCCTCCCCCCCCCACACCCCTCCCCCCCCCACACCCCTCCCCCCCCCCCACACCCCTCCCCCCCCCCCCACACCCCTCCCCCCCCCCCCCACACCCCTCCCCCCCCCCCCACACCCCTCCCCCACACCCCCCCCCCACACCCCTCCCCCCCCCACACCCCTCCCCCCCCCCCACCACACCCCTCCCCCCCCCCCCACCACACCCCTCCCCCCCCCCACCACACCCCTCCCCCCCCCCCCACCACACCCCTCCCCCCCCCCCACCACACCCCTCCCCCCCCCCCACCACACCCCTCCCCCCCCCCCCACCACACCCCTCCCCCCCCCCCCACACCCCTCCCCCCCCCCCCCCACACCCCTCCCCCCCCCCCCACACCCCTCCCCCCCCCACACCCCCCCCCCACACCCACACCCCCCCACACACACCCCGACCCTTCTCCCCCCTCCTCCTTCCCCCCGTGCTGACCTTGTTGACCTGGGCCGCCCGCAGACGCCGGAAGACGGCCTGAGAAGCCGCTTTCGCCGGCCCGTCCGCCATGACACCGGAACCGGATCCGCGTTGCGGCGCATGCGTGCTGGTGCCCGGCGAGCGTGCCTATCTGCATTTGTCTAGCGCCTGCCTGAAGGAGCGCGTTTGTCAGAGGCGCCGGCCGCGGCCTGGCCTGAGCTGTCAGTCCCACTGTCTCTCAGTGATACCCATTGTAAATGCCTGAGGACCCGGCCTTGCGCACTGGACCAAAAAGCTGCATTTATCACAGAGACACAGATCGAGTCTCCGCCGGTCAAACAAGCTCCAACTGTCCTCATCCCATTGTCCAGCCTCGGCCCAGGGCCCTGCAGCCAGGGCATCCCAGCGCACATCCATATACTCCTTCAATGTTATGAGGGTTTCTGCCTCTACCTTTCAGGCTGCAAATTCCAGATTCCGAAAAATTCTTCTTGCTCCTTATTCCCTGTTTCTAAGTTTGGTTATTTGTTGGATCCTGGTCACTAGTTTAGTTGGACTAATGGATCCAGGTTGTACACTTGTTTCAGGATGACTGATGTCAGTGATGTTACCTCTTATATGTCCACCCATTTTGAGTGAGCATCAACAATAAGGAGAAACATTGTTCCCGTAAAAGGTCCCACACGGTCAATATGCAATCGCACCCATGGCCTTCCTGGCTACTCCCATGGGTGTAACGGAGTTGCTGGAGGTAACTTTTGCACTTGCTGACACTGCATACAACTTCTCACTAAGCTCTCTATTTCTCCATCCATTCCAGGCCACCATAGATATCCGCATGCTATGGTCTTCATTCAGCAAATACCTGGATATGCACTATGTCATTCAGTTAACAAAGGCTTTTGTCCTTTTGGAGGAACAATCGCTCGAGCTCCCCACAATAAGATACTATCCTAGCTGGTTATCTCCTGTCTTCTGTGAAAATACGGTTTCATTTCTTCAGATTCCTGTTCTCGTGACCAACCGTGAAGAACTTGTTCCCGTACTTTGGATAAGACTGGGTCTCGACTTGCCCAATCTCTGATCTGTCTAGCACATACCCAGGATGAATCTAATGAGTTCAATAATAAAACGAGTTTTTGAGAAACTGGAACATCCTCACCGTCTTTTTTCAAAGGCAAACAGCTAAGTGCATCAGCGTTTACAATCTGTTTTCCAGGCCTGTGGATGAAAGTATGTTCATACGCTGCCAGGATCAACACCCATCTCTGTATTCTTGCTGAGGCTATGGGTGGTATAGCCTTGTCCTCCCTGAACAATCCTAGCAAAGGCTTGTGGTCCAAAACAACAGTAAAATGACAACCGTGTACGTACTGGTGAAATTTCTTGACACCAAAGATGGTTGACAGGCCTTTTCTAGCTGTGAGTATCCCTTTTCCGCTGTGTTCAGTGTTCTTGATACATATCCAATAGGTCATTCTGAGCCATCGTCCATTCAATGGCAGAGCACTGCTGCCATTCCATAAGGAGATGCGTCACGTCAGAACTAACTTTTCTTTGGTCAAAATGTACTAATAGGGTGAATGAGTGTAACAGTTGTTTCACTTTTGTGAAAGCTTCTTTCTGTAGTGTTTGCCAAGGCCAACGTTTGTTTTTCTTGAGTAGGTAATACAAGGGTGCCAGTTCTGTCGGCAAATTAGGCAAGAAGTGTCCATAGGAATTGATCATCCCCAAGAATGATTTGAGCTCGGAGGTGTTCCTTGGTTGCTGGTGCCTCTCTAATGGCTCTCACTTTTTCTTCAGCCTGGTGGAGGTCCTGTGCATCTACCCTGTGGCCTAAATAGATTACCTCTTTCGCTCGGAGCGTGCACTTTTCTTAAACGCACTCCCACCTGTGAAAAATGCTTCAACACTTCTTCCAAGTTTGCCAAATGCTCCTCTTCAGTGAGTCCTGTTGCTAGAACATCATCTAAATAACCTACAACATGATGCAATCCCTGAATATGGCGCAAGCAGAGGAGACACCAAACGGCAAACGGGTATATTGGTACAACCCCTTGTGTGTATTAATTGTGACAAATTTCTGGGAGGCCTTCTCTAACTCCAATTCTTGATAGGCATGGCTCATATCAAGCTTCGTGTAGGCGGTTCCACCTGCCAGCTTAGCATACAGGTCTTCAATTTTTGGTATCGAGTGTCCGTCCAACTTAGCAGCTTTATCGACAGTCAATTTGTAATTTCAACAAATTCGAACACTTTGGTCGGGTTTAAGTACGGGGACTATTGGTACTGCCAAGTCCGAGAACTGCACAGGTTGTATCACTCCCAGTTTCTCTAAACTGTCCAACTCGGGGTCTACCTTTTCCCGCGTTGCATGAGGTACTGGTCTTGCATTCATAAATCGGGGGATAGAGTCTGGATCAACATGAATTTTTGCTTGTAGCCCTTGGATCTTCCTGAGTTCATCTTGGAAAACCAAGGTGTATTTTTGTAGTAGCTCAGGTAACCCACTGGCTCCATTCTGAAAGGCCTGTTATTCACCCTCACAGTTACATAGATTGGCTCTGCTCTTCCTACCTTTAAATTATACAATGAATAAATATCTGAATCTGTTACTTCAGACTCTGCTATGTTATAAACCTCGCGGGGTTTTTTCTTTTGATTGAAAATCTGCCTGATTCTATCCTTGTCATGTCTTATGAGGTGTCCATTTCAATGACAGTAAAAAGATTAGACTTTTTTAAACTTTGACTCATTACAAGGTTGTCTGCTTCCACCTCTGTTACTATTATTCCATGTTTTTGCTGCAAAGTCATTTCTTTTTATTTGTCTGTAAGCTGTGGCTCCTTCCTGCTTCTCATTAGAGCTGTACATTTTTGGCCGCCCAACGTGGAGGATGGCGCCATTTTGCGCTCCCGCAATGGCTTTTGAGCCCCTCACTGCACCTTCCATAGCTAGTGCTATTCCCTGCGCCTTCTGAAAATCCTAATTTATTTTAGACAGTAATCTCTTCTGAATCAAATCTTCATTAATACTGCACACCAAACGATCTCTAAGCATTTCATTTACAGATGTACCAAACTCGCAATATTCTGTTAACTGTTTTAGACTTGCCACATAACAAGCGACTGTCTCCCCTGAGGCTCTATTTCTTGAGTTGAATTTGAACTGTTGCATCATTACCGAGGGCTTGGGCTGGTAATGATTCTTCACAAGGTTCACTAAATCATCAAAACTTTTTGAATCTGGGTGCCATTAAACTGCGGATCAATCCGTAAGTCTTATTCCCACACATGATAAGAGGATTATGCGCCTCTTCTCCTCCCCAGCAATGTCATTAGCTTGGAAAAAGAACTCAAGGCATTCAACATAATGAGACCAATCGTCCGCAGTTGGGTCGAAAGGATCAACTCTTGCAAACTGTGGCATGTTTTGAGGGGACTGCTTCGACAATTAGGATGGAAATTATACTCACAATTACCATGCAAAGTATGGCCCAATCTCAGTTCACTTGATCTCCTTCCTCGCTTTTACTTGCTTTTTTCACCTCGTCACCAGTTTGTTGGATCCTGGTCACTAGTTTAGTTGGACTAATGGATCTAGGTTGCACACTTGTTTCAGGATGACCGAGTTGGTACCATAGACAGAGCAGATCAGCAGACAGTTCTTAAGTAGAACACATTCTATTTATTTACAAAGGAACTCAGCAGCTATACTTGTGTGCTTACATCTCATACCCTGTATCTACATTACAGACTAACTCTCGACTATTCACTACTGACTAATAAGGTTGCCCGCGCTACTCTGTCATTGGATAATAAGATCATGTGATCTTCCATTATAATATTCTTCTTAAAAGTATATTACACATCAGATTCCCACGTTATTTCAGTTCATTGGTTTCCATTGGTTTTCTCTTTATGATTGGAGTATGACACAATCAAACTTAATAAGGAATGCAACGGTATTATGATCACTATTTTCCAGTGCATCTTTTACTGTGAGATTACTAATTCACCCTGCCTTATTACACAATGCTGGATCTAAAATGGCTTTGTCCCTAGTTCATTCTACTACATATTATTCCAGGAAAGTCAGGAAAACATTCTATAAACTCATCTTCTAGACCACCTTTGTCAATTTAACTTTGTCCCAATCTATATAAAAATTGAAGTCCCCTCACAATTACTGCGTTGCCTTTGTTAGACCCTCTAATAATCTCTTGTTTAATGCTCTGTCCAATGGTATAACTACTGTTAGGAGACCTAAAAACTAGCCCCCTTCACCAGCATTTTCTGACTCTTACTACTTATAATTTCCACCCATACTGATTCTACTTCATGATTTTCTGAAACAAGATCCTTTCTCACTAATGTTCTTATGTCATCCTTCGCTATCAGCACTAGCCCTCCTCCTTTGCCATTCTGTCTCTGTTGCATACTCTGGATTATTTATTTCCGAACCTTCGTCACCTTGTAACCATATCTCTGTAATGGCAATTAGAATTAAACCATTTATTCCTTTGTGCCACTAGTTCCTATTGTGGATGCTTTGTGCATTCAGCTAAAGAGCTTTTACTTTCATTTTTGTGCCACTATTCCCTGCATGTCCTTGCTCACTGGATGCATAATTACAGTTATGCTCTCTGTCCCTTACTGTTCCACTCTGCTTGTCTTTACCCACAATACTACACTGTTCTATTGTATCAACATTTCTCCTTGGATTTCTTAATCTCCCTTCATCCGTACCCACCCCCAGCCCCCACTCCATCCCCCAGTTAATTTAAAGCTCGATCTATGGACCTAGTTATATGATTCACCAGGACAATGGTCCAACCTGGTTTAAGTGGAGCCCATCGAAAAGGAATAGATCACTCTGCTGAGCACTGATGACAGTGCCCCAGGATGTGAACCTATTTCCTCTCACACGACTCTTTCAGCTATGTGTCTGAATCTCTAATCTGCATGACACAATGCCCCAATTGGCCCTTGGTTCAGGTAACAGCCTGGAGATGATTACCTTTGATGTTTTGCTTTTTAATTCAGATCCCAACTCCTCAAACTCTCTCAACAGAATAGCATTCCTTGTGCTGTCTATGTTGTTGGTTCCTACGTGGTCCACGACACTGGATTCATGCCAGTTCAACACAGCCCCCGATCCGGGCCTGTGTTGAAGAGGACGTCGAGGATCAGGGGCTGTGTTGAAGAGGAGGTCAAGGATCAGGGCCTACGTTGAAGAGGAGGTCGAAGAGTATCCGGGCCTGTGTTGAAGAGAAGGTCGAAGATCAGGGCCTGTGTTGAAGAGGAGGTTGAAGAGTATCCGGGCCTGTATTGAAGAGGAGGTCGAGGATCAGGGACTGTGTTGAAGAGGGGGTTAAAGAGTATCCGGGCCTGTATTGAAGAGGAGGTCGAGGATCAGGGACTGTGTTGAAGAGGAGGTCGAGGATCAGGGACTGTGTTGAAGAGAAGGTCGAGGATCAGGGACTGTGTTGAAGAGGAGGTCGAGGATCAGGGACTGTGTTGAAGAGGAGGTCGAGGATCAGGGACGGTGTTGAAGAGCAGGTCGAGTATCAGGGGCTGTGTTGAAGAGGAGGTCGAGGATCAGGCCCTGTGTTCAAGAGGAGGTTGAGGATCTGGGGCTGTGTTGAAGAGGAGGTCGAGGATCAGGGGCTGTATTGAAGAGGAGGTCGAGGATCAGGGGCTGTGTTGAAGAGGAGGTCGAGGATCAGGGACTGTGTTGAAGAGGAGGTCGAGGATCAGGGCCTGCGTTGAAGACGAGGTTGAGGATCAGGGCCTGTGTTGAAGAGGAGGTCGAGGATCAGGGACTGTGTTGAAGAGGAGGTCAAGGATCAGGGGCTGTGTTGAAGAGGAGGTCGAGGATCAGGGGCTGTGTTGAAGAGGAGGTCGAGGATCAGGGGCTGTGTTGAAGAGGTCGAGGATCAGGGGCTGTGTTGAAGAGGTCGAGGATCAGGGCCTGTGTTGAAGGGGAGGTCGAGGATCAGGGCCTGTGTTGAAGAGGAGGTCGAGGATCAGGGGCTGTGTTGAAGAGGAGGTCGAGGATCAGGGGCTGTGTTGAAGAGGAGGTCGAGGATCAGGCCCTGTGTTCAAGAGGAGGTCGAGGATCAGGGCCTGTGTTGAAGAAGACGTCGAGGATCAAGGCCTACGTTGAAGAGAAGGTCGAGGATCAGGGCCTGTGTTGAAGAGGAGGTCGAGGATCAGGGACTGTGTTGAAGAGATGGTCGAAGAGTATCCGGGCCTGTGTTGAAGAGAAGATCAAAGATCAGGGCCTGTGTTGAAGAGGAGGTTGAAGAGTATCCGGGCCTGTATTGAAGAGGAGGTCGAGGATCAGGGGCTGTGTTGAAGAGGAGGTCGAGGTGGTTCAAAGGGTGTTGAAGATAAGGTAGAGGAGGATTAGGGCCTGTGTTGAAGAATACCTCGAAGAGGATCAGGTGCTGTGTTGAAGCGAAGGTCGAGGATCAGGGGCTGTGTTGAAGAGGTGGTCGAGGATCAGGGACTGTGCTGAAGAGGAGGTCGAGGATAGGGACTGTGTTGAAGAGGAGGTCGAGGATCAGGGACTGTGTTGAAGAGGAGGTCGAGGATCAGGCCCTGTGTTGAAGAGGAGGTCGAGGATCAGGGGCTGTGTTGAAGAGGAGGTCGAGGATCAGGCCCTGTGTTGAAGAGGAGGTCGAGGATCAGGGGCTGTGTTGAAGAGGAGGTCAAGGATCAGGGGCTGTGTTGAAGAGGTCGAGGATCAGGGCCTGTGTTGAAGAGGAGGTCGAGGATCAGGGACTGTGATGAAGAGGAAGTCAAGGATCAGGGGCTGTGTTGAAGAGAAGGTTGAATATCAGGGGCTGTGTTGAAGAGGGGATCGAGGTTCAGGGGCTGTGTTGAAGAGGTCGAGGATCAGGGGCTGTGTTGAAGAGGAGGTCGAGGATCAGGGGCTGTGTTGAAGAGGAGGTCAAGTATCAGGGGCTGTGTTGAAGAGGTCGAGGATCAGGGGCTGTGTTGAAGAGGAGGTCGAGGATCAGGGGCTGTGTTGAAGAGGAGCTCGAGGATCAGAGGCTGTGTTGAAGAGGAGGTCGAGGATCAGAGGCTGTGTTGAAGAGGAAAATGAAGATCAGGGGCTGTGTTGAAGAAGAGGTCGAGGATCAGGGCAGTGTTGAAGAGGAGGTCGAGGATCAGGGCCTGTGTTGAAGAGGAGGTCGAGGATCAGGGACGGTGTTGAAGAGGAGGTCGAGGATCAGGGCCTGTCTTGAAGAGGAGGTCGAGGATCAGGGCCTGTGTTGAAGAGGAGGTCGAGGATCAGGGACGGTGTTGAAGAGATGGTCGAAGAGTATCCGTGCCTGTGTTGAAGAGGAGGTCGAAGATCAGGGCCTGTGTTGAAGAGGAGGTCGAGGATCAGGGCCTGTGTTGAAGAGGAGGTCGAGGTGGTTCAAAGGCTGTAGAAGATAAGGTGGAGCAGGATCAGGGCCTGTATTGAAGAAAAGGTCAAAGAGGATCAGGGCCTGTGTTGAAGAAAAGGTCGAAGAGGATCAGGTGCTGTATTGAAGCGAAGGTCGAGGATCAGGGGCTGTGTTGAGGAGGAGGTCGAGGATCAGGCCCTGTGTTGAAGAAAAGGTCGAAGAGGATCAGGTGCTGTATTGAAGCGAAGGTCGAGGATCAGGGGCTGTGTTGAAGAGGAGGTTGAGGATCAGGGCCTGTGTTGAAGAAGAGGTCGAGGATCAGGGGCTGTGTTGAAGAGGAGGTTGAAGATCAGGGGCTGTGTTGAAGAGGAGGTCGAGGATCAGGGGCTGTGTTGAAGAGGAGGTTGAGGATCAGGGCCTGTGTTGAAGAAGAGGTCGAGGATCAGGGGCTGTGTTGAAGAGGAGGTTGAAGATCAGGGGCTGTGTTGAAGAGGAGGTCGAGGATCAGGGGCTGTGTTGAAGAGGAGGTCGAGGATCAGGGGCTGTGTTGAAGATGAGGTCGAGGATCAGGGGCTGTGTTGAAGAGGAGGTTGAGGATCAGGGCCTGTGTTGAAGAAGAGGTCGAGGATCAGGGGCTGTGTTGAAGAGGAGGTCGAGGATCAGGGCCTGTGTTGAAGAGGAGGTCGAGGTGGTTCAAAGGCTGTAGAAGATAAGGTGGAGCAGGATCAGGGCCTGTATTGAAGAAAAGGTCAAAGAGGATCAGGGCCTGTGTTGAAGAAAAGGTCGAAGAGGATCAGGTGCTGTATTGAAGCGAAGGTCGAGGATCAGGGGCTGTGTTGAGGAGGAGGTCGAGGATCAGGCCCTGTGTTGAAGAAAAGGTGGAAGAGGATCAGGTGCTGTATTGAAGCGAAGGTCGAGGATCAGGGGCTGTGTTGAAGAGGAGGTTGAGGATCAGGACCTGTGTTGAAGAAGAGGTCGAGGATCAGGGGCTGTGTTGAAGAGGAGGTTGAAGATCAGGGGCTGTGTTGAAGAGGAGGTCGAGGATCAGGGGCTGTGTTGAAGAGGAGGTTGAGGATCAGGGCCTGTGTTGAAGAAGAGGTCGAGGATCAGGGGCTGTGTTGAAGAGGAGGTTGAAGATCAGGGGCTGTGTTGAAGAGGAGGTCGAGGATCAGGGGCTGTGTTGAAGAGGAGGTCGAGGATCAGGGGCTGTGTTGAAGATGAGGTCGAGGATCAGGGGCTGTGTTGAAGAGGAGGTCGAGGATCAGGGACTGTGTTGAAGAGGAGGTCGAGGATCAGGGACTGTGTTGAAGAGGAGGTCGAGGATCAGGGACGGTGTTGAAGAGCAGGTCGAGTATCAGGGGCTGTGTTGAAGAGGAGGTCGAGGATCAGGCCCTGTGTTCAAGAGGAGGTTGAGGATCTGGGGCTGTGTTCAAGAGGAGGTCGAGGATCTGGGGCTGTGTTGAAGAGGAGGTCGAGGATCAGGGGCTGTATTGAAGAGGAGGTCGAGGATCAGGGGCTGTGTTGAAGAGGAGGTCGAGGATCAGGGACTGTGTTGAAGAGGAGGTCGAGGATCAGGGCCTGCGTTGAAGACGAGGTTGAGGATCAGGGCCTGTGTTGAAGAGGAGGTCGAGGATCAGGGACTGTGTTGAAGAGGAGGTCAAGGATCAGGGGCTGTGTTGAAGAGGAGGTCGAGGATCAGGGGCTGTGTTGAAGAGGAGGTCGAGGATCAGGGGCTGTGTTGAAGAGGTCGAGGATCAGGGGCTGTGTTGAAGAGGTCGAGGATCAGGGCCTGTGTTGAAGGGGAGGTCGAGGATCAGGGCCTGTGTTGAAGAGGAGGTCGAGGATCAGGGGCTGTGTTGAAGAGGAGGTCGAGGATCAGGGGCTGTGTTGAAGAGGAGGTCGAGGATCAGGGGCTGTGTTGAAGAGGAGGTCGAGGATCAGGGGCTGTGTTGAAGAGGAGGTCGAGGATCAGGCCCTGTGTTCAAGAGGAGGTCGAGGATCAGGGCCTGTGTTGAAGAAGACGTCGAGGATCAAGGCCTACGTTGAAGAGAAGGTCGAGGATCAGGGCCTGTGTTGAAGAGGAGGTCGAGGATCAGGGACTGTGTTGAAGAGATGGTCGAAGAGTATCCGGGCCTGTGTTGAAGAGAAGATCAAAGATCAGGGCCTGTGTTGAAGAGGAGGTTGAAGAGTATCCGGGCCTGTATTGAAGAGGAGGTCGAGGATCAGGGGCTGTGTTGAAGAGGAGGTCGAGGTGGTTCAAAGGGTGTTGAAGATAAGGTAGAGGAGGATTAGGGCCTGTGTTGAAGAATACCTCGAAGAGGATCAGGTGCTGTGTTGAAGCGAAGGTCGAGGATCAGGGGCTGTGTTGAAGAGGTGGTCGAGGATCAGGGACTGTGCTGAAGAGGAGGTCGAGGATAGGGACTGTGTTGAAGAGGAGGTCGAGGATCAGGGACTGTGTTGAAGAGGAGGTCGAGGATCAGGCCCTGTGTTGAAGAGGAGGTCGAGGATCAGGGGCTGTGTTGAAGAGGAGGTCGAGGATCAGGCCCTGTGTTGAAGAGGAGGTCGAGGATCAGGGGCTGTGTTGAAGAGGAGGTCAAGGATCAGGGGCTGTGTTGAAGAGGTCGAGGATCAGGGCCTGTGTTGAAGAGGAGGTCGAGGATCAGGGACTGTGATGAAGAGGAAGTCAAGGATCAGGGGCTGTGTTGAAGAGAAGGTTGAATATCAGGGGCTGTGTTGAAGAGGGGATCGAGGTTCAGGGGCTGTGTTGAAGAGGTCGAGGATCAGGGGCTGTGTTGAAGAGGAGGTCGAGGATCAGGGGCTGTGTTGAAGAGGAGGTCAAGTATCAGGGGCTGTGTTGAAGAGGTCGAGGATCAGGGGCTGTGTTGAAGAGGAGGTCGAGGATCAGGGGCTGTGTTGAAGAGGAGCTCGAGGATCAGAGGCTGTGTTGAAGAGGAGGTCGAGGATCAGAGGCTGTGTTGAAGAGGAAAATGAAGATCAGGGGCTGTGTTGAAGAAGAGGTCGAGGATCAGGGCAGTGTTGAAGAGGAGGTCGAGGATCAGGGCCTGTGTTGAAGAGGAGGTCGAGGATCAGGGACGGTGTTGAAGAGGAGGTCGAGGATCAGGGCCTGTCTTGAAGAGGAGGTCGAGGATCAGGGCCTGTGTTGAAGAGGAGGTCGAGGATCAGGGACGGTGTTGAAGAGATGGTCGAAGAGTATCCGTGCCTGTGTTGAAGAGGAGGTCGAAGATCAGGGCCTGTGTTGAAGAGGAGGTCGAGGATCAGGGCCTGTGTTGAAGAGGAGGTCGAGGTGGTTCAAAGGCTGTAGAAGATAAGGTGGAGCAGGATCAGGGCCTGTATTGAAGAAAAGGTCAAAGAGGATCAGGGCCTGTGTTGAAGAAAAGGTCGAAGAGGATCAGGTGCTGTATTGAAGCGAAGGTCGAGGATCAGGGGCTGTGTTGAGGAGGAGGTCGAGGATCAGGCCCTGTGTTGAAGAAAAGGTCGAAGAGGATCAGGTGCTGTATTGAAGCGAAGGTCGAGGATCAGGGGCTGTGTTGAAGAGGAGGTTGAGGATCAGGGCCTGTGTTGAAGAAGAGGTCGAGGATCAGGGGCTGTGTTGAAGAGGAGGTTGAAGATCAGGGGCTGTGTTGAAGAGGAGGTCGAGGATCAGGGGCTGTGTTGAAGAGGAGGTTGAGGATCAGGGCCTGTGTTGAAGAAGAGGTCGAGGATCAGGGGCTGTGTTGAAGAGGAGGTTGAAGATCAGGGGCTGTGTTGAAGAGGAGGTCGAGGATCAGGGGCTGTGTTGAAGAGGAGGTCGAGGATCAGGGGCTGTGTTGAAGATGAGGTCGAGGATCAGGGGCTGTGTTGAAGAGGAGGTTGAGGATCAGGGCCTGTGTTGAAGAAGAGGTCGAGGATCAGGGGCTGTGTTGAAGAGGAGGTCGAGGATCAGGGCCTGTGTTGAAGAGGAGGTCGAGGTGGTTCAAAGGCTGTAGAAGATAAGGTGGAGCAGGATCAGGGCCTGTATTGAAGAAAAGGTCAAAGAGGATCAGGGCCTGTGTTGAAGAAAAGGTCGAAGAGGATCAGGTGCTGTATTGAAGCGAAGGTCGAGGATCAGGGGCTGTGTTGAGGAGGAGGTCGAGGATCAGGCCCTGTGTTGAAGAAAAGGTGGAAGAGGATCAGGTGCTGTATTGAAGCGAAGGTCGAGGATCAGGGGCTGTGTTGAAGAGGAGGTTGAGGATCAGGGCCTGTGTTGAAGAAGAGGTCGAGGATCAGGGGCTGTGTTGAAGAGGAGGTTGAAGATCAGGGGCTGTGTTGAAGAGGAGGTCGAGGATCAGGGGCTGTGTTGAAGAGGAGGTTGAGGATCAGGGCCTGTGTTGAAGAAGAGGTCGAGGATCAGGGGCTGTGTTGAAGAGGAGGTTGAAGATCAGGGGCTGTGTTGAAGAGGAGGTCGAGGATCAGGGGCTGTGTTGAAGAGGAGGTCGAGGATCAGGGGCTGTGTTGAAGATGAGGTCGAGGATCAGGGGCTGTGTTGAAGAGGTCGAGGATCAGGGGCTGTGATGAAGAGGAGGTCGAGGATCAGGGGCTGTGTTGAAGAGGAGGTCGAGGATCAGGCCCTGTGTTGAAGAGGAGATCGAGGATCAGGGCCTGTGTTGAAGAGGAGGTCGAGGATCAGGGGCTGTGTTGAAGAGGAGGTCGAGGATCAGGGGCTGTGTTGAAGAGGAGGTCGAGGATCAGGGGCTGTGTTGAAGAGGAGGTCGAGGATCAGGGCCTGTGTTGAAGAGGAGGTCGAGGATCAGGGGCTGTGTTGAAGAGGTCGAGGATCAGGGCCTGTGTTGAAGAGGATGTCGAGGATCAGGGGCTGTGTTGAAGAGGAGGTCGAGGATCAGGGACTGTGTTGAAGAGGAAGTCAAGGATCAGGGGCTCTGTTGAAGAGAAGGTTGAATATCAGGGGCTGTGTTGAAGAGGGGATCGAGGTTCAGGGACTGTGTTGAAGAGGTCGAGGATCTGGGGCTGTGTTGAAGAGGAGGTCGAGGATCAGGGGCTGTGTTGAAGAGGAGGTCGAGGATCAGAGGCTGTGTTGAAGAGGAAAATGAAGATCAGGGGCTGTGTTGAAGAGGAGGTCGAGGATCGGGGCAGTGTTGAAGAGGAGGTCGAGGATCAGGGACGGTGTTGAAGAGATGGTCGAAGATCAGGGGCTGTGTTGAAGAGGAGGTCGAGGATCAGGGCCTGTGTTGAAGAGGAGGTCGAGGATCAGGGCCTGTGTTGAAGAGGAGGTCGAGGTGGTTCAAAGGCTGTAGAAGATAAGGTGGAGCAGGATCAGGGCCTGTATTGAAGAAAAGCTCAAAGAGGATCAGGGCCTGTGTTGAAGAAAAGGTCGAAGAGGATCAGGTGCTGTATTGAAGCGAAGGTCGAGGATCAGGGGCTGTGTTGAAGAGGAGTTCGAGGATCAGGGGCTGTGTTGAAGAGGAGGTTGAGGATCAGGGGCTCTGTTGAAGAGGAGGTCGCGGATCAGGGGCTGTGTTGAAGAGGAGGTCGAGGATCAGGGCCTGTGTTGAAGAAGACGTCGAGGATCAAGGCCTACGTTGAAGAGAAGGTCGAGGATCAGGGCCTGTGTTGAAGAGGAGGTCGAGGATCAGGGACTGTGTTGAAGAGATGGTCGAAGAGTATCCGGGCCTGTGTTGAAGAGAAGATCAAAGATCAGGGCCTGTGTTGAAGAGGAGGTTGAAGAGTATCCGGGCCTGTATTGAAGAGGAGGTCGAGGATCAGGGGCTGTGTTGAAGAGGAGGTCGAGGTGGTTCAAAGGGTGTTGAAGATAAGGTAGAGGAGGATTAGGGCCTGTGTTGAAGAATACCTCGAAGAGGATCAGGTGCTGTGTTGAAGCGAAGGTCGAGGATCAGGGGCTGTGTTGAAGAGGTGGTCGAGGATCAGGGACTGTGCTGAAGAGGAGGTCGAGGATCAGGCCCTGTGTTGAAGAGGAGGTCGAGGATCAGGGGCTGTGTTGAAGAGGAGGTCGAGGATCAGGCCCTGTGTTGAAGAGGAGGTCGAGGATCAGGCCCTGTGTTGAAGAGGAGGTCGAGGATCAGGGCCTGTGTTGAAGAGGAGGTCAAGGATCAGGGGCTGTGTTGAAGAGGTCGAGGATCAGGGCCTGTGTTGAAGAGGAGGTCGAGGATCAGGGACTGTGATGAAGAGGAAGTCAAGGATCAGGGGCTGTGTTGAAGAGAAGGTTGAATATCAGGGGCTGTGTTGAAGAGGGGATCGAGGTTCAGGGGCTGTGTTGAAGAGGTCGAGGATCAGGGGCTGTGTTGAAGAGGAGGTCGAGGATCAGGGGCTGTGTTGAAGAGGAGGTCAAGTATCAGGGGCTGTGTTGAAGAGGTCGAGGATCAGGGGCTGTGTTGAAGAGGAGGTCGAGGATCAGGGGCTGTGTTGAAGAGGAGCTCGAGGATCAGAGGCTGTGTTGAAGAGGAGGTCGAGGATCAGAGGCTGTGTTGAAGAGGAAAATGAAGATCAGGGGCTGTGTTGAAGAAGAGGTCGAGGATCAGGGCAGTGTTGAAGAGGAGGTCGAGGATCAGGGCCTGTGTTGAAGAGGAGGTCGAGGATCAGGGACGGTGTTGAAGAGATGGTCGAAGAGTATCCGTGCCTGTGTTGAAGAGGAGGTCGAAGATCAGGGCCTGTGTTGAAGAGGAGGTCGAGGATCAGGGCCTGTGTTGAAGAGGAGGTCGAGGTGGTTCAAAGGCTGTAGAAGATAAGGTGGAGCAGGATCAGGGCCTGTATTGAAGAAAAGGTCAAAGAGGATCAGGGCCTGTGTTGAAGAAAAGGTCGAAGAGGATCAGGTGCTGTATTGAAGCGAAGGTCGAGGATCAGGGGCTGTGTTGAGGAGGAGGTCGAGGATCAGGCCCTGTGTTGAAGAAAAGGTCGAAGAGGATCAGGTGCTGTATTGAAGCGAAGGTCGAGGATCAGGGGCTGTGTTGAAGAGGAGGTTGAGGATCAGGGCCTGTGTTGAAGAAGAGGTCGAGGATCAGGGGCTGTGTTGAAGAGGAGGTTGAAGATCAGGGGCTGTGTTGAAGAGGAGGTCGAGGATCAGGGGCTGTGTTGAAGAGGAGGTTGAGGATCAGGGCCTGTGTTGAAGAAGAGGTCGAGGATCAGGGGCTGTGTTGAAGAGGAGGTTGAAGATCAGGGGCTGTGTTGAAGAGGAGGTCGAGGATCAGGGGCTGTGTTGAAGAGGAGGTCGAGGATCAGGGGCTGTGTTGAAGATGAGGTCGAGGATCAGGGGCTGTGTTGAAGAGGAGGTTGAGGATCAGGGCCTGTGTTGAAGAAGAGGTCGAGGATCAGGGGCTGTGTTGAAGAGGAGGTCGAGGATCAGGGCCTGTGTTGAAGAGGAGGTCGAGGTGGTTCAAAGGCTGTAGAAGATAAGGTGGAGCAGGATCAGGGCCTGTATTGAAGAAAAGGTCAAAGAGGATCAGGGCCTGTGTTGAAGAAAAGGTCGAAGAGGATCAGGTGCTGTATTGAAGCGAAGGTCGAGGATCAGGGGCTGTGTTGAGGAGGAGGTCGAGGATCAGGCCCTGTGTTGAAGAAAAGGTGGAAGAGGATCAGGTGCTGTATTGAAGCGAAGGTCGAGGATCAGGGGCTGTGTTGAAGAGGAGGTTGAGGATCAGGGCCTGTGTTGAAGAAGAGGTCGAGGATCAGGGGCTGTGTTGAAGAGGAGGTTGAAGATCAGGGGCTGTGTTGAAGAGGAGGTCGAGGATCAGGGGCTGTGTTGAAGAGGAGGTTGAGGATCAGGGCCTGTGTTGAAGAAGAGGTCGAGGATCAGGGGCTGTGTTGAAGAGGAGGTTGAAGATCAGGGGCTGTGTTGAAGAGGAGGTCGAGGATCAGGGGCTGTGTTGAAGAGGAGGTCGAGGATCAGGGGCTGTGTTGAAGATGAGGTCGAGGATCAGGGGCTGTGTTGAAGAGGATGTCGAGGATCAGGGGCTGTGTTGAAGAGGTCGAGGATCAGGGGCTGTGATGAAGAGGAGGTCGAGGATCAGGGGCTGTGTTGAAGAGGAGGTCGAGGATCAGGCCCTGTGTTGAAGAGGAGATCGAGGATCAGGGCCTGTGTTGAAGAGGAGGTCGAGGATCAGGGGCTGTGTTGAAGAGGAGGTCGAGGATCAGGGGCTGTGTTGAAGAGGAGGTCGAGGATCAGGGGCTGTGTTGAAGAGGAGGTCGAGGATCAGGGCCTGTGTTGAAGAGGAGGTCGAGGATCAGGGGCTGTGTTGAAGAGGTCGAGGATCAGGGCCTGTGTTGAAGAGGATGTCGAGGATCAGGGGCTGTGTTGAAGAGGAGGTCGAGGATCAGGGACTGTGTTGAAGAGGAAGTCAAGGATCAGGGGCTCTGTTGAAGAGAAGGTTGAATATCAGGGGCTGTGTTGAAGAGGGGATCGAGGTTCAGGGACTGTGTTGAAGAGGTCGAGGATCTGGGGCTGTGTTGAAGAGGAGGTCGAGGATCAGGGGCTGTGTTGAAGAGGAGGTCGAGGATCAGAGGCTGTGTTGAAGAGGAAAATGAAGATCAGGGGCTGTGTTGAAGAGGAGGTCGAGGATCGGGGCAGTGTTGAAGAGGAGGTCGAGGATCAGGGACGGTGTTGAAGAGATGGTCGAAGATCAGGGGCTGTGTTGAAGAGGAGGTCGAGGATCAGGGCCTGTGTTGAAGAGGAGGTCGAGGATCAGGGGCTGTGTTGAGGAGGAGGTCGAGGATCAGGCCCTGTGTTGAAGAAAAGGTCGAAGAGGATCAGGTGCTGTATTGAAGCGAAGGTCGAGGATCAGGGGCTGTGTTGAAGAGGAGGTTGAGGATCAGGGCCTGTGTTGAAGAAGAGGTCGAGGATCAGGGGCTGTGTTGAAGAGGAGGTTGAAGATCAGGGGCTGTGTTGAAGAGGAGGTCGAGGATCAGGGGCTGTGTTGAAGAGGAGGTTGAGGATCAGGGCCTGTGTTGAAGAAGAGGTCGAGGATGAGGGGCTGTGTTGAAGAGGAGGTTGAAGATCAGGGGCTGTGTTGAAGAGGAGGTCGAGGATCAGGGGCTGTGTTGAAGAGGAGGTCGAGGATCAGGGGCTGTGTTGAAGATGAGGTCGAGGATCAGGGGCTGTGTTGAAGAGGAGGTTGAGGATCAGGGCCTGTGTTGAAGAAGAGGTCGAGGATCAGGGGCTGTGTTGAAGAGGAGGTCGAGGATCAGGGCCTGTGTTGAAGAGGAGGTCGAGGTGGTTCAAAGGCTGTAGAAGATAAGGTGGAGCAGGATCAGGGCCTGTATTGAAGAAAAGGTCAAAGAGGATCAGGGCCTGTGTTGAAGAAAAGGTCGAAGAGGATCAGGTGCTGTATTGAAGCGAAGGTCGAGGATCAGGGGCTGTGTTGAGGAGGAGGTCGAGGATCAGGCCCTGTGTTGAAGAAAAGGTCGAAGAGGATCAGGTGCTGTATTGAAGCGAAGGTCGAGGATCAGGGGCTGTGTTGAAGAGGAGGTTGAGGATCAGGGCCTGTGTTGAAGAAGAGGTCGAGGATCAGGGGCTGTGTTGAAGAGGAGGTTGAAGATCAGGGGCTGTGTTGAAGAGGAGGTCGAGGATCAGGGGCTGTGTTGAAGAGGAGGTTGAGGATCAGGGCCTGTGTTGAAGAAGAGGTCGAGGATCAGGGGCTGTGTTGAAGAGGAGGTTGAAGATCAGGGGCTGTGTTGAAGAGGAGGTCGAGGATCAGGGGCTGTGTTGAAGAGGAGGTCGAGGATCAGGGGCTGTGTTGAAGATGAGGTCGAGGATCAGGGGCTGTGTTGAAGAGGATGTCGAGGATCAGGGGCTGTGTTGAAGAGGTCGAGGATCAGGGGCTGTGATGAAGAGGAGGTCGAGGATCAGGGGCTGTGATGAAGAGGAGGTCGAGGATCAGGGGCTGTGTTGAAGAGGAGGTCGAGGATCAGGCCCTGTGTTGAAGAGGAGATCGAGGATCAGGGCCTGTGTTGAAGAGGAGGTCGAGGATCAGGGGCTGTGTTGAAGAGGAGGTCGAGGATCAGGGGCTGTGTTGAAGAGGAGGTCGAGGATCAGGGGCTGTGTTGAAGAGGAGGTCGAGGATCAGGGCCTGTGTTGAAGAGGAGGTCGAGGATCAGGGGCTGTGTTGAAGAGGTCGAGGATCAGGGCCTGTGTTGAAGAGGATGTCGAGGATCAGGGGCTGTGTTGAAGAGGAGGTCGAGGATCAGGGACTGTGTTGAAGAGGAAGTCAAGGATCAGGGGCTCTGTTGAAGAGAAGGTTGAATATCAGGGGCTGTGTTGAAGAGGGGATCGAGGTTCAGGGACTGTGTTGAAGAGGTCGAGGATCTGGGGCTGTGTTGAAGAGGAGGTCGAGGATCAGGGGCTGTGTTGAAGAGGAGGTCGAGGATCAGAGGCTGTGTTGAAGAGGAAAATGAAGATCAGGGGCTGTGTTGAAGAGGAGGTCGAGGATCGGGGCAGTGTTGAAGAGGAGGTCGAGGATCAGGGACGGTGTTGAAGAGATGGTCGAAGATCAGGGGCTGTGTTGAAGAGGAGGTCGAGGATCAGGGCCTGTGTTGAAGAGGAGGTCGAGGATCAGGGCCTGTGTTGAAGAGGAGGTCGAGGTGGTTCAAAGGCTGTAGAAGATAAGGTGGAGCAGGATCAGGTGCTGTATTGAAGAAAAGCTCAAAAAGGATCAGGGCCTGTGTTGAAGAAAAGGTCGAAGAGGATCAGGTGCTGTATTGAAGCGAAGGTCGAGGATCAGGGGCTGTGTTGAAGAGGAGTTCGAGGATCAGGGGCTGTGTTGAAGAGGAGGTTGAGGATCAGGGGCTCTGTTGAAGAGGAGGTCGCGGATCAGGGGCTGTGTTGAAGAGGAGGTCGAGGATCAGGGGCTGTGTTGAAGAGGAGGTCGAGGATCAGGTGCTGTATTGAAGCGAAGGTCGAGGATCAGGGGCTGTGTTGAAGAGGAGTTCGAGGATCAGGGGCTGTGTTGAAGAGGAGGTCGAGGATCAGGGGCTCTGTTGAAGAGGAGGTCGAGGATCAGGGGCTGTGTTGAAGAGGAGGTCGAGGATCAGGGGCTGTGTTGAAGAGGAGGTCGAGGATCAGGGGCTGTGTTGAAGAGGAGGTCGAGGATCAGGGGCTGTGTTGAAGATGAGGCCGAGGATCGGGGCAGTGTTGAAGAGGAGGTCGAGGATCAGGGGCTGTGTTGAAGAGGAGGTCGAGGATCAGGGGCTGTGTTGAAGAAGAGGTGGAGGATCAGGGGCCGTGTTGAAGAGGAGGTCGAGGATCGGGGCTGTGTTGAAGAAGAGGTCGAGGATCAGGGGCTGTGTTGAAGAGGAGGTCGAGGATCAGGGGCTGTGTTGAAGATGAGGTCGAGGATCAGGGCCTGTGTTGAAGAAGAGGTCGAGGATCAGGGGCTGTGTTGAAGAGGAGGTCGAGGATCAGGGGCTGTGTTGAAGAGGAGGTCGAGGATCAGGGGCAGTGTTGAAGAGGAGGTCGAGGATCAGGGCCTGTGTTGAAGAAGAGGTCGAGGATCAGGGGCTGTGTTGAAGAGGAGGTCGAGGATCAGGGGCTCTGTTGAAGAGGAGGTCGAGGATCAGGGGCTGTGTTGAAGAGGAGGTCGAGGATCAGGGGCTGTGTTGAAGAGGAGCTCGAGGATCAGGGGCTGTGTTGAAGAGGAGGCCGAGGATCGGGGCTGTGTTGAAGAAGAGGTGGAGGATCAGGGGCCCTGTTGAAGAGGAGGTCGAGGATCGGGGCTGTGTTGAAGAGGAGGTCGAGGATCAGGGGCTGTGTTGAAGAGGAGGTCGAGGATCAGGGGCTGTGTTGAAGAGGAGGTCGAGGATCAGGGGCTGTGTTGAAGAGGAGGTCGAGGATCAGGGGCTGTGTTGAAGAGGAGGTCGAGGATCAGGGGCTGTGTTGAAGAGGAGGTCGAGGATCAGGGGCTGTGTTGAAGAGGTCGAGGATCAGGGCCTGTGTTGAAGAGGAGGTCGAGGATCAGGGACTGTGATGAAGAGGAAGTCAAGGATCAGGGGCTGTGTTGAAGAGAAGGTTGAATATCAGGGGCTGTGTTGAAGAGGGGATCGAGGTTCAGGGGCTGTGTTGAAGAGGTCGAGGATCAGGGGCTGTGTTGAAGAGGAGGTCGAGGATCAGGGGCTGTGTTGAAGAGGAGGTCAAGTATCAGGGGCTGTGTTGAAGAGGTCGAGGATCAAGGGCTGTGTTGAAGAGGAGGTCGAGGTTCAGGGGCTGTGTTGAAGAGGAGCTCGAGGATCAGAGGCTGTGTTGAAGAGGAGGTCGAGGATCAGAGGCTGTGTTGAAGAGGAAAATGAAGATCAGGGGCTGTGTTGAAGAAGAGGTCGAGGATCAGGGCAGTGTTGAAGAGGAGGTCGAGGATCAGGGCCTGTGTTGAAGAGGAGGTCGAGGATCAGGGACGGTGTTGAAGAGGAGGTCGAGGATCAGGGCCTGTCTTGAAGAGGAGGTCGAGGATCAGGGCCTGTGTTGAAGAGGAGGTCGAGGATCAGGGACGGTGTTGAAGAGATGGTCGAAGAGTATCCGTGCCTGTGTTGAAGAGGAGGTCGAAGATCAGGGCCTGTGTTGAAGAGGAGGTCGAGGATCAGGGCCTGTGTTGAAGAGGAGGTCGAGGTGGTTCAAAGGCTGTAGAAGATAAGGTGGAGCAGGATCAGGGCCTGTATTGAAGAAAAGGTCAAAGAGGATCAGGGCCTGTGTTGAAGAAAAGGTCGAAGAGGATCAGGTGCTGTATTGAAGCGAAGGTCGAGGATCAGGGGCTGTGTTGAGGAGGAGGTCGAGGATCAGGCCCTGTGTTGAAGAAAAGGTGGAAGAGGATCAGGTGCTGTATTGAAGCGAAGGTCGAGGATCAGGGGCTGTGTTGAAGAGGAGGTTGAGGATCAGGGCCTGTGTTGAAGAAGAGGTCGAGGATCAGGGGCTGTGTTGAAGAGGAGGTTGAAGATCAGGGGCTGTGTTGAAGAGGAGGTCGAGGATCAGGGGCTGTGTTGAAGAGGAGGTTGAGGATCAGGGCCTGTGTTGAAGAAGAGGTCGAGGATCAGGGGCTGTGTTGAAGAGGAGGTTGAAGATCAGGGGCTGTGTTGAAGAGGAGGTCGAGGATCAGGGGCTGTGTTGAAGAGGAGGTCGAGGATCAGGGGCTGTGTTGAAGATGAGGTCGAGGATCAGGGGCTGTGTTGAAGAGGAGGTTGAGGATCAGGGCCTGTGTTGAAGAAGAGGTCGAGGATCAGGGGCTGTGTTGAAGAGGAGGTCGAGGATCAGGGCCTGTGTTGAAGAGGAGGTCGAGGTGGTTCAAAGGCTGTAGAAGATAAGGTGGAGCAGGATCAGGGCCTGTATTGAAGAAAAGGTCAAAGAGGATCAGGGCCTGTGTTGAAGAAAAGGTCGAAGAGGATCAGGTGCTGTATTGAAGCGAAGGTCGAGGATCAGGGGCTGTGTTGAGGAGGAGGTCGAGGATCAGGCCCTGTGTTGAAGAAAAGGTGGAAGAGGATCAGGTGCTGTATTGAAGCGAAGGTCGAGGATCAGGGGCTGTGTTGAAGAGGAGGTTGAGGATCAGGACCTGTGTTGAAGAAGAGGTCGAGGATCAGGGGCTGTGTTGAAGAGGAGGTTGAAGATCAGGGGCTGTGTTGAAGAGGAGGTCGAGGATCAGGGGCTGTGTTGAAGAGGAGGTTGAGGATCAGGGCCTGTGTTGAAGAAGAGGTCGAGGATCAGGGGCTGTGTTGAAGAGGAGGTTGAAGATCAGGGGCTGTGTTGAAGAGGAGGTCGAGGATCAGGGGCTGTGTTGAAGAGGAGGTCGAGGATCAGGGGCTGTGTTGAAGATGAGGTCGAGGATCAGGGGCTGTGTTGAAGAGGAGGTCGAGGATCAGGGACTGTGTTGAAGAGGAGGTCGAGGATCAGGTACTGTGTTGAAGAGGAGGTCGAGGATCAGGGACGGTGTTGAAGAGCAGGTCGAGTATCAGGGGCTGTGTTGAAGAGGAGGTCGAGGATCAGGCCCTGTGTTCAAGAGGAGGTTGAGGATCTGGGGCTGTGTTGAAGAGGAGGTCGAGGATCAGGGGCTGTATTGAAGAGGAGGTCGAGGATCAGGGGCTGTGTTGAAGAGGAGGTCGAGGATCAGGGACTGTGTTGAAGAGGAGGTCGAGGATCAGGGCCTGCGTTGAAGACGAGGTTGAGGATCAGGGCCTGTGTTGAAGAGGAGGTCGAGGATCAGGGACTGTGTTGAAGAGGAGGTCAAGGATCAGGGGCTGTGTTGAAGAGGAGGTCGAGGATCAGGGGCTGTGTTGAAGAGGAGGTCGAGGATCAGGGGCTGTGTTGAAGAGGTCGAGGATCAGGGGCTGTGTTGAAGAGGTCGAGGATCAGGGCCTGTGTTGAAGGGGAGGTCGAGGATCAGGGCCTGTGTTGAAGAGGAGGTCGAGGATCAGGGGCTGTGTTGAAGAGGAGGTCGAGGATCAGGGGCTGTGTTGAAGAGGAGGTCGAGGATCAGGGGCTGTGTTGAAGAGGAGGTCGAGGATCAGGGGCTGTGTTGAAGAGGAGGTCGAGGATCAGGCCCTGTGTTCAAGAGGAGGTCGAGGATCAGGGCCTGTGTTGAAGAAGACGTCGAGGATCAAGGCCTACGTTGAAGAGAAGGTCGAGGATCAGGGCCTGTGTTGAAGAGGAGGTCGAGGATCAGGGACTGTGTTGAAGAGATGGTCGAAGAGTATCCGGGCCTGTGTTGAAGAGAAGATCAAAGATCAGGGCCTGTGTTGAAGAGGAGGTTGAAGAGTATCCGGGCCTGTATTGAAGAGGAGGTCGAGGATCAGGGGCTGTGTTGAAGAGGAGGTCGAGGTGGTTCAAAGGGTGTTGAAGATAAGGTAGAGGAGGATTAGGGCCTGTGTTGAAGAATACCTCGAAGAGGATCAGGTGCTGTGTTGAAGCGAAGGTCGAGGATCAGGGGCTGTGTTGAAGAGGTGGTCGAGGATCAGGGACTGTGCTGAAGAGGAGGTCGAGGATAGGGACTGTGTTGAAGAGGAGGTCGAGGATCAGGGACTGTGTTGAAGAGGAGGTCGAGGATCAGGCCCTGTGTTGAAGAGGAGGTCGAGGATCAGGGGCTGTGTTGAAGAGGAGGTCGAGGATCAGGCCCTGTGTTGAAGAGGAGGTCGAGGATCAGGGGCTGTGTTGAAGAGGAGGTCAAGGATCAGGGGCTGTGTTGAAGAGGTCGAGGATCAGGGCCTGTGTTGAAGAGGAGGTCGAGGATCAGGGACTGTGATGAAGAGGAAGTCAAGGATCAGGGGCTGTGTTGAAGAGAAGGTTGAATATCAGGGGCTGTGTTGAAGAGGGGATCGAGGTTCAGGGGCTGTGTTGAAGAGGTCGAGGATCAGGGGCTGTGTTGAAGAGGAGGTCGAGGATCAGGGGCTGTGTTGAAGAGGAGGTCAAGTATCAGGGGCTGTGTTGAAGAGGTCGAGGATCAGGGGCTGTGTTGAAGAGGAGGTCGAGGATCAGGGGCTGTGTTGAAGAGGAGCTCGAGGATCAGAGGCTGTGTTGAAGAGGAGGTCGAGGATCAGAGGCTGTGTTGAAGAGGAAAATGAAGATCAGGGGCTGTGTTGAAGAAGAGGTCGAGGATCAGGGCAGTGTTGAAGAGGAGGTCGAGGATCAGGGCCTGTGTTGAAGAGGAGGTCGAGGATCAGGGACGGTGTTGAAGAGGAGGTCGAGGATCAGGGCCTGTCTTGAAGAGGAGGTCGAGGATCAGGGCCTGTGTTGAAGAGGAGGTCGAGGATCAGGGACGGTGTTGAAGAGATGGTCGAAGAGTATCCGTGCCTGTGTTGAAGAGGAGGTCGAAGATCAGGGCCTGTGTTGAAGAGGAGGTCGAGGATCAGGGCCTGTGTTGAAGAGGAGGTCGAGGTGGTTCAAAGGCTGTAGAAGATAAGGTGGAGCAGGATCAGGGCCTGTATTGAAGAAAAGGTCAAAGAGGATCAGGGCCTGTGTTGAAGAAAAGGTCGAAGAGGATCAGGTGCTGTATTGAAGCGAAGGTCGAGGATCAGGGGCTGTGTTGAGGAGGAGGTCGAGGATCAGGCCCTGTGTTGAAGAAAAGGTCGAAGAGGATCAGGTGCTGTATTGAAGCGAAGGTCGAGGATCAGGGGCTGTGTTGAAGAGGAGGTTGAGGATCAGGGCCTGTGTTGAAGAAGAGGTCGAGGATCAGGGGCTGTGTTGAAGAGAAGGTTGAAGATCAGGGGCTGTGTTGAAGAGGAGGTCGAGGATCAGGGGCTGTGTTGAAGAGGAGGTTGAGGATCAGGGCCTGTGTTGAAGAAGAGGTCGAGGATCAGGGGCTGTGTTGAAGAGGAGGTTGAAGATCAGGGGCTGTGTTGAAGAGGAGGTCGAGGATCAGGGGCTGTGTTGAAGAGGAGGTCGAGGATCAGGGGCTGTGTTGAAGATGAGGTCGAGGATCAGGGGCTGTGTTGAAGAGGAGGTTGAGGATCAGGGCCTGTGTTGAAGAAGAGGTCGAGGATCAGGGGCTGTGTTGAAGAGGAGGTCGAGGATCAGGGCCTGTGTTGAAGAGGAGGTCGAGGTGGTTCAAAGGCTGTAGAAGATAAGGTGGAGCAGGATCAGGGCCTGTATTGAAGAAAAGGTCAAAGAGGATCAGGGCCTGTGTTGAAGAAAAGGTCGAAGAGGATCAGGTGCTGTATTGAAGCGAAGGTCGAGGATCAGGGGCTGTGTTGAGGAGGAGGTCGAGGATCAGGCCCTGTGTTGAAGAAAAGGTGGAAGAGGATCAGGTGCTGTATTGAAGCGAAGGTCGAGGATCAGGGGCTGTGTTGAAGAGGAGGTTGAGGATCAGGGCCTGTGTTGAAGAAGAGGTCGAGGATCAGGGGCTGTGTTGAAGAGGAGGTTGAAGATCAGGGGCTGTGTTGAAGAGGAGGTCGAGGATCAGGGGCTGTGTTGAAGAGGAGGTTGAGGATCAGGGCCTGTGTTGAAGAAGAGGTCGAGGATCAGGGGCTGTGTTGAAGAGGAGGTTGAAGATCAGGGGCTGTGTTGAAGAGGAGGTCGAGGATCAGGGGCTGTGTTGAAGAGGAGGTCGAGGATCAGGGGCTGTGTTGAAGATGAGGTCGAGGATCAGGGGCTGTGTTGAAGAGGATGTCGAGGATCAGGGGCTGTGTTGAAGAGGTCGAGGATCAGGGGCTGTGATGAAGAGGAGGTCGAGGATCAGGGGCTGTGTTGAAGAGGAGGTCGAGGATCAGGCCCTGTGTTGAAGAGGAGATCGAGGATCAGGGCCTGTGTTGAAGAGGAGGTCGAGGATCAGGGGCTGTGTTGAAGAGGAGGTCGAGGATCAGGGGCTGTGTTGAAGAGGAGGTCGAGGATCAGGGGCTGTGTTGAAGAGGAGGTCGAGGATCAGGGCCTGTGTTGAAGAGGAGGTCGAGGATCAGGGGCTGTGTTGAAGAGGTCGAGGATCAGGGCCTGTGTTGAAGAGGATGTCGAGGATCAGGGGCTGTGTTGAAGAGGAGGTCGAGGATCAGGGACTGTGTTGAAGAGGAAGTCAAGGATCAGGGGCTCTGTTGAAGAGAAGGTTGAATATCAGGGGCTGTGTTGAAGAGGGGATCGAGGTTCAGGGACTGTGTTGAAGAGGTCGAGGATCTGGGGCTGTGTTGAAGAGGAGGTCGAGGATCAGGGGCTGTGTTGAAGAGGAGGTCGAGGATCAGAGGCTGTGTTGAAGAGGAAAATGAAGATCAGGGGCTGTGTTGAAGAGGAGGTCGAGGATCGGGGCAGTGTTGAAGAGGAGGTCGAGGATCAGGGACGGTGTTGAAGAGATGGTCGAAGATCAGGGGCTGTGTTGAAGAGGAGGTCGAGGATCAGGGCCTGTGTTGAAGAGGAGGTCGAGGATCAGGGCCTGTGTTGAAGAGGAGGTCGAGGTGGTTCAAAGGCTGTAGAAGATAAGGTGGAGCAGGATCAGGGCCTGTATTGAAGAAAAGCTCAAAGAGGATCAGGGCCTGTGTTGAAGAAAAGGTCGAAGAGGATCAGGTGCTGTATTGAAGCGAAGGTCGAGGATCAGGGGCTGTGTTGAAGAGGAGTTCGAGGATCAGGGGCTGTGTTGAAGAGGAGGTTGAGGATCAGGGGCTCTGTTGAAGAGGAGGTCGCGGATCAGGGGCTGTGTTGAAGAGGAGGTCGAGGATCAGGGCCTGTGTTGAAGAAGACGTCGAGGATCAAGGCCTACGTTGAAGAGAAGGTCGAGGATCAGGGCCTGTGTTGAAGAGGAGGTCGAGGATCAGGGACTGTGTTGAAGAGATGGTCGAAGAGTATCCGGGCCTGTGTTGAAGAGAAGATCAAAGATCAGGGCCTGTGTTGAAGAGGAGGTTGAAGAGTATCCGGGCCTGTATTGAAGAGGAGGTCGAGGATCAGGGGCTGTGTTGAAGAGGAGGTCGAGGTGGTTCAAAGGGTGTTGAAGATAAGGTAGAGGAGGATTAGGGCCTGTGTTGAAGAATACCTCGAAGAGGATCAGGTGCTGTGTTGAAGCGAAGGTCGAGGATCAGGGGCTGTGTTGAAGAGGTGGTCGAGGATCAGGGACTGTGCTGAAGAGGAGGTCGAGGATAGGGACTGTGTTGAAGAGGAGGTCGAGGATCAGGGACTGTGTTGAAGAGGAGGTCGAGGATCAGGCCCTGTGTTGAAGAGGAGGTCGAGGATCAGGGGCTGTGTTGAAGAGGAGGTCGAGGATCAGGCCCTGTGTTGAAGAGGAGGTCGAGGATCAGGCCCTGTGTTGAAGAGGAGGTCGAGGATCAGGGGCTGTGTTGAAGAGGAGGTCAAGGATCAGGGGCTGTGTTGAAGAGGTCGAGGATCAGGGCCTGTGTTGAAGAGGAGGTCGAGGATCAGGGACTGTGATGAAGAGGAAGTCAAGGATCAGGGGCTGTGTTGAAGAGAAGGTTGAATATCAGGGGCTGTGTTGAAGAGGGGATCGAGGTTCAGGGGCTGTGTTGAAGAGGTCGAGGATCAGGGGCTGTGTTGAAGAGGAGGTCGAGGATCAGGGGCTGTGTTGAAGAGGAGGTCAAGTATCAGGGGCTGTGTTGAAGAGGTCGAGGATCAGGGGCTGTGTTGAAGAGGAGGTCGAGGATCAGGGGCTGTGTTGAAGAGGAGGTCGAGGATCAGAGGCTGTGTTGAAGAGGAGGTCGAGGATCAGAGGCTGTGTTGAAGAGGAAAATGAAGATCAGGGGCTGTGTTGAAGAAGAGGTCGAGGATCAGGGCAGTGTTGAAGAGGAGGTCGAGGATCAGGGCCTGTGTTGAAGAGGAGGTCGAGGATCAGGGACGGTGTTGAAGAGATGGTCGAAGAGTATCCGTGCCTGTGTTGAAGAGGAGGTCGAAGATCAGGGCCTGTGTTGAAGAGGAGGTCGAGGATCAGGGCCTGTGTTGAAGAGGAGGTCGAGGTGGTTCAAAGGCTGTAGAAGATAAGGTGGAGCAGGATCAGGGCCTGTATTGAAGAAAAGGTCAAAGAGGATCAGGGCCTGTGTTGAAGAAAAGGTCGAAGAGGATCAGGTGCTGTATTGAAGCGAAGGTCGAGGATCAGGGGCTGTGTTGAGGAGGAGGTCGAGGATCAGGCCCTGTGTTGAAGAAAAGGTCGAAGAGGATCAGGTGCTGTATTGAAGCGAAGGTCGAGGATCAGGGGCTGTGTTGAAGAGGAGGTTGAGGATCAGGGCCTGTGTTGAAGAAGAGGTCGAGGATCAGGGGCTGTGTTGAAGAGGAGGTTGAAGATCAGGGGCTGTGTTGAAGAGGAGGTCGAGGATCAGGGGCTGTGTTGAAGAGGAGGTTGAGGATCAGGGCCTGTGTTGAAGAAGAGGTCGAGGATCAGGGGCTGTGTTGAAGAGGAGGTTGAAGATCAGGGGCTGTGTTGAAGAGGAGGTCGAGGATCAGGGGCTGTGTTGAAGAGGAGGTCGAGGATCAGGGGCTGTGTTGAAGATGAGGTCGAGGATCAGGGGCTGTGTTGAAGAGGAGGTTGAGGATCAGGGCCTGTGTTGAAGAAGAGGTCGAGGATCAGGGGCTGTGTTGAAGAGGAGGTCGAGGATCAGGGCCTGTGTTGAAGAGGAGGTCGAGGTGGTTCAAAGGCTGTAGAAGATAAGGTGGAGCAGGATCAGGGCCTGTATTGAAGAAAAGGTCAAAGAGGATCAGGGCCTGTGTTGAAGAAAAGGTCGAAGAGGATCAGGTGCTGTATTGAAGCGAAGGTCGAGGATCAGGGGCTGTGTTGAGGAGGAGGTCGAGGATCAGGCCCTGTGTTGAAGAAAAGGTGGAAGAGGATCAGGTGCTGTATTGAAGCGAAGGTCGAGGATCAGGGGCTGTGTTGAAGAGGAGGTTGAGGATCAGGGCCTGTGTTGAAGAAGAGGTCGAGGATCAGGGGCTGTGTTGAAGAGGAGGTTGAAGATCAGGGGCTGTGTTGAAGAGGAGGTCGAGGATCAGGGGCTGTGTTGAAGAGGAGGTTGAGGATCAGGGCCTGTGTTGAAGAAGAGGTCGAGGATCAGGGGCTGTGTTGAAGAGGAGGTTGAAGATCAGGGGCTGTGTTGAAGAGGAGGTCGAGGATCAGGGGCTGTGTTGAAGAGGAGGTCGAGGATCAGGGGCTGTGTTGAAGATGAGGTCGAGGATCAGGGGCTGTGTTGAAGAGGATGTCGAGGATCAGGGGCTGTGTTGAAGAGGTCGAGGATCAGGGGCTGTGATGAAGAGGAGGTCGAGGATCAGGGGCTGTGTTGAAGAGGAGGTCGAGGATCAGGCCCTGTGTTGAAGAGGAGATCGAGGATCAGGGCCTGTGTTGAAGAGGAGGTCGAGGATCAGGGGCTGTGTTGAAGAGGAGGTCGAGGATCAGGGGCTGTGTTGAAGAGGAGGTCGAGGATCAGGGGCTGTGTTGAAGAGGAGGTCGAGGATCAGGGCCTGTGTTGAAGAGGAGGTCGAGGATCAGGGGCTGTGTTGAAGAGGTCGAGGATCAGGGCCTGTGTTGAAGAGGATGTCGAGGATCAGGGGCTGTGTTGAAGAGGAGGTCGAGGATCAGGGACTGTGTTGAAGAGGAAGTCAAGGATCAGGGGCTCTGTTGAAGAGAAGGTTGAATATCAGGGGCTGTGTTGAAGAGGGGATCGAGGTTCAGGGACTGTGTTGAAGAGGTCGAGGATCTGGGGCTGTGTTGAAGAGGAGGTCGAGGATCAGGGGCTGTGTTGAAGAGGAGGTCGAGGATCAGAGGCTGTGTTGAAGAGGAAAATGAAGATCAGGGGCTGTGTTGAAGAGGAGGTCGAGGATCGGGGCAGTGTTGAAGAGGAGGTCGAGGATCAGGGACGGTGTTGAAGAGATGGTCGAAGATCAGGGGCTGTGTTGAAGAGGAGGTCGAGGATCAGGGCCTGTGTTGAAGAGGAGGTCGAGGATCAGGGGCTGTGTTGAGGAGGAGGTCGAGGATCAGGCCCTGTGTTGAAGAAAAGGTCGAAGAGGATCAGGTGCTGTATTGAAGCGAAGGTCGAGGATCAGGGGCTGTGTTGAAGAGGAGGTTGAGGATCAGGGCCTGTGTTGAAGAAGAGGTCGAGGATCAGGGGCTGTGTTGAAGAGGAGGTTGAAGATCAGGGGCTGTGTTGAAGAGGAGGTCGAGGATCAGGGGCTGTGTTGAAGAGGAGGTTGAGGATCAGGGCCTGTGTTGAAGAAGAGGTCGAGGATCAGGGGCTGTGTTGAAGAGGAGGTTGAAGATCAGGGGCTGTGTTGAAGAGGAGGTCGAGGATCAGGGGCTGTGTTGAAGAGGAGGTCGAGGATCAGGGGCTGTGTTGAAGATGAGGTCGAGGATCAGGGGCTGTGTTGAAGAGGAGGTTGAGGATCAGGGCCTGTGTTGAAGAAGAGGTCGAGGATCAGGGGCTGTGTTGAAGAGGAGGTCGAGGATCAGGGCCTGTGTTGAAGAGGAGGTCGAGGTGGTTCAAAGGCTGTAGAAGATAAGGTGGAGCAGGATCAGGGCCTGTATTGAAGAAAAGGTCAAAGAGGATCAGGGCCTGTGTTGAAGAAAAGGTCGAAGAGGATCAGGTGCTGTATTGAAGCGAAGGTCGAGGATCAGGGGCTGTGTTGAGGAGGAGGTCGAGGATCAGGCCCTGTGTTGAAGAAAAGGTGGAAGAGGATCAGGTGCTGTATTGAAGCGAAGGTCGAGGATCAGGGGCTGTGTTGAAGAGGAGGTTGAGGATCAGGGCCTGTGTTGAAGAAGAGGTCGAGGATCAGGGGCTGTGTTGAAGAGGAGGTTGAAGATCAGGGGCTGTGTTGAAGAGGAGGTCGAGGATCAGGGGCTGTGTTGAAGAGGAGGTTGAGGATCAGGGCCTGTGTTGAAGAAGAGGTCGAGGATCAGGGGCTGTGTTGAAGAGGAGGTTGAAGATCAGGGGCTGTGTTGAAGAGGAGGTCGAGGATCAGGGGCTGTGTTGAAGAGGAGGTCGAGGATCAGGGGCTGTGTTGAAGATGAGGTCGAGGATCAGGGGCTGTGTTGAAGAGGATGTCGAGGATCAGGGGCTGTGTTGAAGAGGTCGAGGATCAGGGGCTGTGATGAAGAGGAGGTCGAGGATCAGGGGCTGTGATGAAGAGGAGGTCGAGGATCAGGGGCTGTGTTGAAGAGGAGGTCGAGGATCAGGCCCTGTGTTGAAGAGGAGATCGAGGATCAGGGCCTGTGTTGAAGAGGAGGTCGAGGATCAGGGGCTGTGTTGAAGAGGAGGTCGAGGATCAGGGGCTGTGTTGAAGAGGAGGTCGAGGATCAGGGGCTGTGTTGAAGAGGAGGTCGAGGATCAGGGCCTGTGTTGAAGAGGAGGTCGAGGATCAGGGGCTGTGTTGAAGAGGTCGAGGATCAGGGCCTGTGTTGAAGAGGATGTCGAGGATCAGGGGCTGTGTTGAAGAGGAGGTCGAGGATCAGGGACTGTGTTGAAGAGGAAGTCAAGGATCAGGGGCTCTGTTGAAGAGAAGGTTGAATATCAGGGGCTGTGTTGAAGAGGGGATCGAGGTTCAGGGACTGTGTTGAAGAGGTCGAGGATCTGGGGCTGTGTTGAAGAGGAGGTCGAGGATCAGGGGCTGTGTTGAAGAGGAGGTCGAGGATCAGAGGCTGTGTTGAAGAGGAAAATGAAGATCAGGGGCTGTGTTGAAGAGGAGGTCGAGGATCGGGGCAGTGTTGAAGAGGAGGTCGAGGATCAGGGACGGTGTTGAAGAGATGGTCGAAGATCAGGGGCTGTGTTGAAGAGGAGGTCGAGGATCAGGGCCTGTGTTGAAGAGGAGGTCGAGGATCAGGGCCTGTGTTGAAGAGGAGGTCGAGGTGGTTCAAAGGCTGTAGAAGATAAGGTGGAGCAGGATCAGGGCCTGTATTGAAGAAAAGCTCAAAAAGGATCAGGGCCTGTGTTGAAGAAAAGGTCGAAGAGGATCAGGTGCTGTATTGAAGCGAAGGTCGAGGATCAGGGGCTGTGTTGAAGAGGAGTTCGAGGATCAGGGGCTGTGTTGAAGAGGAGGTTGAGGATCAGGGGCTCTGTTGAAGAGGAGGTCGCGGATCAGGGGCTGTGTTGAAGAGGAGGTCGAGGATCAGGGGCTGTGTTGAAGAGGAGGTCGAGGATCAGGTGCTGTATTGAAGCGAAGGTCGAGGATCAGGGGCTGTGTTGAAGAGGAGTTCGAGGATCAGGGGCTGTGTTGAAGAGGAGGTCGAGGATCAGGGGCTCTGTTGAAGAGGAGGTCGAGGATCAGGGGCTGTGTTGAAGAGGAGGTCGAGGATCAGGGGCTGTGTTGAAGAGGAGGTCGAGGATCAGGGGCTGTGTTGAAGAGGAGGTCGAGGATCAGGGGCTGTGTTGAAGATGAGGCCGAGGATCGGGGCAGTGTTGAAGAGGAGGTCGAGGATCAGGGGCTGTGTTGAAGAGGAGGTCGAGGATCAGGGGCTGTGTTGAAGAAGAGGTGGAGGATCAGGGGCCGTGTTGAAGAGGAGGTCGAGGATCGGGGCTGTGTTGAAGAAGAGGTCGAGGATCAGGGGCTGTGTTGAAGAGGAGGTCGAGGATCAGGGGCTGTGTTGAAGATGAGGTCGAGGATCAGGGCCTGTGTTGAAGAAGAGGTCGAGGATCAGGGGCTGTGTTGAAGAGGAGGTCGAGGATCAGGGGCTGTGTTGAAGAGGAGGTCGAGGATCAGGGGCAGTGTTGAAGAGGAGGTCGAGGATCAGGGCCTGTGTTGAAGAAGAGGTCGAGGATCAGGGGCTGTGTTGAAGAGGAGGTCGAGGATCAGGGGCTCTGTTGAAGAGGAGGTCGAGGATCAGGGGCTGTGTTGAAGAGGAGGTCGAGGATCAGGGGCTGTGTTGAAGAGGAGCTCGAGGATCAGGGGCTGTGTTGAAGAGGAGGCCGAGGATCGGGGCTGTGTTGAAGAAGAGGTGGAGGATCAGGGGCCCTGTTGAAGAGGAGGTCGAGGATCGGGGCTGTGTTGAAGAGGAGGTCGAGGATCAGGGGCTGTGTTGAAGAGGAGGTCGAGGATCAGGGGCTGTGTTGAAGAGGAGGTCGAGGATCAGGGGCTGTGTTGAAGAGGAGGTCGAGGATCAGGGGCTGTGTTGAAGAGGAGGTCGAGCTCAAGGGGCTGTGTTGAATTCAGACAAATGGTCAATTTCCACTTTAGTATTTATATTTTTTCCACCACCTGACTCTGGGCAAGTTTTGAACATTCTTCTGGACTTTGGAGAAAGAAAGCTGAAAGGGCAATTGCATTTGCTCGGATCTGCACTTGAGGGTTGTTGAAGAAGGATATACAGTCTGTAACATATGAGTGGATCCTATCAGGAAAATCTTTAATCAATTGTTTTGAAATGTCCCTCAGGAATTCTATGTAGTTCAGGGTAATCTCCCCTAAATGCTTCTCAACCTCTGAGGATGTCTCAGCTGAGCCAATAAGAGGAATGACCAAACCAAGTGTTGAGTTACAAGATCTAGACACTCCTTTGTTGTTTCCACCCAGGTGCAGCAATAAACAAACCAGGTGTGAATGGATTTGTTGGTAAAAATAGGTCCTGGGATCTCTACATCCACACTTGGCTAAGCTCCCCAACACGCTAAATGCTTCAGCCCGCACCTTCTCACACTTAGCTTCAAAGAATGGTTGGATCCCACTGATGATTTTCAGGACAAAGGGTCTGATAGTATTTGGTCTCAGCTGATCCAAATGCTTTGAGAGGCATAACAACACCTCAAACATTAGCAGCTCGTTGTCATTCTCCCCGGTTTCCATCAGACTAGTCATTGCACAAAACACTGGCCGCGAATATTTTTCTATTCTGTGAGGAGCTCCAGTTGTAACATTGCTCAGGCCCCGAACACACAGAAACTGGACAACTGAAGAAGAATTAAACAGACATCGAAGCAGTTTGTTCATCAGAGTATCAGTCAGCTGAAGCTGTAAGGTCAGTGGAGACTTTAAAAGTTCTCCAAAGAAGGCAGCCACAGTGACTTTCTGACATTCTTCTACTGTAAGGATGAGAGCTGAGAGTTGCACTACAATCCCTGTCAGACTAGAGCTGGCATATCGGACCATTGCTTTAGCCAGCAGAATAACCCCTCTGTGCGACTTGCGTAGGTCCATCATCTGATTCCAACCTCTACTTTCCACCATGAAATATACCACTTGTTTATTGTTTGACATATTCAGCAGTTCCATTTACATCTCTACACAGTTCACACACACATCTCTGCTGCTCAATAATTGGGGCTCAGCCAAGAAATCTCTCTGTTTCAATTCATGATCAACAAAAACCTTGAGCAGACGAACATTGATGGAGCTCTGATGGATGAACAGGGTGCTGAATAATTAGGGGAATAATTTGATGACAGTCTCTCTTGACTCAGGTGTGGTTATCATCTCATACAGAGCACACACAGCAGCCAGGGATTCAAGAGTTGAATATTGATTCAGGTTCTCAGTGATGGGGATAGGTTTTCCTTTTCCCAACTGGTAACTGTTTGTTCAGTATATTCAGCAGCTCCCTCATTGTGTTCATGGAACATTCTGTCTCTTCTGCTAGTGTTCTCCATATGTCACTGACATACTCATCCAAAGGAACAGGGAAATTGAGCAGGTAGGACACAACTGTTGGTGTGTTGTATGAGGTTAGAATAGCAATACTACATAGAACAGAAAATTTCACAGCCTGTGAAGGAACTGACTGTAACTGAACTCTCAGCAGGTCAAGTATCTCAGAGACCTGGGTCAGGATTTTCTGCTCAGTGTGCGGGTACACGCCCAAGCGTGAAATAACGTGCAATATTGTGCGCTATTTCAGTTGGTGGGTGCACATGAGAGTCAGCAGCGCGCCTGCTGTAATTAACCCATATTTTTCATTGCCCGTCCCGCGTTACGGTTGGCGGGCGGGCAAAATGGCCAGGCGGCCTCTGGATTTTTGAGGAAACCTCATCCATGGGCAGGATAATTAAATAAAGAAAAAGAAAAATTTTGGGGCAGAATTTTTCAAATCTACGTGTTAAGGTGAGTGAGTCCGCTGTCTGGACATTTTCTCCAGAATTTTAAAAACTTTATTCATTGGTTTAAAATTCTTCAGCTCCCCCAGGCAGCTCTCTACCTTCAGAGAGCTTTCATTGTGCGCACCCCCCATGCCTGCACTGACTGCAGTGCTCGCCCTCCTCCTGCCCCCACCCTGCCAGCGCTGAGCTTCTCAGTGCACGCTTCACGCTGGCTAGCCATTAATTGGTGAAATCGCGGTTAGGGACTGATTGCAGCCGTCTCCCGGCTACTCCTGGCTGTGCCCGCTGTGCCCGCCCAACGACCCAAAAATCCTGTCCCTGGTCCCGAAATTCACTGCCACATCTTTTAATGATGGTTTTCAGAAGGACAGCAGCTGCACTGGAACAGTTGGGATGTTGGTCGGTCAGTCCTTTAAAGACTGCAAAGAGCAGATTGCCCAGCTGGTCATGGGGCAAACAGTTAGAAATAACCTCAGTGATTTGACTGCATGTTTGAAAGAGGACTGAACTGTCAGTGCTGACAAAGTCTTCTCTGACTGCTTTCAGAACATCTAGCTGCTCTTTATGCTGATTCAGGTTGGTGCCTTCATATGAGAACTGAATGGACATGATAATGTACAAACTGTCCATGGCCAACTGCCCAATGGATGGTGATGGATCTACACAGCGTGGCATCAGTTGTCCAATCAAAGTCCCCATGTTATTTAATGGCACTGCATTTTTAACATCAAGTGTCTCCAAGTAACATTTCAGCAGCTTTAAGGTAGTGTCCATGGCTCACTCTCGTTCATAGTCCTTTGTTGACATGATCCACTCTTCTACCTGCTTGAATATGGCCTGAAGACCTTCAGGGGACAGGTCCTGAAGTAATATTTGCTTCAGAAGCTCCTGCAGGGCAGTCATTGTTTTTTTATAATGTGTAGATGCCTCTTTGGTGTTATTATCTGTGTCTTTGGCCTTGTCCAGTTCTGAAGGGACCAAGCTGAAAGTACTAGCTAGACAGGTTTGAATTAATTGCGAGATGTTATCCTGGTTTGAGTCAGTGTGTAGTTGTACGAGATACATGCAGGCTGACATGGCTAACTGTCGTACAGGGCTCAGCAGGAGCTCTGGTGGCTCAGCCTCAAGAAGGTCCTGCATGTATATCAAAAGCTGCCTTTTCCCACTGAAGTTGAAGGGAACTCTCTGGTGGATTGGCTGTAGGGATCTGGCGATCAGAGTCACAGTCTTTATTAGGCTGAGCTTTAGTGTGAGATCCTTGGATTCAGCCTTTATCCCCTGCACCCTTGTAATAAATTGGTTAACCACAGCTGGCAAAATATGGCTCTCGATTCTGGATAGAACAAGTTCCTCAGGTGAATAGAGGGCCATGTTCCCATAGCACAGAACCAGTGTACTCTTAACTTTATCCAGATCCACATCAGGCTTATCCCTCAGAATATTGAAGAAATTATTTGTGTTATTTAAGCTGTTGGAATTAGCAAACTCCCCTAGGATACTGAGGGTATCATCAAAGTGGGTCATAGCACAGAAACCAATGGCAGCGGCTGCTCCCTCTCTCTCCGCACTCTCACTGTGTTGTACACTCAGTAACATTTGGTGAAGCTCTTGCTTTATGTTCTTACTGGGGACATGATGGAGCACTGTCCCGAGAGATTTATAAAGAAAGCCTTTCTCTTGTGAGCAGTGATGATTGGTGTGGATCTGTTTACACATTTCATCACTCAGTTTACCTGTCCATTCCTCGTCGTCAATGTGATTCAGAGTTCTGGACAAGAGCAACAACAGTTTCTTCTCCCATTCTTGTTGGGACAGAGACTCCTCTGAATTCCCCAATAAATGATCAGCTAATGATGGAAGTTCCTCTCCCCACCCTGTCACTGCTGCTGGGTGGATATTGAAGCTCAGGACCTGCAATAGCCTCAGTGCAGCCGCTCCTTGGCCTCCTCCCTGATACGGGCAACAGGACACAATGAGGAGTCGGGCCAACAGTGCCTGGGCTTTAGGGAGATTGGTTTCTTCATTGTAAGGAAGTGAAAAGTTTTCATTGCCAGCTTGCAAGTTCCTTTTCCCTAGCTGTGTTAAACAATTGCAGATTGTTGTTAAAGCTTTAGTGTACTGGCTCATTGTGACACACTCTAATAAGAATGGCCAGAGAATATCCTCCATCTTCATTGTATTTGTGATCATAAACATCACTGTTTCACATACTGTAACTACATCTTCATGAGTAACCTGATCAGGATGATCATCAGATGATACCAGGCTCCCTGAATGAATGGGGTGCAACGCACTGTCGGATGAGAAGTTCCACCATTACCTTTCCTCCTTCTGGCTCAAGGTAACCTTGCTGGGCCATGGCACATATTACCTGGGCAATTATCTTCTTTTCCTGATTGCTGCCCTTGTCTAGAAGAACTGGTTTTACTGCAGCCACAATCTGAGCCTTCTTCCCCTCTAAGTGTGAGGAGACTGAGCTGATGAGGTGTCTCAGGACACAGAGTTCCTACTCTCACTTGTTGGTCAGCATTCTCTAACTTAGTTAAGAGGAAGTCGACCAATGAATCTGCGTAAACTGGAGTCAGAACTGTGAAACAGTGAAGGATCTCAGTATGGTTCTCCATGGCAGGTTGCTAAAGTTTGCCTCCACCTATCACTGGCCCTCTATCCAGCTCCACCTGTCCCACCCCCCTTAAACAGCTTATATTTCACCACATTTCTATTTCTCTTTAGTTCTGATGAAGAGTCTTATGGACTTGAAACGTTAACTCTGTCTTCCTCTCCACAGATGCTGTCAGACCTGCTGAGTTTTTCCAGCAATTTTTGTTTTTGTTTCAGATTTCCAGCATCCACAGTATTTTGCTTTTATCCACTGAAAGACAAATCTGCTGGTGGAGATTGTTAAGCATATTGTCCACTTGTGCTTTCAGGTTGAAACATTTCATCTCTGTGGCAATTTCCAGTACCCGGCGCAGACACTCTGTGATTGAATAATACCCCCCGTGTTTCTTGGAGAGAGACAGGAGGCCTTGGATTAACTTGGGCAGCTCTTCCTCTAGTCTGTTCTTGGGTAGCAGGGAGCTGACATAGCCTAGAGCTTCCACTGTTGGGATGTTCAACTTGGAATGCTCCTTTTCGAGCCACATTTTGAACAACAGACTATAGACAATGTTAGTCTCAGTAGAGAAAGTCTTTCTAGTCACTGTAGGGTCTGGGACTTTCTCCTTATTCCCCAGATAGTTCAGGATGCTTTTGCTAAAGCTACCCATTGCTGAGGCAAAAACAGACTTCAACTCATCCTCTTTAATTCCAATAAGAACTGGGATCATGGTTTCCATGATAGATTTGAGAAAAGGGACCATGCCATACACGTTTTGTGTTGACATTTTGCTCAAGGTCTTCACCATGTACACATGGGGAAGGTGCCCTTGTTTAAAATTCTCCATCGTCAACTGGACAACTTCATTAATAAATCTGAAGCTCATGGCCACTGGGAGATTGCATGCAGCTTCCTGGCTGTCAGTTTGTGTTCCTGTTAATGTCGTCATCCACAGTGTAGCCAAAGAAATCTGTGCTAGTGCTGTGCTGATTTGATCAATGGTGGAATCTTTCCACAACCTGAGACTGGAAAGCTAAAATTGCTAAGTTCAGTTTTTACAAAAATGATTAGTGCCCTCTCACTAAAGGATGTGTCCTTTCAAAATGAAAGCCCTGAGCTCTCTGATATGTTCTCAGGAGATTGGTCCTGATTTTGTGTTCTAATCACTGCTCTCCAATCTGAAGGATCTAATTGATCAATTAGTTTCTGTGAAAGATTAAAGACTACCTTTCTTCACCCACTCTCAATGAAATGTCTGATTGGATGACTGCCTGTTTCCTCTCTCACTGTTCTTTCTCTCTAATAATTGATGTTGTTCCATTGCACAGTGTTTTCAATCCTCTCTCCGGTGTCCTTCCAGATTTGAATGAATACGATAAACACACTCCTTTTCAAGCTCTCTTCCTTTCACTTTCTCAAATATAAATGCACATTTGGTCCTATTTTGCTGTATTTTGCCCATCTTTCCTGCCTCTGTGTTGTTATGGTTTTCATTGTGAAGTCACGTGACATAAGATAACCCTTTAGTTACGATGTTGACACTGGGTCATTTGTCCAGTTTAATATGTGTGGGGGGTTCAGACCATACTGACAAGGCAACCACTGCAACCCTTGGCAGCTGGATTGTGCAATAGTGTTTCCTAATATCAACCTACAGTACCACAGGCTTTCAAAGCACTGACACCAAATTCTGTCTCTTCTTCAGATTTCTAAACTTTTGCTTATAAGGGACTAACTCATATGCCTCAAACACAGCATTCTTAGCCATATTGTGTCCACAGGCTTGAATAATGCTAAGAGCAACATGTTGCCAAACTTTTCGTCTTGCAATCTTCAGGACACACACAAGAACGTCAAATTTCAAGTGATCACAACAATTATGAATGACCAAAGGAACATGCTTTTTGATTCAGTCAGTCAATCGTTGGGCTGTTAGCACCTAGCATTGTACTGGCAATGAAATTCATACACAACCTGTACTCAACAATCCTGTGCTTGCAAAACCCAAAACAAAATCCACTGTCGACATCCTGGGAGTTACCATTGACCAGAAACTTCTGAACTGGACTAGCTATATTAATACTGTGACTACAAGAGCAGGTCAGAGGCTAGGAATCCTGTGGCGAGTAACTCACCTCCTGACTCCCCAAATCTTGTCCACCATCTACAAGGCACAAGTCAAAAGTGTGATGGAATACTCCCCACTAGCCTGGATGAGTGCAGCTCCCACAACACTCAAGAAGCTCGACTCCATCCAGGACAAAGCAGCTCGCTTGATCAGCACCTCATCCACCATAATAAACAGTCACTGTCTCCACCATCGACGCACAGTGGCAGCAGTGTGTACCATCTACAAGATGCGCTGCAGCAACTCATAAAGGCTCCTTCTGCAGCACCTTCCAAGCTCGTGACCTCTACCATCTAGAAGGACAAGGGCAGCAGACACATGGGAACACCACAGCCTACAAGTTGCCTCCAAGTCACTTACTATCCTGACTTAGAAATATATCACCATTCCTTCACTGTCACTGGGTCAAAATCCTGGAACTCCCTCCCTAACGGCACTGTGGGTGTACCTGCACCACGTGGACTGCAGTGGTTCAAGAAGGCAGATCACCACCACCTTCTCAAGGGCAATTAGGGATGGGCAATAAATGCTGGCCTAGCAACACCCACATCCCGTAAATGAATAATAATAAAACCTCCTCTGAACCGCCTCCAACGTATTTACATCCTTCCTAAATAAGGAGACCAAACTGCACACTGTATTCAAGATGTGGTCTCACCAATGCCCTTTATAACTGAAGCATCCTTACTTTAATGTTCAATTCCTCTCGTAATAAAGGATAGCATCGCATTAACCTTCTTAATTACTTGCTGTACCTGCATATTAACTTTTTTATGATTCATGCACTTGAACACCTAGATCCCTCTGCACCTCGGAAGTCTGCAGTCATTCTCCATTGAAATACTATTCTGCTTTTCTATTCTTCCTGCCAAACATTTTCCTACATTATACTCCATCTGCCAGATTTCTGCCCAGTACTCAACCTGTCTATGTCCGTCTGCAACCTCCTTTTGTCCTCTTCACAACATACTTTCCTACCTATCTTTGTGCCCTCTGCAAATTTAGCTACCATGTCTTCACTGCCCTCATCTAAGTCATTGATAAAAATTATAAAAATTTGAGGTCTTAGCACAGACATTAGCTTTGAAAGCACATTTCTTAACCTCAAACTGAATGTGAAACCTTTACCTAGAGGATCCTTTACTATGAGGTCATTAATTCTGTCTCAATTACACACTACCAGGTCTAAAATAGCTTGCTCCCTGGTTGGTTCTCGAATGTTAAGAAACTGTACCAAATGTACTCTATGAACTCATAGTGATATAACTCATGGTGGGAACCAGAGCAATAGGTCAGCAGGTGAAATAAATGACTGGGAACTAGTGAATATGGCCAGTAGGACTAAGAGGAAGAGCAGGTAGGGAGAAATTACTAAACACAGTGAACACAGGGACTGGGGGTCTGAAATGCATTTGTTTCAACGTGAGAAGTATAACAGGCAAGGCAGATGAGCTTAGAGCTTGGATTAGTACTTGGGACTATGATGTTATTGCTATTACAGAGGCTTGGTTGAAGGATGGACAGGATTGGCAGATAAATTGTTCCAGGATTTAAATGTTTCAGGAAGGATAAAGTGGGATGTAGAAGAGGTGGGGGAGTTGCACTGTTGGTTAAGGAAAATATCACAGCTGTACGACAGGAGGACACCTCAGAGAGCTCATGCAGCGAGGCAATATGGGTAGAGCTCTGGAATAGGAAGGGTGCAGTCACAATGTTGGGGGTTTATTACAGGCCTTCCAATTGCCGGCGGGAAATTGAGGCACAGTTATGTAGGCAGATTTTGGAAAGATGTAAAAGCAATAGGGTTGTTGTGGTGGGTGATTTTAACTTTCCCTATATTGACTGGGAATCACTTAGTGCTAGGGGTTTGGATGGCGCAGAATTTGTAAGGTGCATCCAGGAAGGCTTCCTGAGACAATATGTAGATAGTCCAACTAGGGAAGGGGCAATACTGCACCTGGTATTAGGAAATGAACCCGGCCAGGTGGTCGAAGTTTCAGTAGGGGAGTATTTTGGGAAAAGTGACCATAATTCAGTAAGTTTCAAGGTACTGGTGGATAAGGATAACAGAAGTCCTTGGGTTAAGGTGCTTAATTGGGGGAAGGCTAATTATAACAATATTAGGCAGGAACTGAGGAATCTAGACAGGAGGCGGATGTTTGAGGGCAAATCAACAACTGACATGTGGGGGGGCTTTCAAACATCAGTTGATAAGAATTCAGGACCGGCATGTTCCTGCTAGGATGAAGGATTAGTATGGCAAGTTTCAGGAACCTCGGATAATGAAGGATATTGTGAGATTAGTCAAAAAGAAAAGGGAAGCATTCATAAGGGCTAGAAGGCTGGGAACAGATGAAACCCGTGGAGAATATAAAGAAAGTAGGAAGAAACTTAAGCAAGGAGTCAGGAAGGCTAAAAGGGATCATGAAAAGTCACTGGCAACCAGGATTAAGGAAAATCCCAAGGCCTTTTATACATATGTAAAAAGCAAGAGGGTAGCCAGGGAAAGGACAGAGGTGGGAATGTGTGTATGGAGCCAGAAGAAATGGGAGAGATACTAAATGAGTACTTCTCATCAGTATTCACCAAAGAGAAGGACTTAGCAGTCGATTTGTCTAGGGAAGAGCGTGTAGATAGCCTGGATCATGTTGAGATCAAAAAAGAGGTGTTAAGCGTCTTGAAGAATATTAAGGTGGATAAGTCCCCATGGCCAGATGGGATCTACCCCAGAGTACTGAGGGAGGCAAGGGAGGAGATTTCTGGGGCCTTGACAGAAATCTTTGTATCCTCACTGGCTACGGGTGAGGTCCCAGAGGACTGGAGAATGGCCAATGTTGTTCCATTGTTTAAGAAGGGTAGCAGGGATAATCCAGGAAATTACAGGCCAGTGAGCCTTACGTCAGTGGTATGGAAATTATTGGAGAAGATTCTTCGTGACAGGATTTACTACCATTTGGAAGCAAATGGGCATATTAGTGAGAGGCAGCATGGTTTTGTGAAGGGTAGGTCGTGACTCACTAACTTGATCGAGTTTTTCGAGGAAGTGACAAAGATGATCGACGATGGAAGGGCAGTGGATGTTATCTACATGGATTTCAGTAAGGCCTTTGACAAGGTCCCTCATGGCAGACTGGTAGAGAAGGTAAAGTCGCATGGGATCAGAGGTGAGCTGGCAAGATGGATACAGAATTGACTTGGTCATAGAAGACAGAGGGTAGCAGTGGAAGGATGCTTTTTTGAATAGAGACCTGTGACTAGTAGTGTTCCACAGGGATCAGTGCTGAGACCTTTGCTGTTTGTAGTAAATGTAAATGATTTGGAGGAAAATGTAACTGGGCTAATTAGTAAGTTTGCAGACGACACTAAGGTTGGAGGGGTTGCAGATAGTGAAGAGGATTGTCAAAGGATACAACAGGATATAGATCGGTTGGAGACTTGGGCGGAGAAATGGCAGATGAAGTTTAATCCAGACAGCGAGGTAATGCATTTTGAAAGGTCTAATACAGGTAGGAATTATACAGTAAATGGCAGAACCCTTAAGTGCATCGACGGGCAGAGGGATCTGAGTGTACAGGTCCACAGGTCACTGAAAGTGGCAACGCAGGTGGATAAGGTAGTCAGGAAGGCATATGGCATGCTTGCCTTCATCGGCAGGGGTATTGAGTATAAAAGCTGGGAAGGTATGCTGCAGCTGTATAGAACCTTGGTTAGGTCACACTTGGAATATTGCATGCAATTCTGGTCGCCACATTACCAGAAGGATATGGAGACATTGGAGAGGGTGCAGAGGAGGTTTACCAGGATGCTACCTGGTCTGGAGGTTATTAGCTCTGAGGAGAGATTGGAGAAACTCGGATTGTTCTCACTAGAGCGACGGAGATTGAGGGGCGACTTGATAGAAGTTTACAAAATTATGAGTGGCATGGACAGAGTAGATAGTCAGAAGCTTTTTCCCAGGGTGGAAGAGTCAATTACTAGGGGATTTGGATCTAAGGTGAGAGGAGAAAACTTTAGAGGAGATGTGCGGGGCAAGTTTTTTACTCAGAGGGTAGTGAGTGTCTGGAATTCGCTGCCAGAGGAGGTGGTGGAAGCAGGTACGATAGTGGTGTTTAAGAGGCAGCTTGACAAATACATGAATAGGATGGGAATAGATGGATATGGACCCCGGAAGTGCAAAATGTTTTAGTTTGACAGGCAATATGATCGGCACAGGCTTGGAGGGCCGAAGGGCCTGTTCCTGTGCTGTACTTTTCTTTGTTCTTTGTTCTTGTTCATCCTCAAAGGTACCTTTGCCAATTTAATTAATGCTATGAACATTAAAATCATCCATGGTTATTGCATTATCTTTCTTATAAGCCTCCATTATTTCTTGATTTATACTTTGCCCTACTGTGTAGATAGTGGCATGGGGCCCATCAGTGACTCCTTTCCTTTGCTTTTTCTTATTTCCACCCAAACTGATTTTACATCTTGACCTTGCGAACTAAGATCATTTCTCACGAATGAACTAATCTCATCCTTTATCAGTGCTACTCTGACTCATTTTCTTTTTTTTCTATCCTTCGGAAATTTGCAACCATGTCTCTGTGATGACTATCATATCATACTCATTTATTTCTATTTGTGCTATCAGTTCACCCATTTTGTTTCAAATGCTGTGTGCATTTAGATAAAGAGCCAAAATCCTTTGGGATACCTGCGCTCCTCTAACTCTGACCTCTTGTGCATTCCCAATCAGAATGGCTCCACCATTGGTGCTGTGCCTTCAGTTGTCTAGGCCCCAAGCTCTGGAATTCCCTCCACCTCACATTCCTCCTTTACGACACTCCTTAAACCTACCCCCTTCACCAACTTTTTGGTCATCTGACCTACTATCTCCTCAAATGGCTCAGTGTCATCTTTTGTTTTATAATGCTCCTGCAAAGGTGCTATAAAAGTTATCATTGTTGATGCAAGATTGAGAGCATTCATCCAGCTGCCTCTTTCCCACAAAATGAAAGTTCCCCATACTGTTCCCCTCACCACCATGGACCTCAACTTAGAACTTCATCTAATTTCTCTCCCATCTCCAATGCCTTCTTCAGGTTTACCTTATCCATGGGGTGCACCTTCTGCAACCTTGACACCAACCCTAGAAACTACTGATAAAAACAAAAAGCTAAAAGCTACTGCGGATGCTGGAAATCCAAAACAAAATAAAAACAGAATTACCTGGAAAAACTCAGCAAGTCTGGCAGCATCGGCGGAGAAGAAATCAGTCAACGTTTCGAGCCCTCATGGCTCTTCGGCAGAACTGAAGCATAGTTTCAACAAGGGAGAAATATAAATTGGTTTAAGGTGGGTGGGGGGGAAGAGACACAATGAGGGTGTGGTGTGAGCAGATAATCAAAAGATGTCAGAGACAAAAGGGTCAAAGAGGTGTTGAAGGTGGTGGTCTTTGTCTGAGAAAAGTGCTAATTAAGAATGGAAAACAGGATATTCAAAGTACAGCTCTAGTGGGGGTGGGGTGGAAAGACTAAAGGTTTTAGTTTTAGATTTAAAAATAATGGAAATAGGTGGGGAAAGAAGAATCTATATAAATTATTTAAAAAAAGGCGGGTGGAGGGGGGAAAGAAATGGGGTGGGGATTGGGGGAGGGGGAGTTTAAGATCTAAAGTTGTTGAATTCAATATTCAGCCCAGAAGGCTGTAAAGTGCCTAGTCGGAAGATGAGGTGCTGTTCCTCCAGTTTGCGTTGGGCTTCACTGGAACAATGCAGCAAGCCAAGGACAGACATGTGGGCAAGAGAACAGGGTGGAGTGTTAAAATGGCAAGCGACAGGGAGGTTTGGGTCTTTCTTGCGGACAGACCGCAGGTGTTCCGCAAAACGGTCGCCCAGTTTGCGTTTGGTCTCTCCAATGTAGAAGAGACCGCATTGGGAGCAACGAATGCAGTAGACTAAGTTAGGGGAAATGCAAGTGAAATGCTGCTTCACTTGAAAGGAGTGTTTGGGCCCTTGGACGGTGAGGAGAGAGGAAGTGAAGGGGCAGGTGTTGCATCTTCTGCGTGGGCATGGGGAGGTGCCATAAGTGGGGGTTGAGGAGTAGGGGGTGATGGAGGAGTGGACCAGGGTGTCCCGGAGGGAACGATCCCTACGGAATGCCGTCAAGGGGGGTGAAGGGAAGATGTGTTTGGTGGTGGCATCATGCTGGAGTTGGCGGAAATGGCGGAGGATGATCCTTTGAATGCGGAGGCTGGTGGGGTGATAAGTGAGGACAAGGAGGACCCTATCATGTTTCTGGGAAGGAGGAGAAGGCGTGAGGGAGGATGCGCGGGATATGGGCCGGACACAGTTGAGGGCCCTGTCAACGACCGTGGATGGAAAACCTCGGTTAAGGAAGAAGGAGGACATGTCAGAGGAGCTGTTTTTGAAGGTAGCGTCATCAGAACAGATGCGACGGAGGCGAAGGAACTGAGAGAATGGGATGGAGTCTTTACAGGAAGCGGGGTGTGAGGAGCTGTAGTCGAGGTAGCTGTGGGAGTCGGTAGGCTTGTAATGGATATTGGTGGACAGTCTATCATCAGAAATTGAGACAGAGAGGTCAAGGAAGGGAAGAGAAGTGTCAGAGATGGACCATGTGAAGATGATGGAGGGGTGGAGATTGGAAGCAAAATTAATAAATTTTTCCAGGTCCCGACGAGAGCATGAAGCAGCACCGAAGTAATCATCGATGTACCGGAGAAAGAGTTGTGGGAGGGGGCCGGAGTAGGACTGGAACAAGAAATGTTCCACATACCCCATAAAGAGACAGGCATAGCTGGGGCCCATGCGGGTACCCATAGCCACACCTTTTATTTGGAGGAAGTGAGAGGAGTTAAAGGAGAAATTGTTCAGTGTGAGAACAAGTTCCGCCAGACGGAGGAGAGTAGTGGTGGATGGGGATTGTTGGGGCCTCTGTTCAAGGAAGAAGCTAAGGGCCCTCAGACCATCCTGGTGGGGGATGGAGGTGTAGAGGGATTGGACATCCATGGTGAAGAGGAAGCGGTTGGGGCCAGGGAACTGGAAATTGTTGATGTGACGTAAGGTGTCAGAGGAATCACGGATGTAGGTGGGAAGGGACTGGACAAGGGGAGAGAGAAGGGAGTCAAGATAACGAGAAACTACTGACCACACAACTTCCCTTCCTGCTGCTAGCTGACTGACTTAGTACCTGTTCTCCTTGCAACAAACTTCCTCCCACTGATCTCCTCATCCTCTGATTCTGGTGAATTTCCACTTCCTTCATCCTCCATTGGCACCTGTATCTTTAGCCATTGAAACACCATGCTCCAGAATTCACTGCCTAAATCCCTTCACCATTCTCTCTCCTCCACAAAACAAACCTCTTTGAGGAAGCTTGTGGCTACTTGAGTTTGCAATGTTTAAGGTGCTATATAAGTTTGAGATATTGTTAACTCAGGAGGCAGAGAGTGGGGATAAGGGGGTCCTTCTCAGGATGGCGGCCGGTGACTAGTGGAGTTCTGCAGGGGTCAGTGTTGGGACCACAACTTTTCACTTTATACACTAATGATCTAGATGAAGGAACTGAGGGCATCCTGGCTAAGTTTGCAGATGATACAAAGATAGGTGGAGGGACAGGTAGTATTGAGGAGGCAGTGAGGCTGCAGAAGGATTTGGACAGGTTAGGAGAATGGGCAAAGAAGTGGCAGATGGAATACAACGTGGGGAAGTATGAGGTCATGCACTTTGGTAGGAAGAACAGAGGCATGGACTATATTCTAAATTGGGAGAGAATTCAGAAATCTGGAGTGCAAAGGGACTTGGGAGTCCTAGTCCAGGATTCTCTTAAGGTTAACTTGCAGGTTGAGTCGGTAGTTAGGAAGGCAAATGCAATGTTGGCATTTATTTCGACAGGACTAGAATATAAAAGCAGGGATGTGCTGCTGAGGCTTTATAAGGCTCTGGTCAGACCACATTTAGAATATTGTGAGCAATTTTGGGCCCCTTATCTCAGGAAGGATGTGCTGGCCCTGGAAAGGGTCCAGAGGAGGTTCACGAGAATTATCCCAGGAATGAAAGGCTTAACATGAGGAACGTTTGAGAACTCTGGGTCCAAACTCGATGGAGTTTAGAAGGATGAGGGGGGATCTGATTGAAACTTATAGAATACTGAAAAGCCTGGATAGAGTGGACATGGGGAAGATGTTTCCATTAGTAGGAGAGACTAGGACCCGAGGGCACAGCCTCAGAGTAAAGGGAAGACCTTTTAGAACAGAGATGAGGAGAAACTTCTTTAGCCAGAGAGTGGTAAATCTATGGAATTCATTGACACAGAAGGCTGTGGAGGCCAGGTTATTGAGTGTATTTAAGACCGAGATAGATAGGTTCTTGATTGTTAAGGGGATCAAAGGTTACGGGGAGAAGGCAGGAGAATGGGGTTGAGAAACTTATCAGCCATGATTGAATGGCGGAGCAGACTCGATGGGCCGATTGGCCTAATTTCTGCTCCTATGTCTTATGGTCTTAGCTCCAGTATGTAACTGTTAATATGTCTTGGCTGGTTAAGTGAGACGATAGTGAGAAAGGAAACCCAAATTATACTAGATGAGTTGAAGTTTCATGGTAGGTTGCTTCACCAGAACAGTTCCATTTAGTTTTAACCTGTTAGCTGCCATACTGTCTGTCTCTATCCGGGTCCCTGATTTTCAGCATTGAGGGCTTGCAAGGAGAAAATTAAAGGCTCTTTGGGACTGGTTGGGTTCTGTGCATCTAGGCTGGAGAATATTTATCACCTAAAAACACACAGGTTAGTGACTCCTCCTCATTACAGCCAGGAGTAAATAAGTTGGGATATGGTATATTAAACTATGGGGCTGTAATCATGAACTGCCCAGTTACTGCAGATGAACTGGCATCTACTTAATTGCCCTAATAATCTGACATGTGAAGGACCACCACACTGACTGCAGGACCTAAAACCTGCTGGCTGGAGATCAAGGTGAAGGACATGTCATGTAACCTCAGATAAAAGCAAAAAACTATGGATACTGGAAATCCAAAACAAAAACAAAAAAATTCAGCAGGTCTGACAGCATCTGTGGAGAGGAGCACAGTTAACGTTTCGAGTCCGCATGACTCTTCAACAGAACTAAGGAAAAATAGAAAAGGGGTGAAATAGAAGCTGGTTTAAGGGGGGTGGGGTGGGACAAGAAGAGCTGGATAGAGGGCCAGTGATAGGTGGAGATAACCAAAAGATGTCACAGACAAAATGACAAAGGGGTGTTGAATATTATCTAAAGGGATGTGCTAATTAAGGGTAGAAAGCTGGATGAGCAAGGTACAGATAGCCCTAGTGGGGGTGGGGTGGGGTGAAGGAATCGAAAAAGGGAAAAAGGTAGAGATAAAACAATGGATGGAAATACATTTAAAAATAATGGAAATAGGTGGGAAAAGAAAAATCTATATAAATTATTGGAAAAAACAAAAAGGAGGGGGAAAATCAGAAAGGGAGTGGGGATGGAGGAGAGAGTTCATGATCTAAAATTGTTGAACTCAATATTCAGTCCGGAAGGCTGTAAAGTGCCTAGTCGGAAGATGAGGTGCTGTTCCTCCAGTTTGCGTTGAGTTTCACTGGAACAATGCAGCAAGCCAAGGATGGACATTGTGGGCATGAGAGCAGGGTGGAGTGTTGAAATGGCAAGTTACAGGGAGGTCTGGGTAATGCTTGCGGACAGACCGAAGGTGTTCTGCAAAGCGGTCACCCAGTCTGCGTTTGGTCTCTCCAATGTAGAGGAAACCGCATTGGGAGCAACGCATGCAGTAGACTAAGTTGAGGGAAGTGCAAGTGAAATGCTGCTTCACTTGAAAGGAGTGTTTGGGCCCTTGGACGGTGAGGAGAGGGGAAGTAAAGGGGCAGGTGTTGCATCTTCTGCGGTTGCATGAGAAGGTGCCGTGGGAGGGGGTTGAGGTGTAGGGGGTGATGGAGGAGTGGACCAGGGTGTCACGGAGGGAATGATCCCTATGGAATGCCGCCAGGGGGGTGAAGGGAAGATGCATTTGGTGGTGGCATCATACTGGAGTTGGCGGAAATGGCGGAGGATGATCCTTTGAATGCGGAGGCTGGTGGGGTGATAAGTGAGGACAAGGAGGACCCTATCATGGTTCTGGGAGGGAGAAGAAGGTGTGAGGGCGGATGCACGGGAGATGGGCCAGACACCCTGGTCCACTCCTCCATCACCCCCTACACCTCAACCCCCTCCCACAGCACCTTCTCATGCAACCGCAGAAGATGCAACACCTGCCCCTTTACTTCCCCTCTCCTCACCGTCCAAGGGCCCAAACACTCCTTTCAAGTGAAGTAGCATTTCACTTGCACTTCCCTCAACTTAATCTACTGCATGCGTTGCTCCCAATGCGGTTTCCTCTACATTGGAGAGACCAAACACAGACTGGGTGACCGCTTTGCAGAACACCTTCGGTCTGTCCGCAAGCATTACCCAGACCTCCCTGTAACTTGCCATTTCAACACTCCACCCTGCTCTCACGCCCACAATGTCCATCCTTGGCTTGCTGCATTGCTCCAGTGAAGCTCAACGCAAACTGGAGGAACAGCACCTCATCTTCCGACTAGGCACTTTACAGCCTTCCGGACTGAATATTGAGTTCAACAATTTTAGATCATGAACTCTCTCCTCCATCCCCACCCCCTTTCTGATTTTCCCCCTCCTTTTTGTTTTTTCCAATAATTTATATAGATTTTTCTTTTCCCACCTATTTCCATTATTTTTAAATGTATTTCCATCCATTGTTTTATCTCTACCTTTTTGCCTTTTTCGATTCCTTCACCCCACCCCACCTCCACTAGGGCTTTCTGTACCTTGCTCATCCAGCTTTCTACCCTTAATTAGCACATCCCTTTAGATAATATTCAACACCTCTTTGTCATTTTGTCTGTGACATCTTTTGGTTGTCTCCACCTATCACTGGCCCTCTATCCAGCTCTTCTTGTCCCACCCCCGCTCCCCCCCCCACCCCCTTAAACCAGCTTCTATTTCACCCCTTTTCTATTTTTCCTTAGTTCTGTTGAAGAGTCATGCGGACTCGAAACGTTAACTGTGCTCCTCTCCACAGATGCTGTCAGACCTGCTGAGTTTTTCCAGGTATTTTTGTTTTTGTCATGTAACCTCCCCCACTGACATCATCAGATTCCAGGCAGTGTCCCAATGATAATGTCACATGTTCGACCCAGGTTATATTACCTTCAGGAGGAGTTCAGGGAAAAGTGGCAACTACAGTCGAGATACATGCAACAGATCTGTTCCACCAAACACTCCCAGGACAGGTACAGCACGGGGTTACAGAGTAAAGCTCCCTCTACACTGTCCCCATCAAATACTCCCAGGACAGGTACAGCACGGGGTTATATACAGAGTAAAGCTCCCTCTACACTGTCCCCATCGAACACTCTCAGGACAGGTACAGCAGAGTTAGACAGAGTGAAGCTCCCTCTACACTGTCCCCATCGAACACTCCCAGGGCAGTTACAGCACAGGGTTAGATACAGAGTAAAGCTCCCTCTACACTGTCCCCATCGAACACTCCCAGGACAGGTACAGCACGGGGTTAGATACAGAGTAAAGCTCCCTCTGCACTGTCCCCATCAAACACTCCCAGTGCAGGTACAGCATGGGTTAGATGTATCGGCTGAGTTGTTGATAGTGGGTTAGGGCCCACACTAAATCTTAATCTCTTGTGAAAGTAAAACACATCACAGAGATGGTAGTCGCAGATCCCAGAATGAACCAAATCCAGTTAGTGTGCGATCTGTAATATCCATTTATTTCACTCCGTCTCCTGCCACATACATATGAGATTAATTAGAATGCAGCTGCTTCCTACATCTGGCTAGAAAAGTCTTCCGCTTTCCATTTGACAAAAATAGTCGCTGCACCTGTCCCAAACATCTATTGTGCTGTGACTGTACTTGATGCTCCATAAACAGGTGAAACATGGCCTCGTCCAAGGAAGTAATCAGGTCCAGAACTCCTTCAGAAATCCAGAGCCTCAGGCTCAAGCACCTTCACTGAACCAGGAGACTCTAACACAGGTCACAAGTCAGAGTCACCTCCCTGAAGCATCTATTGACAATAAATACTGCTCAGTTCATTCTAGAAGCTTCTAACCTCTACCTCAGGCAATTGGTCAGCCAAAAAAAACACATAACCGAGGATGATACAAGAGAATTAGCTCCACGATTAATAAGGTCATGTTCTCACTCTTTTGCATCTTTCTAATCCTTCATTCAGAGGAGAAATAGGCTGTGGCAGGGGGAAAACAATAAGCAGAAAAATCAGCAGCAGATGGAAAGAGTGGGGATGGTAGAGGGTTGTACAGTGCTGGTAGTTTTGTGCAGCATTTGTCAGGAGCTCACAAGGACTGCGTAATTTGCCGGGTAGAGTCCTGATTGGCCACTATCCAGTTGACCCTTACACCAGCCCTGTTCATCCTCTTCACCGATCTTCATTAACTCTTGACCTGTGGGGAAAGTCAACAAGAGCAGAGATAGTAACTGAGCTTTGGTTACCTGGTGGTGATGACACGTGATCCAGAGGTTGCCAACTGGGAAACTGAACATAAGAAACCTGGTGATTTGTAACTTGCCAAAATCAAGGGGTGGAGGAGGCAGTGATAGAGGAACCACAAAAGATGCCAGATTATGGTGACAAGCAAACTGTCTCACCCATCCCTACCCTCATTACTCCCAACACCAGGTGGTTTAATCCTAATGTAACAAGCAAATGCTGCCATGCTGGAGTTATTCCAAACTTCATCCCAAACTTCCCTGGACCACCACTTTACCATCAAGCTATGGTACGGTAAATTGCCAAACCAAAGTTAGCCACCTTCCCAATTATTTGATGAAGCTAGTGATCATTCCGGCGGAGCCCCGGACCGGGCAGCGGCCGGCGGAGCCCCGGACCGGGCAGCGGCCGGCGGAGCCCCGGACCGGGCAGCGGCCGGCGGAGCCCCGGACCGGGCAGCGGCCGGCGGAGCCCCGGACCGGGCAGCGGCCGGCGGAGCCCCGGACCGGGCAGCGGCCGGCGGAGCCCCGGACCGGGCAGCGGCCGGCGGAGCCCCGGACCGGGCAGCGGCCGGCGGAGCCCCGGACCGGGCAGCGGCCGGCGGAGCCCCGGACCGGGCAGCGGTGCAAGCGGTACATGCAAGCGGTGGCAGACATGACCATAATCTGACCTGTCCACTGCACACCCAGATACATGCACAATTAGACAGGAGCACTGAGATTCACTACTGGAAACATGGTCTATTAGACTGGGTGAGATATTAACATGTACGGGAAGTGAATAGGACATTGGGATCAGATTGGCTGGATCATGAGCAAAAAAATCCCAGCAGAGCAAATGGGCCAGATGGCCCATCTCTCAGCTTGGACAATGGAAGGCCGATCAGTTGTACAGAGTGCTGTGTGGATATTCCAGGACTATAGACAGCCATGTGAGGCTAGGTTTGGCTGATGAGGACGTGTATTGGTGAGAGGTGGATTCTGAGGGCCAACATGCAGAGCGCCTACAGCCTGCACATGCAGCGTTGCGGAACAAGACCATTCTGTGTTAGTGTGTCAATACCTGCCGAGAAGCTTAGCTCATCAGCCTCCTGCCCCGCATAATCATACAGTGCTCGCACTCTGACCATCGCTACCTTCACATCATCCTCAGAGCCCAGCGTCAACACATACTTCCTGGGGCTGTCATCATCTGACCAATCAGACGAATAATCCTTAACTCCACTGTGGGACAAGACACAGATTAGTGCGAGGTCATGGCATGTATATCGAGAGAGAGACAGACAGACAGAGCAAGAGGCAGAGAGAGAGACTGGGAGAGAGAGAGAGAGAGAGGTGGGAAGAGAGTGAGAGGGGCGGGGAGAGAGAGAGAAAGAGAGAGAGAGAGGTGGGGGGAGAGAGAGAGAGAGAGAGGCAGACAGAGCAATAGGCAGAGAGAGAGACTGGGAGAGAGAGAGACCGGGAGAGAGAGAGAGACCGGGAGAGAGAGAGGGGCAGGGAGAGAGAGAGAGAGAAAAAGAGAGGGAGGCAGGAAGAGAGAGAGAGAGAGGTGGGGAGAAAGAGAGAGAGAGAGGTGGGGAGAGAGAGAGAGAGAGAGAGAGAGAGAGAGGCAGACAGAGCAAGAGGCAGAGAGAGACCGGGGAGAGAGAGAGGCGGGCAGAGAGAAAGAGAGAGTGCCGGGGAGAGAGAGGAAGAGACAGATGGGGGGTGGGGGGAGAGAGAGAGAGAGACGCAGAGAGATCCATAGAGTGACCCACAGGGAGGGACATGCAGAGAGAGACCCATAGGGAAAGAGTGTCAGAGAGAGAGAGACAGACACACAGAAAAAGAGCCATGGAAAGAGGGAAAGACAGACAGGAGAGAGAGAGGCAGAGAGAGGGAAAGAGACAGAGAGAAAAGCAGAGAGGGTCAGAGACAGAGAGAGGAAGAGACAGCGAGTGAGCGAGTGTGATATGGAGACATAGAGGCATCATAAATTACAGGAGAATGCCATTCAGCCCATCATAGCTGTGCTGTCTCTGGTAGAGCTATCTAATTAATCCCAACCCATTGTTGTTCCCCGATAATACTGTGATTTTTTTCAAGTATTTAGTCAATTCTCTCTCTCCCCCCACCCCCCCATCTGTCTCTTCCTCTCTCTCCCTGGCACTTTCTCTTTCTTTCTCCCCGCCTCTCTCTCTCTTTCTTTCTCTCTTCCCACCTCTCACTCTCTCCCGGTCTCTCTCTCTGCCTCTTATTACTGTTATTATTATTGCTGTAGATTTCCAGAAGGCATTTGATTTGGTGCCATATCAAAGGTTATTGCAAAAAATAAAAGCTCAGTATAGGGGGTAACATATTGACCTGGACAGAGGATTGGCTAGCTAACAGGAAACAGGGAGTTGATATTAATGGGCCATTTTCTGGTTGGCAGGATGTGATGAGTGGTGTGCCACAGGGATCAGTACTGGGACCTCAACTTTTAAAAATTTATATCAATGACTTGGATGAAGGGAATGAATGTATGGTTGCTAAATTTGCTGATGACACAAATATAGGTAGGAAAGTAAATTGTGAAGAGGACGTAAGGAGACTACAAAGTGACATAGATTGGTTAAATGAGTAGGCAAAGATCTTGCAAATGGAGTATAATGTGGGAAAATGTGAAATTGTCTATTTTGGCAAGGAAGAATAAAAAAGAAGCATGTTATCTAAATGGTGAGAGATTACAGAGCTCTGAGATGCAGCGGGATCTGGGTATCCTAGTGCATTAATCACAAAAGGGGAGAATACAGGTACAACAAGTAATTAGAAAAACTCAGAATGTTTTCATTTAATGTGAGGGGAATTGAATATAAAATAAGGGAGGTTATGTTTCAGTTATACAGGGCACTGGTGAGACCACATCTGGAGTATTGTGTACAGTATTGGTCACTTTATTTAAGGAAAGATGTAAATGCATTGGAAACAGTTCAGAGAAGGTTTACCAAGCTAATACCTGGAATGGGTGGGTTTGCCTTAAGAGGAAAGGTTGGACAGACTAGGCTTGTATTATTGGGAGTTTAGAAGAGTAAGAGGTGACTTGATTGAAATATATAAGATCCTGTGGGGTCTTGACAAGGTGGATGTGGAGAGGATGTTTCCTCTTGTGGAAGAATATAGAACTAGGGGTCACTGTTTAAAAATAAGGAGTCGCTCATTTAAGACAGGGATGAGGAGAATTTTTTTCACTGAGGGTAAGTGAGTCTTTGGAACTCTCTTCCTGAAAAGGCAATGGAAGCAGACTCTTTGAATATTTTTAAGGCAGAGGTAGATAGATTCTTGATTAACAAGGGGGTGAAAGGTTATCGGGGGTAGGCAGGATTGTGGGCTTGAGGTTACGTTCAGATCAGCCATGATCTTATTGAATGGCGGAGCAGGCTCGAGGGGCCAAGGGACCTACCTCTGCTCCTTGTTTGTTTGTTCATGTATTGAATCTGCTTCCACGGCTCTTCCATGCAGCACATTCCAGATCACAACTCACTGTGTAAAAAAATGTTTCCTCATGTCACTTCTGCTCCTTTTCCCTTCAATCTGCGTCTTCTGATAACTGACTGTCCTGCCACTGGAAACAGATTCTCCTTATTTACTTCATCAAAAGCCTTTATAATTTCCAACTCTTATGAAATCTCCTTATTTTCTCTGCTCTCAGGTGAACAGCCCCAGCTTGCAGTTTTCCCATATAACTGAAGACCCTCCATTCTCAACACCATTCCAGTAACTCTCTACTACATCTTCTTCAAGGTCTAAAATGTGGTACTCTGAATTGACCACAATAGTCCAGCTGTTTTAGGAAGGTTTAGGATAACTTCCTTACTTTTGTACTCTATGTCTTTATTAATTGTGTGCCTTGTGTGTGTGTATATATACAGACAATTTGTTTAATAAATAGTTATTTACTTGTTAAGTTTACAAACCTGATGTTCGTATTCTGTTAACCTAAATTAAACAGTTAGGTAGAATTGGGGCAATTTGGTGGCCTGATTAAACTTCTCACATTTGTCTCGGCTCAGGGAGCAGTGGGACTTGATATTACAGCGCACTATCCCCAGCGAGTCGTGACAGAAGACAGATGCAAAACTACTCATTTCCTACCTCACCCACACCCTCTGCCTCCACAGGAACATCTCCTAATCATCCCCACCCTTCCTCTGAATACCTTCTTACCATTTGTGTTTTGAAAATACTTTGGCTTCCCTATTATGTTAGCCACATGTCCAGTGGTCTGCAACCTCCGTCTCCGGACCCAAGTGCGGCTCAGTAAGGACTCGAATGGGTTCCAATCTTGACTGATCAGACCCCTTTTGATGTGGCTTGCTTCATTTTTGTAAACTTTTATTAACATTGTACTTGTGAGAAAGTATCATTCAAGTAACAACTTTTTTGTAAAAACCTCTAAAATCTTGTTTTTCATTATTCTTGACGTTTGAGTAACAGTATTGTGGCTCTTAAAATACTGCATTTTGACTAAATTTTTAAAAATGACTCTTGTTATTGCAGAGCCCTGCACTCATCTATTTTCATAGATTTTGTGAGGTGGGTGGGCAGGGGAGGGGATGGAGTGAATGAATAGTTACTAACGTCTGTTGTTGTCCATTGGGTAAGGTTCTGTATGAGCCAACCTGCTCCTCCCTTTTAAACCTGTCAATTTAAAGAACGGTTTACGGAGATAATCAGCCCCCACCCTGCACTGTCATAGGGGTAACAAGTCTCTGTCTCTCCCCCCACTGACTAATGACACCCTTCCTCCCCCTCATGTCCTCTTTGTTCCCCATTAATCCACACTGTGGGGTTCATTACCATATTACCTGGTGTACTGGCTGAAGTTTTCAAATGGAGATGAACTGGGGGAAAAAGGGTTACAGCCTATACGAGTCATTAAGGTAATTGTTCATGTTACGAGACAGGCAGGCTATGAATTGATAGCTCTCCTGCTCTTTGGGCTGGGGGTGGGGGTGCAAACCACCCAGCCCACAGCCACCACCGCCCCCCTCAATGTCTCTGTCACTTCCCAAACACTCAAACACCCCCCTCTCCACAAGATTGTTTCTTGGTGAGTCTGGCTGTCATTGGGGAGATGAGAGCTGGGAATTGGGTAGGAATGATCATTCCCCATCAGAGTGAGTGAGAGAGAGAGAGAGAGAGAGAACTGGGTTGGGGGAAGCAGTCTCGTTGAGCTCCGGGGATCGCATGCCCCCTCCTCCATTTCAACTGTGCCCTGCGCACTTGGAACTGGCAGCTGCCTGTCCCAAGTTTGGGCTCATAGTGCCATACCTGTCCCATGGGGGTCAGTCTCAGTGCCATACCTGTCCATGGGGGTCAGTCTCAGTGCCATACCTGTCCATGGGGGTCAGTCTCAGTGCCATACCTGTCCATGGGGGTCAGTCTCAGTGCCATACCTGTCCATGGGGGTCAGTCTCAGTGCCATACCTGTCCCATGGGGTCAGTCTCAGTGCCATACCTGTCCCATGGGGGTCAGTCTCAGTGCCATACCTGTCCCATGGGGGTCAGTCTCAGTGCCGTACCTGCCAGATGGGGGTCAGTCTCAGTGCCGTACCTGCCGGATGGGGGTCAGTCTCATAGTGCCGTACCCGCCGGATGGGGGTCAGTCTCGGTGCCGTACCTGCCGGTTGGGGGTCAGTCTCAGTGCCGTACCTGCCGGATGGGGGTCAGTCTCAGTGCCGTACCTGCCGGATGGGGGTCAGTCTCAGTGCCGTACCTGCCGGATGGGGGGTCAGTTTCGGTGCCGTACCTGCCTGATGGGAGTCAGTCTCATAGTGCCGTACCTGCCGGATGGGGGTCAGTCTCGGTGCCGTACCTGCCGGATGGGGGTCAGTCTCATAGTGCCGTACCTGGCGGATGGGGGGTCAGTCTCAGTGCCATACCTGCCGAACAGGAGTCAGTCTCAGTGCCATACCTGTCCCATGGGAGTCAGTCTCAGTGCCATACGTGTCCCATGGGGGTCAGTTTCATAGTGCCGTACCTGCCGGATGGGGGTCAGTCTCATAGTGCTGTACCTGCCGGATGGGGGTCAGTCTCGGTGCCGTACCTGCCGGATGGGGGTCAGTCTCATAGTGCCGTACCTGCCGGATGGGGGTCAGTCTCGGTGCCGTACCTGCCGGATGGGGGTCAGTCTCATAGTGCCGTACCTGCCGGATGGGGGTCAGTCTCGGTGCCGTACCTGCCGGATGGGGGTCAGTCTCGGTGCCGTACCTGCCGGATGGGGGTCAGTCTCAGTGCCGTACCTGCCGGATGGGGGTCAGTCTCAGTGCCATACCTGCCGGATGGGGGTCAGTCTCATAGAACCATATCAGTGCAAGGAGGGTGTGGGGAAGGGGGAAGAGAGGTGGATGATGGGACCCTCTCATGGAGGATGTTTTGGATTCAGGGCCCCATACCTGTCCCCTGGGGGAGAGAGGGACACAGTGTCAGTGGATGGGATGATGTTGGTGAGAGTCACTTCCTCTGTTCCTCGGCTACTCTTCTCCTTGCGATTAATGGCTCGGTTTGCCTCTGGGGCCCACTCCTGTCAAAAACAAAGAAGCTAGTCAGAGGGGAATTAGAGTTCAAGAGGCAGGAATCATTTGGTCAGAATTAGGTTGGGGAGGAGGGGTGGAAAAGGTATGTGGGCAGGGGGTTGATGGTGGGGAAGGGAGCGTGCTGGAAGGGAGTTGTGGTGTGAGGGCACTTGCTCCTGGGAGGAGGTTGCTGGGGGGGTGTTGGGGGATGTTCCAGGGAGTGATCCTGGGATACAAGGAATAGCTTTGGGGGGTGGGGGGGAGCGGAATTCAGGGAGGAGTCCAGAAGGGCCAGTGATGGGGATTCTGCGTTGGGATGCAGGCAGTGGTCCAGCGTGGTGGGGAAGGGTTAGGGCGGGTTCCCCCCGGGCCAAGGGGCTCTGGGGAAGTGGGGACAGAGGGGATGGGTCCAGAGTAGGGGGTGCCAGAGTAGAGTCCAAGGGAATGGTCTGACAGTGCCCTATAAAACTATTACAGGAACACTTCAAACTGCCACCAGCATGTTGGCAAAGACAGGCAGATTTGATGAGGGAGCTTAAGGTGAAGGAACCCTTAGGAGGAAGTGACCATAATATGATAGAATTTACCCTGCAATTTGAGAGGAAAAAGCTGGAATCAGATGTAACGGTATTACAGTTGAATAAAGACAACTACAGAGGCATGAGGCAGGAGCTGGCCAGAATTGACTGGGAGATGAGCCTAGCAGGAAAGACAGTGGAACAGCAATGGCAGGAGTTTCTGGGAGTAATTTGGGAGACACAGCAAAAATTCATCCCTAGGAAAAAGAAGCATACTAAAGGGAGGACGAGGCAACCATGGCTGACAAGGGAAGTCAGGGACAGCATAAAAGCTAAAGAGAAAGCATACAATGCGGTGAAGAGCAGTGGGAAGCCAGGGGATTGGGAAGCCTACAAAGACCAACAGAGGACAACTAAAAAAGAAATAAGGAGGGAGAAGATTAAATATGAGGGTAAACTAGCCAGTAATATAAAAGAAGATTGCAAGAGTTTTTTAGATACATAAAGGGTAAGAGAGAGGCAAAAGTGGACATTGGGCCGCTGGAAAATGACACTGGAGAAGTAGTAGTGGGGAACAAAGAAATGGCGGAGGAACTGAATAGGTACTTTGCGTCAGTCTTCACGGTGGAAGACACGAGTAACATCCCCAAAGTTCAAGAGAGTCGAGGGGCAGAGGAGAGTATGGTGGCCATTACCAAGGCGAAGGTGCTAGGAAAACTGAAAGGTCTGAAGGTGGATAAATCACCTGGGCCAGATGGATTACACCCCAGAGTTCTGATGAAGATAGATGAAGAGATAATGGAGGCGTTAGTGGTGATCTTTCAGGAATCACTGGAGTCAGGGAGGGTCCCAGAGGACTGGAAAATCGCTAATGTAACCCCCCTGTTTAAGAAGGGAGTGAGGCAAAAGACGGGAAATTACAGGCCAATTAGCCTGACCTCGGTCGTTGGTAAGATTTTAGAGTCCATTATTAAGGATGAGATTTCAGAATATTTGGAAGTGCATGATAAAATAGGGCAAAGTCAGCATGGTTTCATCAAGGGGAGGTCATGCCTGACAAATCTGTTAGAATTCTTTGAGGAGGTAACGAGTAGGTTAGACAAAGGAGAGGCAATGGATGTTATCTACTTGGACTTCCAGAAGGCCTTTGACAAGGTGCCGCCCATTGAGCCTGCTCCGCCATTCGATCATGGCTGATAAGTTTCTCAACCCCATTCTCCCGCCTTCTCCCCGTAACCTTTGATCCCCTTACCAATCAAGAATCTATCTATCTCGGTCTTAAATATACTCAGTGACCTGGCCTCCACAGCCTTCTGTATCAATGAATTTCATAGATTCACCACGCTCTGGCTAAAGAAGTTTCTCCTCATCTCTGTTCTAAAAGGTCTTCCCTTTACTCTGAGGCTGTGCCCTTGGGTCCTAGTCTCTCCTACTAGTGGAACCATCTTCCCCATGTCCACTCTATCCAGGCCTTTCAATATTCTGTAAGTTTCAATCAGAACATCCCTCATCCTTCTAAACTACATTGAGTATAGACCCAGAGTCCTCAAACGTTCCTCATATGTTAAGTCTTTCATTCCTGGGATCGTTCTCGTGAACCTCCTCTGGACCCTCTCCAGGGCCAGCACATCCTCCCTGAGATACGGGGCCCAAAATTGCTCACAATATTCTAAATGTGGTCTGACCAGAGCCTTATAAAGCCTCAGCAGCACATCCCTGCTTTTATATTCTAGTCCTGTCGAAATAAATGCCAACATTGCATTTGCCTTCCTAACTACCGACTCAACCTGCAAGTTAACCTTAAGAGAATCCTGGACTAGGACTCCCAAGTCCCTTTGCACTCCAGATTTCTGAATTCTCTCCCCATTTAGAATATAGTCTATGCCTCTATTCTTCCTACCAAAGTGCATGATCTTACACTTCCCCATGTTGTATTCCATCTGCCACTTCTTTGCCCATTCTCCTAACCTGTCCAAATCCTTCTGCAGCCTCCCCGCTCCTCAATACTACCTGTCCCTCCACCTATCTTTGTATCATCTGCAAACTTAGCCAGGATGCCCTCAGTTCCTTCATCTAGATCGTTAATGTATAAAGTGAAAAGTTGTGGTCCCAACACTGACCTCTGCGGAACTCCACTAGTCACCGGCCGCCATCCTGAGAAGGACCCCCTTATCCCCACTCTCTGCCTCCTGCCAGACAGTCAATCTTCTATCCATGCTAGTACCTTGCCTCTAACACCATGGGTTCTTATCTTACTGAGCAGCCTCCTGTGCTGCACCTTGTCAAAGGCCTTCTGGAAGTCCAAGTAGATAACATCCATTGCCTCTCCCTTGTCTAACCTACTCGTTACCTCCTCAAAGAATTCTAACAGATTTTGTTAGGCATGACCTCCCCTTAATGAAACCATGCTGACTTTGCCCTATTTTATCATGCACTTCCAAATATTCTGAAATCTCATCCTTAATAATGGACTCTAAAATCTTACCAACGACCGAGGTCAGGCTAATTGGCCTGTAATTTCCCGTCTTTTGCCTCACTCCCTTCTTAAACAGGGGGGTTACATTAGCGATTTTCCAGTCCTCTGGGACCCTCCCTGACTCCAGTGATTCCTGAAAGATCACCACTAACGCCTCCACTATCTCTTCAGCTATCTTCTTCAGAACTCTGGGGTGTAATCCATCTGGCCCAGGTGATTTATCCACCTTCAGACCTTTCAGTTTTCCTAGCACCTTCTCCTTGGTAATGGCCACCATACTCACCTCTGCCCCCCGACTCTCTTGAACTTTGGGGATGTTACTCGTGTCTTCCACTGTGAAGACTGACGCAAAGTACCTATTCAGTTCCTCCGCCATTTCTTTGTTCCCCACTACTACTTCTCCAGCGTCATTTTCTAGCGGCCCAATGCCCACTTTTGCCTCTCTCTTACCCTTTATATATCTAAAAAACTCTTGCAATCTTCTTTTATATTACTGGCTAGTTTACCCTCATATTTAATCTTCTCCCTCCTTATTTCTTTTTTAGTTGTCCTCTGTTGGTCTTTGTAGGTTTCCCAATCCCCTGATTTCCCACTGCTCTTCGCCGCATTGTATGCTTTCTCTTTAGCTTTTATGCTGTCCCTGACTTCCCTTGTCAGCCATGGTTGCCTCGTCCTCCCTTTAGTATGCTTCTTCTTCCTAGGGATGAATTTTTGCTGTGTCTCCCAAATTACTCCCAGAAACTCCTGCCATTGCTGTTCCACTGTCTTTCCTGCTAGGCTCATCTCCCAGTCAATTCTGGCCAGCTCCTGCCTCATGCCTCTGTAGTTGCCTTTATTCAACTGTCATTCCGTTACATCTGATTCCAGCTTTTTCCTCTCAAATTGCAGGGTAAATTCTATCATATTATGGTCACTTCCTCCTCAGGGTTCCTTCACCTTAAGATTTACTCACTTCCATCATAACAAATTATTTTTTTTAAAGTGTGAAACTTGTAAATATTGATGGTCAGAGGGACATAGGTGCATTTGTACAAGGATCGCAAAAATAGAATGAATGTACAGCAAGAAAATAAAATGTTCCCAAACTAATCCCACTGCCCCCTCCCTCCTAAAAACCCTGTATCAACCCCAAAACTAATCCCACTGCCCCATTCTCTCCCCACATCCCTGTCTCAATCCCGAAACTAATCCCATTGACCTGCGCTCTCCCTATAGCTCTGTATCATTCCCAAACTAATCCCACTGACCGCGCTCTCCACATAGCTCTGTATCATTCCCAAACTAATCCCACTGACCAGCGTTCTCCCCGCATCCTTGTATCATTCCCAAACTAATCCCACTGACCCGCACTCTCCCCATAGCTCTGTATCATTCCCAAACTAATCCCACTGACCCGCGTTCTCCCCATATCCCTGTAACATTCCCAAACTAATCCCACTAAACCGCGCTCTCCCCATAGCTCTGTATCAATCCTGAAACTAATCCCATTGCCCTGCTCGCTCCTCATATCCATGTATCAATCCCAACCAAATCCCACTGTCCCTTTTTCTCTCCCCATAAACCTGTATTAACCCCTAATTTAATCCCACTGCCTTGCTCCCTCCCCATAGCACTGTATCAATCCCCAGACTAATCTCACTATCTCACTCACTCCCCATTGGCCTGTGTCAATGTCATTCTAAACCCACTGCCTCACTCTCTCCCCACAGCCTCTACAATCCTACAGTAATCCCACTGCCTCACTCTCTCCCCAGTCTGTACAACCTCACTGCCTCACTCTCTCCCCACAGCCTCTACAATCCTACAGTAATCCCACTGCCTCACACTCTCCCCAGTCTGTACAATCCCACTGCCTCACTCTCTCCCCACAGTCTGTACAATCCCACAGTAATCCCACTGCCTCACTCTCTCCCAACAGTCTGTACAATCCCACAGTGGTCCCACCAACTCACTCTCTCCCCACAGCCTGTACAATCCTTCAGTAATCCCACTGCCTCACTCTCTCCCCACAGCCTCTACAATCCTACAGTAATCCCACTGCCTTACTCTCTCCCCAGTCTGTACAATCCCACTGCCTCACTCTCTCCCCACAGTCTGTACAATCCCACAGTAATCCCACTGCCTCACTCTCTCCCCAGTCTGTACAACCCCACTGCCTCACTCTCTCCCAACAGTCTGTACAATCCCACAGTGGTCCCACCGACTCACTCTCTCCCCACAGCCTGTACAATCCTACAGTAATCCCACTGCCTCACTCTCTCCCCACAGTCTGTACAATCCCACAGTGATCCCACTGCCTCACTCTCTCCCCACAGCCTGTACAATCCCACAGTAATCCCACTGCCTCGCTCTCTCCCGACAGTCTGTACAATCCCACAGTGATCCCACCTCCTCACTCTCTCCCCACAGCCTGTACAATCCCACAGTAATCCCACTGCCTCGCTCTCTCCCGACAGTCTGTACAATCCCACAGTGATCCCACCTCCTCACTCTCTCCCCACAGCCTGTACAATCCCACAGTAATCCCACTGCCTCACTCTCTCCCCACAGCCCTGCATTTTTCTCTGCTTCAAAGGAGGGGTGAAAGTCAGGCAGGAGCCACTCACCTCGAACTGTGGCCAGTTCATGCTCATGCCGGGTCCATGTGTGTTCTGCCACCATCGTAAATCTTCCTGGTCATTGGCAGAGGCAACGGTCTGGTACAAATCGCGATAGATAGTTTGGAAACTGTAACAAAACCGCACCCCAGCATTTGTTAAAATGTCTCTTCCTCCAGCCCAATGAGAGGAGCCTCGGACTAGGCCCCATTACAGAATGCATAGAGCGAGCAGAGTTATACTCACCAACTCTGGGCAGGGCTTTGCTGACTGTTCAGAGTGAGAGTAGCCTGCCATTATAATAGGCTGACCATCAGGCATTCAAGCTATTACCATATGTGTTATTAAGTTACCAGAATGGTGCTGTGGATGGATCAAGCTCCAAATGAAGGGAGTGACTGAGCCAATCATCCAGACTGGCAGGACATTCATAGCTGGAAAGCTTCACAGGTCAGATACATCCTGGCATTCGGCTGACAGCCTGACACCAGCACACCTTTCAACAGGCCCAACCGTCACCAGCACACCTTCCAACAGGCCCGACAGACACCAACACACCTTCCAACAGGCCCGACAGTCACCAATACACCTTCCAACAGGCCCGACAGTCACCAACACACCTTCCAACAGGCCCGACAGTCACCAACACACCTTCCAACAGGCCCGACAGTCACCAATACACCTTCCAACAGGCCCGACAGACACCAGCACACCTTCCAACAGGCCCAACAGTCACCAACACACCTTCCAACAGGCCCAACAGTCACCAACACACCTTCCAACAGGCCCAACAGTCACCAACACACCTTCCAACAGGCCCAACAGTCACCAACACACCTTCCAACAGGCCCAACAGTCACCAACACACCTTCCAACAGGCCCAACAGTCACCAATACACCTTCCAACAGGCCCGACAGACACCAGCACACCTTCCAACAGGCCCGACAGTCACCAGCACACCTTCCAACAGGCCCGACAGACACCAGCACACCTTCCAACAGGCCCGACAGACACCAGCACACCTTCCAGCAGGCCCGACAGACACCAACACACCTTCCAACAGGCCCAACAATCACCAACACACCTTCCAACAGGCCTGACAGACACCAGCACACCTTCCAACAGGACCGACAGACACCAGCACACCTTCCAAGAGGACCGTCAGACACCAGCACACCTTCCAAGAGGACCAACAGACACCAGCACACCTTCCAAGAGGACCGACAGACACCAGCACATCTTCCAACAGGACCGACAGACACCAGCACACCTTCCAACAGGACCGACAGACACCAGCACACCTTCCAACAGGACTGACAGACACCAGCACACCTTCCAACAGGACCGACAGACACCAGCACACCTTCCAACAGGACCGACAGACACCAGCACACCTTCCAACAGGACCGACAGACACCAGCACACCTTCCAAAAGGCTGACTGGACATTGAGCAGCTATACTATCTTTTTGTATGTTCCCACTATGTCAGCCTTCCCGTCCCACCATTGCACCCCCACACCAACTTAAACACGCAGAGGGACCAATGGAGCTCCTACTCTGGTCCCGCTCATTGTCCACATGACCCTTTTTAAAATTCACTGTTGCCAATGCTTCAGCCTTATCTTTTGCACCGATGTGCTAGGCTGCTCCAGCATTAAGGATGGGGATATTTGTGGAGCAGCCTCCTCCAGTGAGTTGTTTAATTGTCCACCACCATTCAGGACTGGATGTGGCAGGACTGCAGAGCTTAGATCTGACCAATTGGTTGTGGGATGGCTTAGCTCTGTCTATCGCTTGCTGCTTATGCTGTTTGGCATGCAAATAGTCTTGTGTTGCAGCTTCACCAGGTTGACACCTCATTTTTTGGTGTGCCTGGTGCTGCTCCTGGTATGCCCTCCTGCAGTCTTTATTGAAGCAGGGTTAATTCCCTGACTTGTTGGTAATGGTAGAGTGGGGGATTTGCCGGGCCATGAGGTTACAGATTGTGTTCGACTACAATTCTGCTGTTGCTGATGGCCCACAGCGCCTCATGGATGCCCAGTCTTGAGTTTCTAGATCTATTTGAAATCTATCCCATTTAGCACAGTGGTAGTGCCACGCAACACGATGGAGGGTATCCTCAATGTGAAGAAGGGACTTCATCTCCACAACGACTGTGCGGTGATCACTCCTACCGATACTGTCATGGAGAGATACATCTATGGCAGGCGGGTTGGTGAGGATGAGGTCAAGTATATTTTTCTCTCTTGTTGGTTCCCTCACCACCTGCGGCAGACCCATTCTAGCAGCTATGGCTTTGTTGGTGTTTAGCACCATACTGTTGGGCCATCAGATTGCACAGCTACAAGCTCCATCCTAAAACCTGCTTGCAGGCTCATGAGGAACCTCCTTCCCCTATCAGCCCCTGCCAAACCCATCCCTCCCCTACACCTGGCCCTGCCTCTCTCACCTGTCGTAGTTAGAGAGGTCAAGGTGTTTGTGAAAGTCCAACAGCATGTCCTTGAAGAACCTGAGACGCTTCCTCTCAAAGTCCTGGCAGCTATCAAACACCTGCTCCATGTCCTCCATATATTTGGGGTTGTATTTGTTCAGCTCCTCCAGAGCTTTCTCATATTGTTCTCGGCCCTAAACACAAACAATAGTCACATTATCGCTAAGCACAATACCCAAGCTGTCCTTCTGCCCAGCTCCACTCTGACCCTTCACCTCTAAAATGCCAGCCTCCCCTCTGAACAATGACCTCTAACCTCCCCAGCACTCCCCTCTGACCCCTCACCTCTAACCTCTCCTCTGACCCATCACTCCTAACCTCCCAGCCTCCCCTCGGACGCCTCACCTCTAACCTCCCAGGATTCCCTCTGACCCCTCGCCTCTAACCTCAGCTTCCTGTCTGACCAGAGCTCTAATCCCCCCAGCCTTCCCTATCATCACACTCAGGTTTCACCACTGACCTCTAACACTCCCCCGAGCCTCCACTTTAACCCCTCACCTCTAACAAGTCCAGTCTCCCCACTGACCCCTCACCTCTAATCACCCCAAGCCCTGCTGACCCCTCACCTGTAACCCCCACATTGCCTGGCTTTGCTCCACACACAAAATCGTCCCCTCCCACACACACACACTCCTGCTGTGGTTGCTTCCCAATCCCTCTCTTCGTCAGTCTCTCTATCACTCTGTGTTTCACTTTCTGACTGTGTGTGTGTCTCTTTCTCCCCCTCTCTGTGTCTGTCTCCCCATCTCTCTCCCTCCCCCCGTCTCTCGCGCTCTCCCTCCACCCGTCTCTTGCTTGCTCGCTGCCCCCCTAGTCACTCGCATGTTTGACCTCCCCATCACTTGATCGCTCTCTCTCCACGCCGTCTCTCGCCTGCTCTCCCTCTCCGTCTCGCCCTCTCTGTCCCCCCCTTCCCCCCTCATCCACTCCGTCACTCCCTCGCTCCCTCTCCGCCCCCCTCCCCCTCCACTCCCTCTCTCCGGCCCCCACCCCCTCTCTGGACCCCCCCCTCTCCCTCTCTCTGGCACACCACCCCCCCCACTTCTCTCCAGCAGCCCCCTCTCCCTCGCCCCCGCTCCGTCTTCCCACTTCTCCCTCTCCTTGTCTCCTTCTCACTCTGTCTTGCCATCTTCCCGTCTCCATCTCTCCTTCAGCGTCTCCATCTCTCCTTCAGCGTCTCCATCTCTCCTTCAGCGTCTCCATCTCTCCTTCAGCGTCTCCATCTCTCCCTCGCCCCCTCTCCGTCTCACCCTCACTCCATCTCGCTCTCCCTCCCTCTTCCTCGTCTCCGTCTCTCCCTCTCTCCATCTCTCTGTCTCTCCCCTTCCCCCTCTCACCCTCGCTGTCTCCGTATCGCCCTCTCCCCCTCTTTCTCCCTCTTGCCCACTCCAACTGACCCTCGCCGTCTCCGTCTCACGCTCTCTCTCCCCCTCTGTGTCTCGCCCTTGCCATCTCCCTCTCTCCCTCTCTGTCCCTCCCTCCATCTCTCCCTCTCTGTCTCCCTCTCTGCCCTTCCCTCTCTGTCTCCGTCCCCATCTCCCCCCTCCATCTCTCCCTCCTTTTGCCTCTCTCCCCCCCCCATCTCTCTCCACCCCCATCTCTCTCCCCACCCCATCTCCCCCCCTCCAGCTCTCCCTCCCTTTGCCTCTCTGTCCATCTCTCCCCCCTTCCTTGTCACCCTCCCCCTGTGCCTCTCACGCCGTCACCCCTCCCCCCTCCGCCCGCCCGCCCCCTCCGCCCGTCCTCCCCCTCCGCCCGTCCTCCCCCTCCGCCCGTCCGCCCCCTCCGCCCGTCCGCCCCCTCCGCCCGTCCGCCCCCTCCGCCCGTCACCCTCTCTTTCTCGCCGTCTGTCTGTCTGTCGCCCTCTCCTTCTCGCCGCCTGTCTGCCTGTCTGTCGCCCGCTCCTTCTCGCCGCCTGTCTGCCTGTCTGTCGCCCGCTCCTTCTCGCCGCCTGTCTGCCTGTCTGTCGCCCGCTCCTTCTCGCCGCCTGTCTGCCTGTCTGTCGCCCGCTCCTTCTCGCCGCCTGTCTGCCTGTCTGTCGCCCGCTCCTTCTCGCCGCCTGTCTGCCTGTCTGTCGCCCGCTCCTTCTCGCCGCCTGTCTGCCTGTCTGTCGCCCGCTCCTTCTCGCCGCCTGTCTGCCTGTCTGTCGCCCGCTCCTTCTCGCCGCCTGTCTGCCTGTCTGTCGCCCGCTCCTTCTCGCCGCCTGTCTGCCTGTCTGTCGCCCGCTCCTTCTCGCCGCCTGTCTGCCTGTCTGTCGCCCGCTCCTTCTCGCCGCCTGTCTGCCTGTCGCCCGCTCCTTCTCGCCGCCTGTCTGCCTGTCTGTCGCCCGCTCCTTCTCGCCGCCTGTCTGCCTGTCTGTCGCCCGCTCCTTCTCGCCGCCTGTCTGCCTGTCTGTCGCCCGCTCCTTCTCGCCGCCTGTCTGTCGCCCGCTCCTTCTCTCCGCCTGTCTGTCGCCCGCTCCTTCTCTCCGCCTGTCTGTCTGTCGCCCGCTCCTTCTCTCCGCCTGTCTGTCTGTCGCCCGCTCCTTCTCTCCGCCTGTCTGTCTGTCGCCCGCTCCTTCTCTCCGCCTGTCTGTCTGTCGCCCTCTCCTTCTCTCCGCCTGTCTGTCTGTCGCCCTCTCCTTCTCTCCGCCTGTCTGTCTGTCGCCCTCTCCGCCTGTCTGTCTGTCGCCCTCTCCGCCTGTCTGTCTGTCGCCCTCTCCGCCTGTCTGTCTGTCGCCCTCTCCGCCTGTCTGTCTGTCGCCCTCTCCGCCTGTCTGTCTGTCGCCCTCTCCGCCTGTCTGTCTGTCGCCCTCTCCGCCTGTCTGTCTGTCGCCCTCTCCGCCTGTCTGTCTGTCGCCCTCTCCGCCTGTCTGTCTGTCGCCCTCTCCGCCTGTCTGTCTGTCGCCCTCTCCGCCTGTCTGTCTGTCGCCCTCTCCGCCTGTCTGTCTGTCGCCCTCTCCGCCTGTCTGTCTGTCGCCCTCTCCGCCTGTCTGTCTGTCGCCCTCTCCGCCTGTCTGTCTGTCGCCCTCTCCGCCTGTCTGTCTGTCGCCCTCTCCGCCTGTCTGTCTGTCGCCCTCTCCGCCTGTCTGTCTGTCGCCCTCTCCGCCTGTCTGTCTGTCGCCCTCTCCGCCTGTCTGTCTGTCGCCCTCTCCGCCTGTCTGTCTGTCGCCCTCTCCTTGTCTGTCTGTCTGTCTGTCGCCCTCTCCTTCTGTCTGTCTGTCGCCCTCTCCTTCTGTCTGTCTGTCGCTCTCTCCTTCTGTCTGTCTGTCGCCCTCTCCTTCTGTCTGTCTGTCGCTCTCTCCTTCTGTCTGTCTGTCGCTCTCTCCTTCTGTCTGTCTGTTGCTCTCTCCTTCTGCCTGTCTATCGCTCTCTCCTTCTCACTGTCTGTCTGTCGCTCTCTCCTTCTGTCTGTCTGTCTGTCTGTCGCTCTTTCCTTCTCTCTGTTTGTCTGTCGTTCTCTCCTTCTCTCCGTCTGTCTGTCTGTCACTCTGACCTTCTCCACTTCCCGTGAGCTTCTCTCCACGCGCTCCTGCAGTTTATGGAGTTGATCGGGGGACATTGATTGGTCGGCTTTGCCATTGCTTTCACGGGTCCGTGCTGTGCGCTCTTCCTTGCATGCGCTGTGGTAACTGTGTTTGGCCAGCTCCACCTGTGACACAGTGTTAACAGATAACAAACAGTGCAGACCAACAACAGAGAGCTAGACTCAGGGAATTGAATAACTCTGCAATATACAAGTCCAGAGTTCGCTCACGCTCTTACTCTCAACCAGGGAATAAGCTCACAAATTAGCAACATCGCAGCTTTGCTGGTGAGGAGTTCAAAACTCCTCGCTCGGATCGATTTGCTGTGAGCCTCCCGGCTGCACAATACCCAGCAGCCAAGACCAATTGAAACTCATTCTCACATTCCACAGCAAAAAGGGGAACTCGAGAAACCGGCCCGCCCAGTGAGGGGGGGAGCTCGAGAAACCGGCCCGCCCAGTGAGGGGGGAACTTGAGAAACCGGCCCGCCCGGTGAGGGGGGAAACTCGAGAAACCGGCCCGCCCAGTGAGGGGGGAAACTCGAGAAACCGGCCCGCCCAGTGAGGGGGGAACTCGAGAAACCGGCCCACCCAGTGAGGGGGGAAACTCGAGAAACCGGCCCGCCCAGTGAGGGGGGAAACTCGAGAAACCGGCCCGCCCAGTGAGGGGGGAAACTCGAGAAACCGGCCCGCCCAGTGAGGGGGGAACTCGAGAAACCGGCCCGCCCAGTGAGACGGGGTTTGATACGTATAAACAGAGATGATTTCTCCTTCCTTCCAATATGTTGACTAAATCCAGTGAGACAGAATCTGTGATCCACATCAGCCAGTGACAGCCTCACCTCCTTCACCTTTTTGAGCCAGGGTTTTTGTGCCTTGTGGAACTCATCGTCGGCCTCCCTGCTCTCCCTGAAGCCTCCGATCAGCTGTCTGTGAAAGGCCTCCTTCTGCCATTGCTTCACTCTCTCAGAGTCCACAGCCGACAAATGGTTCCGCACCTCGAGGTGAAGATCACTCAATCTGTCTGCAGCCGTCATGAAGGCATGCCAAGCTTTCTCCAGAGTACCGTACTGTGCTCCTGGGGAGGCGGGGAGAGGATGGGCCGGGCGAAAGAGTGGGGCGGGGTGGGCGAGAGGTGCAAATCAAGGTTAGGGTACGGGGAGGATGAAACACTTAAACATGGAAATATTTACACAGGTACTGAAAGTGCATACAACCCAAAATCCAGCAGCGTTCCCCCCCTCCTCCCTGGCTCAGCAGACACCACCCATCTTCATCCAGACTTCACGGACACCCCCCACTCCCCGTCACAACCAGGTGGAACCCCCTCCTCCCGACTGTGCAGCCTGCTCTTCCTCCCCCTCCTCCCAACAGCCAAGAGCCAGAAAAACATCCATTCAAATCCCAATCCTTCAGACTTCAGCAAAAATATCCAGTCTGACATGCCCAGTGCAACACCGAGGGCACAGCACCCTGTCGGAGGGTCGGTGCCGAGGGCACAGCACCCTGTCGCAGGGTCGGTGCCGAGGGAGCTGCACCCTGTCGGAGGGTCGGTGCCGAGGGAGCTGCACCCTGTCGGAGGGTCGGTGCCGAGGGAGCTGCACCCTGTCGGAGGGTCGGTGCCGAGGGAGCTGCACCCTGTCGGAGGGTTGGTGCCGAGGGAGCTGCACCCTGTCGGAGGGTCGGTGCCGAGGGAGCTGCACCCTGTCGGAGGGTCGGTGCCGAGGGAGCTGCACCCTGTCGGAGGGTCGGTGCCGAGGGAGCTGCACCCTGTCGGAGGGTCGGTGCCGAGGGAGCTGCACCCTGTCGGAGGGTCGGTGCCGAGGGAGCTGCACCCTGTCGGAGGGTCGGTGCCGAGGGAGCTGCACCCTGTCGGAGGGTCGGTGCCGAGGGAGCTGCACCCTGTCGGAGGGTTGGTGCCGAGGGAGCTGCACCCTGTCGGAGGGTCGGTGCCGAGGGAGCTGCACCCTGTCGGAGGGTCGGTGCCGAGGGAGCTGCACCCTGTCGGAGGGTCGGTGCCGAGGGAGCTGCACCCTGTCGCAGGGTCGGTGCCGAGGGAGCTGCACCCTGTCGGAGGGTCGGTGCCGAGGGAGCTGCACCCTGTCGGAGGGTCGGTGCCGAGGGAGCTGCACCCTGTCGGAGGGTCGGTGCCGAGGGAGCTGCACCCTGTCGCAGGGTCGGTGCCGAGGGAGCTGCACCCTGTCGGAGGGTCGGTGCCGAGGGAGCTGCACCCTGTCGGAGGGTCGGTGCCGAGGGAGCTGCACCCTGTCGGAGGGTCGGTGCCGAGGGAGCTGCACCCTGTCGGAGGGTCGGTGCCGAGGGAGCTGCACCCTGTCGGAGGGTCGGTGCCGAGGGAGCTGCACCCTGTCGCAGGGTCGGTGCCGAGGGAGCTGCACCCTGTCGGAGGGTTGGTGCCGAGGGCACAGCACCCTGTCGGAGGGTCGGTGCCGAGGGAGCTGCACCCTGTCGGAGGGTCGGTGCCGAGGGAGCTGCACCCTGTCGCAGGGTCGGTGCCGAGGGAGCTGCACCCTGTCGGAGGGTCGGTATAGAGGAAGTGCTGAGGAGGTGGTTATAAAGCCTCTATAACACTATTTGATAAGAGCAGTGAGTTTTGTCTTGTATCCTGATCAACATTATCAACAAAAAAGAACAGATGTGCTGCTCAGTATCTCATCACTCTTTATGGAATTTTACTGCGCACAAGTTGGCTCACATATTACTTACATTACAACAGTGACTACACTTCAAAAGGACTTCACTGTAGAAAATACTTTGGGACTTTCTGAGAAAGTGACATTTCCTGAGTGATAGTGAAAAAGGAGGGGGGGGGGGGGGCGCAAAGTGGGGGAGCGCGCATAGGCAACAGTGACCCCCCACGGGGCAGGAGTGAGTCCCACCCCCATCCCCCCCACAGAGACGGAGCAAGACCCACCATCTTCGGGGAAGGATTGAGCCCTGCCAGGGCTGGGAATGAGCCCCAGGGCTGCTTCCTCTCCCCCTCGCCTAAGCTGACTGAGTTCTCAGGGAGACATACACGCTCCAGGGGTGAAGATACACTGATTGGCAGGGTCCACTTCCTGCCTGTGCTCAGTGGGGTGGGTGTTCCCTGCTGGGGTAAGTGGGTATTCCACTCCGCAGAACATTTACCTTTCTCCACCAGGGTTTTCCATTTCTGCGACCAGCTGGTCAATTTCTGTGCGTACTGCTTCTCAATACGTGCCCGCTCCTGGAAACAGTTGAGCAGCTCACTGCAGAGACGGTGACCGTCATCAAACCGCTTCACCGTTCGCCTATACTGTCCTGGCTTCAGAGAGAGGATAGACACCGTGAGGAGAAACATCACACAGCGGCTGGGTGGGGAGGGGGCGCATCAAACGGTAACCGGGTGTCATGAAACTATTAAATGTATATAATATTTTGGAAAATATTTTTCTTTTAAAATAGAGGTTCAGTCAATGGGTATACCTTAATTGGATTAAAGCCAGCTAGTCTGGGTGCTTTGGTGTGCATTAGTTTTGATATGTAAGAGAGATGGCGTGCATCTGCATTTTTTGAATAAAACATTCAAGAAGTGGGGTGAAAACTTGACGCCTTTCTAACAGATACCAAGCAATATGTTTATATCACTAATAAAATTGGTACTATGAAAGGGGTTTCATTGTTAAAAGGTGAAGGTCAAAGAGGTTGTTCATACAATGAGAATTTATATTCAATTGGGCTGGTAGGTGTAACTCAGTAGTTTTTGGGTGTATAGGCAGAGGCAATGTAAGATCAAAAGGCAGCTGCAAGCCTCCAGCTGGCTCCACAGTGAAAAGAACCTCATTTTGAATTTGTAAGGTGAAAATGCTTTGCCTGGTGTTTGGTTAAGTCGACGGGTTGCCTTAATTGAGATTAGTTTGGGAATTTGTTAAAAGTTATGATAGTAATTTGTAGTCATGTATACGTATATATTTTAACCTGTGTAAATTAATAAAATGTTTCATTTAGTTTAATGTAAAATCTCGAGAACTAGCGGTCTGATTCCTGAGTTTAGAGTTGCTTCTCAAACATAACACTTAAAATTATAGGTTATGACAGTTGTTTAAAGTTTCCCTCTGGGATTTTTAAAAAAATAACTCCGCTTTACCAACTGCATCGGTCAGAACAATTGGGGGCTGTGCCGGGATAAATAATATTTCTAAGTCCTCAATTGGTTAGAAATTGATGAATCTTAAAGCTTACGAGTATGAAAGGCACTTTGAATTCAGGAGCTGGTGAGGTATTTTAGAAGTGGTGAGACTGCAAGATGGCTTTGGTAATTGCTAAGACTTGTCTGGGAGTAGAAGAGATAACTCTGATTGGGTTGGCGAGAATAACCAAAAGTAAGTTAACAGTGTTGGCAGATAAATTACAATTTGGTTTACCTGCAGGAACTAGGAAATCAGATATAATTAAAAGTATAGCACAACATCTACAGTTGGAAGTGAAACCTGATTCCAGTGAGTCACAGCTGGAGGTAGTGAGACTTCAGTTGCAAATGAAAAAGTTTGAATTAGAAGCAAAGGACAGAGAAATGGCTTTTAAAAGGGAATTAGAAATTGTAAAGATAAAGATGGAGCATAGAAGAATGAGGGGAGATTTGATAGAAGTTTACAAAATTATGAGGGGTATAGACAGAGTAAATGCGAGTAGGCTCTTTTCACTTAGATTAGGAGAGATAAACATGAGAGGACATGGCTTTAGGGTGAAAGGAGAAAGGTGTAGGGGGAACATTAGGGGGAACTTCTTCACTCAGAGAGTGGTGAGAGCGTGGAACGAGCTACCATCTGACGTGGTAAATGTGGGCTCACTCTTAAGTTTTAAGAATAAATTGGATAGATACATGGATGGGAGAGGTCTGGAGGGTTATGGACTAGGTACAGGTCAATGGGACGAGTGGAATAATATTTCGGCACAGACTAGAAGGGCTGAATGGCCTGTTTTCTGTGCTGTAGTGTTCTATGGTTCTAAGGAGGAGAGAGAGAGAGAGAGAGAGAGAGAGAGAGAGAGAGAGAGAGAGAGAATTCTAACTGAAAATATTGGCAGTTTACATTTGTACAAGCTCTTCCAAAGTTTGAGGAAAAAGATATTGAAGCATTCTTTATTTCATTTGAGAAGCTAGCTAAACAGATGAAATGGCCCCAGGAATACTGGACATTATCATTACAATCTAAGTTATTAGGTAGGAGGCTTGAGGTATATGCATTGCTTTCAGAAGAAATGTTGGTGAATTATGATGTGGTGAAAAAAGCTATTTTGAGTGCATATGAGTTGGTTTCTGAAGCTTACAGGCAGAAATTTAGCAATATGAGAAAAGAGCCTGGGGAAACTTAACTGTGCTCCTCTCCGCAGATGCTGCCAGACCTGCTGAGTTTTTCCAGGTATTTTTGTTTTTGTCTTGGATTTCCAGCATCTGCAGTTTTGTGCTTTTATCTTAGTGTTTAATTGACTGCCACTTCTCTTCAAGGAATGCCTACCTTGAAGAAGTATTGCTCTTCTCTCCGTCAGGATTTTCATATCTCTCTTTTGCCTTGTTCATCTTCATTGCTTTCCATTACTCTCCTGGTGTTTGACAAGGTGCTTACTAAAACTCGCTTTCACAGCCATATTTCCTTCCTCAGTGACTGTCTCCGTCTCCGGCTTCCCCCACGTGGATTTCAACTGAAATTCCATCCCTCATGTTTTGAACCCACCCAGGATTACAGGCATCTCCGGGACATACAACGCTCCTCGGACTGCTGTTCTCGTCGCATTCTGAGATCCACACTCAGTGCCATGCGCCGCCATATGAATACACACGACCTCTCCCTCCAGCAACACCGCCGCACCCTTTTGCAAAGCTGCGCGGCACGCAGTTCATTTTATTCTTCGTCTCATCCGACGCCTCAACAAGAAACTTTTTCTATTTCTCTCAAGTGCTAAGGAACGCAAGCTCCAACAACTCATCGACACCAACACCCATCCAGGACCCTCCACCCCTGCCTGTCCCTCTGTCCCCATCCCGTCTTCCAATCCCAGCCCCGGCCGTGTATTCACCATACCCGCTGATCTTCTCCTCTCCGACGCTGAACGTTAAGTGCTCAGCAAAGGACTTAGTTTCATACCCTTACACCCTCATCTCAATGAATTTCGGGCTCGGCACGATGCTGAACTCTTCTTCCGCCGCCTTCGTCTCCGTGCTCACTTCTTTGGGCAGGAGTCCTCTCCCCATTCAACGGATCCTTTTACCCACCTCCAATAACTCCCTCCACCTGGACCCCTCCCTCTGGATTCTTACCTTCTCTTGATCTTTTCATTGAGAATTGTCGGCGTGACATTAGTCGTCTCAATTTCTCTGCTCCTCTCACCCACTCTAACCTGTCTCTCTCTGAACTTGCTGCACTCCGTTCTCTCAGGTCCAACCCTGACATTGTCATCAAACCCGCTGACAAGGGCGGTGCTGTTGTTGTCTGGCGCACTGACCTCTACCTCGCAGAGGCTGAGCGTCAACTCGCAGACAGTTCCTCCTACCTCCCCCTGGATCATGACTCCACCACTGAACATCAAGCCATTGTTTTCAGGACTGTTACTGACCTCATCTCCTCTGGAGATCTTCCTTCCACAGCTTCCAACCTGACAGTCTCCCAACCTCGGACGGCCCGCTTCTACCTCCTACCCAAAATCCACAAACAGGACTGTCCCGGCAGACCGATCGTGTCAGCCTGTTCCTGCCCCACGGAACTCATTTCTTGCTATCTTGACTCCATTCTCTCTCCCCTTGTCCAGTCCCTTCCCACCTACATCCATGATTCCTCTGACACCCTACATCATATCAACAATTTCCAGTTCCCTGGCCCCAACCGCCTCCTCTTCACCATGGACGTCCAATCCCTCGACACCTCCATCCCCCACCAGGATGGTCTAATGGCTCTCCGATTCTTCCTCGAACAGAGGCCCAAACAATCCCCATCCACCACTACTCTCCTTCGTCTAGCTGAACTTGTTCTCACACTGAACAATTTCTCCTTAAACTCCTCTCATTTCCTCCAAATAAAAGGTGTGGCTATGGTACCCGCATGGGCCCCAGCTATGCCTGTCTCTTTATGGGGTATGTGGAACATTCCTTGTTCCAGTCCTACTCTGCCCCCTCCCACAGCTCTTTCTCCGGTACATCAATGATTACTTCGGTGCTGCTTCATGCTCTTGTCTGGATCTGGAAAAATTTATTAATTTTGCTTCCAATTTCCACCCCTCCATCATTTTCACATGGTCCATCTCTGACACTTCCCTTCACATCCTTGACCTCTCTGTCTCAATTTCTGGTGATAGACTGTCCACCAATATTCATTACAAGCCTACCGACTCCCACAGCTACCTCGACTAAAGCTCCTCACACCCCGCTTCCTGTAAGGACTCCATCCCATTCTCTCAGTTCCTTCGCCTCCGTCGCATCTGTTCTGATGATGTCACTTTCAAAAACAGTTCCTCTGACATGTCCTCCTTCTTCCTTAACCGAGGTTTTCCACCCACGGTGGTTGACAGGGCCCTTAACTGTGTTCGGCCCATCTCCCGCGCATCCGCCCTCACACCTTCTTCTCCCATCCCCCTTGTCCTCACTTATCACCCCACCAGCTTCCGCATTGAAAGGATCATCCTCCGCCATTTCCGCCAACTCCAGCATGATGCCTCCACCAAACACATCTTCCCTCTACCCCGCCCGGCGGCATTCCACAGGGATCGTTCCCTCCGGGACACCCAGGTCCACTCCTCCATCACCCCCTACACCTCAACCCCCTCCCACAGCACCTTCCCATGCAACCGCAGAAGGTGCAACACCTGCCCCTTTACTTTCCCTCTCCTCACCGTCCAAGTGCCCAAACACTCCTTTCAAGTGAAGCAGCATTTCACTTGCACTTCCCTCAATTTAGTCTACTGCATTCGTTGCTCCCAATGCGGTTTCCTCTACATTGGAGAGACCAAACACAGACTGGGTGACCGCTTTGCAGAACACCTTCGGTCTGTCCGCAAGCATTACCCAGACCTCCCTGTCGCTTGCCATTTCAACACTCCACCCTGCTCTCATGCCCACATGTCCATCCTTGGCTTGCTGCATTGTTCCAGTGAAGCTCAACGCAAACTGGAGGAACAGCACCTCATCTTCCGACTAGGCACTTTACAGCCTTCCGGACTGAATATTGAGTTCAACAATTTTAGATCATGAACTCTCTCCTCCATCCCCACCCCCTTTCCGATTTCCACCCCCCCTTTTTTTCCCAATAATTTATATAGATTTTTCTTTTCCCACCTACTTCCATTATTTTTAAATGTATTTCCACCCATTGTTTTATCTCTACCTTTTAGCCTTTTTTGATTCCTTCACCCCACTCCACCCCCACTAGGGCTTTCTGTACCTTGCTTGTCCTGCTTTCCACCCTTAATTAGCACATTCCTCAGATAATATCACCACCTTCAACACCTCTTTGTCCTTTTGTCTGTGACATCTTTTGGTTATCTCCACCTATCACTGGCCCTCTATCCAGCTCTACTTGTCCCACCCCCCCCTTAAACTAGCTTATATTTCACCTCTCTTCTATTTTTACTTAGTTCTGTTGAAGGGTCATTCGGTCTCAAAATGTTAACTGTGCTCCTCTCCACAGATGCTGCCAGACCTGCTGAGTTTTTCCAGGTATTTTTGTTTTGGGGAAACTTATATTGAGTTTGAAATAGTAAAACAAAGTAATTTTGACCGGCGGATGCGGGCGTTAAAAATAGAAACAACCTATGCAGCTCTTAGGGAAGTCATTCTTTTGGAAGAATTTAACGATTCAATCCCTTCGGTAGTGAGTACTCACGTGGAGGAACAGAGGGTTGATTCTGTAAGACAAGCAGCAGAGAAAGCTGATGATTATGAGTTAGTTCATAGCGCTAAACCTTTTTTCCGTCACCCTTTCAAATTGGAAAAGGATGAAAAGGCTGGGGGGGTTGGTGGGGAAGGTGAAAGGAAGGCAAGTAGTCAGGGAAGAGGAGTAGCTGGAAGTTCCCAGGAAGTTTTTTCTCAGAACAAAAAGGAAGGTGCTGAAGGTAGAAGTGACATTCAAAAATTGAGGGGTTTTCATTGTAATAAAGTGGGGCACATGAAGTCAGTGTGTTGGAGGTTGCAGGGAAAATCTATAGGAATTATTGGGGTACAGAAAAGTTCTGGAAGTAAAAGTACTATGGGTTCTGAGGTTCAGGCACAGGAGAAACCAGGTGAAACAGGGAGAATCAGTGAAAGGTAAAGAAGTGGGAATGTGTTCAGAGTTTACTCAAGAGAATTCTGAGGAGCAGGTTATAGAAATGTTTAAAGACTTTGTATGTGTGGGAAAGTCTTTCCATGTGTATGGGTGGAGTAACTAAACATGTTAAAATATTAAGAGACGCAGGGGCCAGTCAATCCTTAATGTTGTGGGATAGTGACATTTGTTGTTCAGAGGGAGCATTGCAGGAGCAGGTAATAATTGTGGGGTTCATGGAGATGCTAAATCCATTGTGGAAGGTAAATTTAAAGAGCAGAAGGAAGACGGGTGAAGTTATAGTTGGAGTGGTGGAAAAATGCTCATTGCAGGGGTTCAAGTTATTCTGGGTAATGATATAGCTGGATCGCAAATGTGGCTGATGCCTAGGGTAGTTGAGCTGCCTGTAGAAGTGTTTTCAATAGAAGTGCTACAGGAAGAACATCCTGGATTATTTCCTGACTGTGTTATAACGGGATCAAAGGCCCATCGGGAAGAACAAAATAAACAAGATAAGCAGGCAGTTCAAAGGCAAGAAGAAGGTGTTGAAATCCAATTAGCTGGCATAGTATTTGATAATATTGTTCAGGAGGAAGGAATACAGGACAGTTCAGTTTAAGTGTTTAACTCAAAGAGGTTAGTGGAGTTACAGAAAAATGATTTTCAATTAAAACAGTTATATCATAAAGCTTATTCAGAAACTGAAGCAAAATGTATTCCAGTTATTAATATATTCATTCAAAGATAATGAGAAAGTGGAGGTCAGGTCATGTCTGAGTAAATGAAAGCTGGATGGAGATGCATCAGATTGTTATCCCATTAGCGTATAGAAATGAGATTCTGAGGATTGCTCATGAAATTCCAATGGGGGGACATTTAAGAATTAGGAAAACACAGGAAAAGATAGAGGGTTTTTTTTGACCAGGATTGCATAGGGATGTCGGCAAATTCTGTAGAACCTGTCATATATGTCAAATAACAGGAAAATCACAAGCAGTGATTAAGCTGACGACTTTAATTCCAATACCAGCATTTGAAGAACCTTTTACCAGGGTCATGATTGGTTGTGTAGGACCCCTCCCTAAGACTAAAAGTGGAAGTCAGTATTTATTAACAATAATGGGTGCGTCTAATTGGTTTCCTGAAGTGATACCTTTAAGAAGTATTACAAATAAGAGGATTGTGGAAGAGTTAATTACATTTTTCACAAGATATGGTTTACCTAAAGAAGTACAATCAGATCAGGGGTCAAATTTCATATCACAGCAAGTGATGAAAGTGAAAGCAGATAAAAGCGGCTAAAATTCGCAGCTTTGTTTCTGAAGATAAAGTATTAGTTTTGTTACCAGTATTAGAGGATTCATTAAATGCAATATTTAGTGGACCTTACAGGATTGAAAAGAAATTGAGTGAAGTAAATTATTTAATAAATACTCCAGATAGAAGAAAGAAGCAGAGAGCGTGTCATGTAAATATGCTTAAAAAGTATTTTGACAGGGAAGAGGATCAAAAAGAGGTTTTAGTGATGGTGGATGATGAGAAACAGGTAGAAGTGCAGGACCCTGAAATTGATTTTCCTCTAATCAAATTGGAAAATTTAAATGCAATGTTGAGTTACCTTCCAAGCTAGTGTCAAAGTAATTTGGAAAAGCTATTGCAGTCACAGAAGCCTATTTAAGGAAATAAGTTGGGAAAGACACATTTAGCTTTACAAGATGTATGTATAGAAATATCATTTTCAATAACCTTATAGATTAAATCCGGCAAAATTATCACACGTACAAAAAGAAATTGATTTCATGCTTCAAAATGAGATCATTGAGTCTAGTTGCAGTAACTGGAGTTCACCTATTGTACTGGTACCGAAACCAGATGGAACACAGGCTGTGTGTGGACTATCGAAAGGCGAATGCGGTAACAAAAACGGATTCATATCCCATACCACGGTTGGAGGATTGCATTGAGAAAGTGGGACAATTGAAATTTATCACCAAGATTGACTTGCTGAAAGGACATTGGTGGTTACCATTGTCGGACAGAGCAAAGGAGATATCAACTTTCATAACGCCAAGTCGTCTATATCAGTTTAAAGTCATGCCATTTGGTATGAAGACTGCACCTGCGACATTTCAAAGACTGATAAACAAAGTAATTGCAGGTCTAAGCAATTGTGCGGTTTATATTGATGATTTAATTGTTTTCAATCAGACGTGGAAGGAGCATTCAAAGCATCTGGAAGAATTATTTATTCGACTACAAGAAGCTAATTTGGTGATGAACTTGGCTAAAAATGAATTTGCAAAACCGCAAGTTACACATCTAGGCCACACCATTGGACATGGTAAGGTGGCTCCGAGAGATGTGAAAGTCAAGGCCATCGTGGATTTCTCAGTGCCTACAACAAAACGAGAAGTTTTGAGATTTCTGGGCATGAGTGGGTTTTACAGGAAATTTGTATCAAATTTTAGCCGAGTGGTTGCTCCACTGGCTGAACTATTAAAAAAGAACAAGAAGTTTCAATAGACACTGGAGAGTCAGAAGTCATTTGATAGTTTGAAAACTGTATTAACTATGACACCAGTGTTGGCAGTGCCCAATTATGCCAAGCAATTCAACTTGGCCGTTGACGCAAGCGATATAGGCATTGGGGCTGTCCTGTTATAAGATGACGACACTGGAATTGAAAAACTGATATTTTTCACAGAAGCTGAATGTACAACAGAGAAGATATTCAATGATCGAGAAAGAGACTTTGAGTTTGGTGTTAGCGTTGCAGCATTTTAAAATTTATGTTGCAAACAATTCATCAGAAACAATTGTTTATACAGACCATAATCCTTTGAAGTTTCTGGACAAATTTCAAGACAAAAGTGCAAGGCTTTTCAGATGGAGTCTATTGCAACCATTTAATCTACATATTATACATGACGGTTCATTTTTCGATAAGGAGGGGGATGTCATGAAGCTATTAATGTATATAATATTTTGGAAAATATTTTTCTTTTAAAATAGAGGTTTAGTCTGTGGATATGTCTTAACTGGATTAAAGCCAGCTGGTCTGGGTGCTTTGATATATACTAGTTGTGATATGTAAGAGAGATGGCGTGCATTTGCATTTTTTGAATAGAGCATTCAAGAAGTGGGGTGAAAACTTGATGCCTTTCTAGCAGATACCAAGCAATATGTTTATATTACTAATAAAAAGGGGTTTCATTGTTAAAAGGTGAAGTTCAAAGAGGTTGTTCTTACAATGAGAATTTATATTCAATTGGGCTGGTAGGTATAACTCAGTAGTTTTTGGGTGTATAGGCAGAGGCAATGTAAGATCAAAAGGCAGCTGCAAGCCTCCAGCTGGCTCCACAGTGAAAAGAACCTCATTTTAAATTTGTAAGGTGAAAATGCTTTGCCTGGTGTTTGGTTAAGTCAATGGGTTGCTGTTGCCTTAATGGAGATTAGTTTGGGAATTTGTTAAAAGTTATGATGGTAGTAATTTGTAGCCATGTGTACGTATATATTTTAACCTGTGTAAATTAATAAAATGTTTAATGTAAAACCTCGAGAACTCGCGGTCTGATTCCTGAGTTTAGAGTCGCATCCCAAACATAACACTTAAAATTATTGGTTATGACAGTTGTTTAAAGTTTCACTCTGGGATTTAAAAAAAAATAGCTCCGCTTTACCAACTGCATCGGTAATAACACCAGGAGGGGGGACATCACAGGGGAACCAGGACGGGGGACGTCACAAGGAAACTGTTGAGGGTGGGGAGCATTACAGTGGAGCCAGGAGAAGCAACATTTTGGGCGTGGGGTGTAGCACATTGCAATGGACATGGCAGAGAAGCGTATGTGGGTATACGAAGGGTGTGAGGGCAGGGTCACTGACCTCCCAGAAGCTCTCGGCTGTTCCATCGTCCCTTGCCACTGACATGGCCGTTACTCCCTTACAGCACAGAATTTTGGCGGCTTTAGTTCTGCTAAAAAAAGGAATGTGCAGTTAATGGCAAGGCAAGTCTGATGGGTGTTCACACAAGCAGCTTGCCTGTCCAGTCTCAGGGAGGGTCTTCACCCAGTGTCCTGGGAAGCTATAGGTTGGCAGAGAGTGGCAGGAATCTCAGCTTCCAGTAGCACTCCCAGTGACACAGTGCAGAGAGGTTGTGGGGAAAGGGAGATGCTGAATCTCACAGCTAACAGGATGCTGAATCTCACAGGCTGACTGCTGGAACTATATTTTAGAAAACTGCTTGGGGAAAACATAGTTTTAATCAATTACAGGTTACACATGTAATGTGAATAAATTTTGCATGGTGCTGGAGTGAGTTCTGGGTGAACTGAAACTGGTTTGATCATATTCTGTGACCATTTTGAGAAGTGTAGATGAACAGAGACACCTTGGTGGCCATGTTCACAAATCCAGAACACATTAATCAGGTGTTAAAAAAGCAGATGAGTTAATTTAGTTTATAAAAAGAATAGAATATTAAAGCAAAGAGATCATGCTGGAACTTTATCAATCACTGGTTAGATGTCAGCTGAAATATTGTGGATAATTCTGGGCACCAGACTTCAGGAAAGAAGGAAATAGCTTAGAAAGGGACAGAGGAGGTTTACCAGAATGTCACTGTTGATGAAGGACTTCAGTGATGAGGTGAGATTAGAAACGTTCAGACTGTTCTCCTTGGAACAGAGAAGATTAAGAGATGACCTAATCGGGGTTAAGATAAGCTTTGGTAGAGTGGGGAGAGAAAAATGATTCCCTCTGATGATCAATGATGGATCAATAGTTTGAGGTCAATGATTCAACATCATTGAAAAAATTCAGAGGTAGATGAGAAGTTTGTTTCACTGAGTTGTCGGGATCTAGAAAACTCAAAATGAAGAGCTGGTGAAAGGTCATTCTATAATTTTAAAAGGTAATCGTGAATAAGGAACTTGAAGAGTTATGGACAAACATTGGGCATACAGAATATGCATGACTGCTCTTTCAAAGGGCCAACACATGGTATAATGGGCTGTATAGCCTCCTGTGCAGTAAGTTTCTAAGAGGACCATTTGGTCACATTAATAAAGGTGGAGACACGAAATCTAGAGCAGCCAGTGACAGACAGAGGCGGTAGGAAGGAGACAGGGACACAAACACTAAATACTGTAGTGATGGAAATCTGAAATATAAAAAAACGAGAAATACTCTGCATCTGTGGAGAGGGAAACAGAGTTAACATTTCAGGTCAATGTTCTTTCATTACATCCCAATAATGTTAGAGATCTAACCGGTTTTAAATAAGCACAGAAACAGGGAAAGGGGTCATGGAAAACATGTCTGTGATAGGGTGCAAGGCAGGACTGATTAAACAACTGAAGGGATGATGGTGCAAGACAAAAGGAGATAGTAGTGGGAAAGATAAACAAAAAGAGATGCCCAGAGGAGGTGTAAATGGCAACAACAGAACCATTACCAACTGCTTCTGTCCAAAATAATGGGGGCAGAGGTCCTGATTTGGAATTGTTGAAATCAGTGTTGAGCTGATTGGAAAGAATCGAAGGACAACAGGAAGAAGCAGGGACTTACATCTTGGCCCAGAGCAGCGGGTAATACCAGTTTACCTCTTCCTCCGTACCATTATTGATGTATGGAATAAGCAACACAAGAACAGTAAATGTAGAGTCTTCCTCAACTGCTAACACCCATTCTCCCAGCTCTCCAACGCCCACTCCCACACTGACTGCTAGAATGATTCTAGGCTAATGCTCTGAGGACATAGGTTCAAATCCCACCACAGCAGCTGGTAGAATTTAATTTCAATTAATTAATAAATCGGGAATTATAAGCTGTGGTTGACTCTTAACTGCCCTCTGAAAAGCTCCTCAGTCATATCAAACAGCCACAGAAAAGTTGAAGAATGAAACCGGACAGGCCACCTGGCATCAACCTAGGCGCCAGAAACAACGGCACACCTAACCCTGTCAACCCTGCAAAGTGCTTCTTACTAACATCTGGGGGCTTGTGCCAGAATTGGGAGAGCTATCCTATAGACTAGTCAAGCAACAGCCTGACATAATCATACTCACAGAATCATACCTTACAGATCATGTCCTAGACACCACCATCATCATCCCTGGGTTATCCTGTCCCACCAGCAGGATAGACCATCAGAAGTGGCTGCACCATGATTTATTGTCGAATGGGAGCTGCCCTGATAGTCCTCAACATCAACTCCGGACCCCATGAAGTCTCAGGGCATCAGGTCAAACATGGGCAAGGAAACCTCCTGCTGATTACCACGTACTGTCCTCCCTCAGCTGATGAATCAGTGCTCCTCCATGTTGAACACCAGTTGGAGGAAGCACTGAGGGTGGCAAGGGCGCAGAATGTACTTTGGGTGGGGGACTTCAATGTCCATCACCAAGAATGGCTCGGTAACACCACCACAGACCGAGCTGGCCGTGTCCTAAAGGACATAGCTGCTAGACTGGATCTGCGGCAGATGGTGAGGGAACCAACAAGAGGGAAAAACATACTTCACCTTGTCCTCATCAACCCGCCTGTCGCAGATACATCTGTCCATCACAGTATCGGTAGGAGTGACCACTGATACAAAGTCCCATCTTCACATTGAGGATACCCTCCATCGTGTTGTGTGGCACTACCACCGTGCTAAGTGAGATAGATTTCAAACAGATCTCAAACTCGAGACTGGGCATCCATGAGGCGCTGTGGGCCATCAGCAGCAGCAGAATTGTACTTGAACACAATCTGTAACCTCATGGCCTGGCATATCCCCCACCATTACCACCAAGCCAGGGGATCAACCCTGGTTCAATGAAGGGTGCAGGAGGGCATGCCAGGAGCCAGGCATACCTAAAAATGAGGCAGCAACCTGGTGAAGCTACAACACAGGACTGCTTGTGTGCCAAACAGCATAAGAAGCAAGTGATAGGCAGAACTAAGCAATCCCACAACCAACGGATCAGATCTAGGCTCTGCAGTCTTGCCACATTCAGTCGTGAATGGTGATGGGCAATTAAACAACTAACAAAAGGAGGAGGCTTCATAAATATCTCCATCCTCAATGGTGGGGGAGCCTAGGACATCAGTGCAAAAGACAAGGCTGAAGCATTTGCTACAATCTTCAGCCAGAAGTGCTAAGTTATGTGATCCATCTCGGCCTCCTCTGGAGGTCCCCAGCATCACAGATGCCGGTCTCCAGCCAATTCGATTCACTCCACGTGATATCAAGAAATGGCTGAAGGCAGTGGATAGTGCAAAGGCTATGGGCCCTGACAATATTCCGGCAATAGTACTGAAGGCTTGTGCTCCAGAGCTTGCTGCTCCCCTAGCCAAGCTGTTCCAGGACAGCTACAACACTGGCATCGACCCAGCTATGTGGTAAATTGCCCAGGTATGTCCTGTACACAAAAAACATGATAAATCCAACCCCACTAATTACCACCCCATCAGTTTACTCTCGATCATCAGTAAAGTAATGGAAGGTTCATCGAGAGTGCTATCAAGCGTCACTTGCTTAGCAATAACCTGCACACTGACGCCCAGTTTGGGTTCTACCAGGGTTACTCAGCTCCTGACCTCATTACAGCCTTGGTCGAAACATGGACAAAAGAGCTGAACTCCCAAGGTGAGGTGAGAGTGACTGTCCTTGACATCAAGGCCACATTTGACCGAGTGTGGCATCAAGGAGCCCCAGCAAAACTGGAGTCAATGGGAATCAGGGGGAAAACTCTGCTGGTTGGAGTCATACCTAGCACAAAGGAAGATGGCTGTGGTTGTTGGAGGTCAATCATCTCAGTCCCAGGACATCACTGCAGGAGTTCTTCAGGATAGCGTCCAAGGCCCAACCATCTTCAGCTGCTTCATCAATGACCTTCCTTCCATCATGATGTCAGAAATGGGGATGTCCGCTGATGATTGCGCAATGTTCAGCACCATTCACGACTCCTCAGATACTAAAGCATCCATATCCATATGCAACAAGATCTGGGCAACATTCAGGCTTGGGCTGATGAGTAGCAAGTAACATTTGCACCATACGAGTGCCAGGCAATGACCATCTCCAATAAGAGAGAGTCTAACCATTGCCCCTTGACATTCAATGGCGTTATCATCGCTGAATCCCCCACTACCAACATCCTGGGGGATACCATTGACCAGAAACTGAACTGGACTAACCATATGAATACTTTACGGCTCCAATAACAGTCAAGAAGCTCCACACCATCCAGGACAAAGCAGCCACTTGATTGGCGCCCCCCCCACCATCCTCCACCTTACACATTCACCCCCTCCATCACTGACGCACAGTGGCAGCAGTGTGTACCATCTTTCACTGTCGCTGGTGTAAAGAACATATTTTTATTTTTTCTTGGACTGTGGCTTTAAGATTGGACTGTGGCTTTAAAAACTACAATGGCTGCAGTTTAAAAGAGATGTTCACTGGGGCAGGAAGAAGAAAATCTACAATGTTGCTATCTCCTGGAACAGTGTTTGCCAGGTTGGACAGAATAGTGCTGGAAAGGAGACCTGGTTTAAGACCTAGCGACAGCGTTTTGATTGGCTCCTGACCAAGTGGCCAGGTTTTGTGTGAGGATAGTGCAGTATATCAGCTCCTAGCCTGAAATGAGAAAAGATCTGAAACCTCTCTCAGTAATCCTGCCATAGTAGCTAGCTGGCTATTCCTCACATCGTTGTATCCTGCTTTCTTTGAGAAACCCCTGTAAGGAGGAAAAGTGGGAAAATCACCAGCAGAGGCATTAAAAGCAAGTTTCAACCAGAAAACCACAGACTGCAAGTGCTGGGAAACTATCTCGTGTCAGCCACAATAACCCGCAAGGAAGTTGAGGAAAAGCAATCAAAGTTAATCCATCTAATCCTGAACTCCGGATTGGTGCTATGGAACTGTTTTATCTCACCCTTAAAATCCAGGTTTTGTGGGTCGTGTGTGTGTGTGTGTGTGTGTGTGTATTTGTGTATAGGGGTTTAAGAAGGGGTAGAGTTTAAGTTATCGAGTTTAAAGTTAGCAGCTCACATTTCTTTATTTTGCCACTGGTTACAGTCAATTTGTTTAATAAACAGTTATTTACTTGTTAAGTTTACAAACCTGATGTTCGTATTCTGTTAACCTAAATTAAACAGTTAGGTAGAATTGGGGCAATTTGGTGGTCTGATTAAACTTTTTTTCGTGACACATTTGTCACGGCTCGGGGAGCAGTGGGACTTGATATTACAGCGCACTATCCCCAGCGAGTCGTGACGCTGGGTCAAAATCCTGGAACTCCCTTCCTAACAGCACTGTGGGTGTACAGCGGTTCAAGGCGGCAGCTCACCACCACTTTCTCCAGGGCAATTAGGGATGGGCAATAAATGTTGACCCAGCCAGTGATGCCAAAATCCTGAGAGAGAATTAAAAAAGTCAGTTATCCATTCACTCACTCAGAGTGTAGGCTGACTGTTCCCTGACATACTGGACCCAGCCTGTACCTTCCTCCGCTCAGGGCTCAGTTTTACCACTGCCAACAGTAACTCCCACTTATCCAACACTTGGAAGGTGGGGAAAAATCATGAAGCTCTTTACAGGAGCGATTATAAAACAAACGGCAGCACATGGCCGCTGGGATCATTCCATCTACGAAAGACGATGGACATGCAGCAAACAATCCATTTCAGATGTGGTGTATGGGCACCTTTGCCAATGGCTGTGAAGGCCAATACTTGAGAGGCCACAAGTGCCACACATGAAGCTGCCAGGTATCACTGTGGGTTGTTGTTTTCGGTATTGGCATCTGTTGCTAAGCCATTGCAGCTAC
>NC_135887.1:60367734-60370234 GCF_964194155.1 Cetorhinus maximus
CACACACTGACACAGGATACACACACACACACACACACACAGTGACACAGGATACACACACACACACACACACACACACACACACAGTGACACAGGATACACACACACATACAGTGACACAGGATACACACACACACACACACACAGACACAGGATACACACACAGAAAGTGACACAGGATACACACACACACACACACAGTGACACAGGATACACACACACACACAGTGACACAGGATACTCACACACACACACAGTGACACAGGATACACACACACACATACAGTGACACAGGATACACACACACACATACAGTGACAGAGGATACACACACACACATACAGTGACACAGGATACACACACACACACAGTGACACAGGATACACACACACACACAGTGACACAGGATACACACACACACAGAGTATCACAGGATACACACACACACACACACACACACACACACACACACACACACAGTGACACAGGATACACACACACACACACACACACACACACACAGTGACACAGGATATACACACACACACACACACACACACACACACACAGACACAGGATACACACACACACATACAGTGACACAGGATACACACACACACATACAGTGACACAGGATACACACACACACATACAGTGACACAGGATACACACACACACATACAGTGACACAGGATACACACACACATATACAGTGACACAGGATACACACACACATACAGTGACACAGGATACACACACACACACACACACACACACACACACAGTGACACAGGATACACACACACAGTGACACAGGATACACACACACACACACACACACACACACACACACACACACACAGTGACACAGGATACACACACACACACACACACACAGTGACACAGGACACACACACACACACAGTGACACAGGATACACACACACACACACACACACACACAGTGACACAGGATACACACACACATACACACACACACACAGTGACACAGGATACACACACACATACCGTGACACAGGATACACACACACATACCGTGACACAGGATACACACACACACACACACACACACACACACAGACACACACACACACACACACACACACACAGTGACACAGGATACACACACACACACAGGATACACACACACACACAGTGACACAGGATACACACACACAAACACACAGTGACACAGGATACACACACACATACCGTGACACAGGATACACACACACATACCGTGACACAGGATACACACACACACACACACACACACACACACACACACACACACACACACACACACACACACACACACACACACACACAGTGACACAGGATACACACACACAGTGATACAGGATACACACACACAGTGACACAGGATACACACACACACACACAGTGATACAGGATACACATACACACAGTGATACAGGATACACACACACACATACCGTGACACAGGATACACACACACATACCGTGACACAGGATACACACACACACACACAGTGACACAGGATACACACACACAGTGACACAGGATACACACACACAGTGACACAGGATACACACACACACACAGTGATACAGGATACACACACACACAGTGATACAGGATACACACACACATACCGTGATACAGGATACACACACACATACCGTGATACAGGATACACACACACATACCGTTATACAGGATACACACACACATACCGTGACACAGGATACACACACACACACACACACACACACACACACACACACACACACACACACACACAGTGACACAGGATACACACACACAGTGACACAGGATATACACACACACACAGTGATACAGGATACACACACACACACACACACACACAGGATACACACACACACACAGTGACACAGGATACACACACACAAACACACAGTGACACAGGATACACACACACATACCGTGACACAGGATACACACACACATACCGTGACACAGGATACACACACACACACACACACAGTGACACAGGATACACACACACAGTGACACACACATACAGTGACACAGGATACACACACACACACACAGTGATACAGGATACACACACACACCGTGATACAGGATACACACACACACACACCGTGATACAGGATACACACACACACACACCGTGATACAGGATACACACACACATACCGTGACACAGGACACACACATACATACCGTGATACAGGATACACTCACACATACCATGACAATGGATACACACACACATACCGTGACACAGGATACACACACACACACACACACACACACACACACACACACACACACACACACACACACACACACACACACACACAGTGACACAGGATACACACACACACAGTGACACAGGATACACACACACACAGTGACACAGGATACACACACACACAGTGACACAGGATACACACACACATACCGTGACACAGGATACACACACACA
>NC_135887.1:60372734-60380234 GCF_964194155.1 Cetorhinus maximus
ACACACAGTGACACAGGATACACACACACACACACACACACACACACAGTGACACAGGATACACACACACACACAATGACACAGGATAAACACGCACACACAGTGACACAGGATACACACGGACACACCGTGACACAGGATACACACGCACACACCGTGACACAGGATACACACGCACACACCGTGACACAGGATACACACGCACACATACAGTGACACAGGATACACACACACACATACAGTGACACAGGATACACACACACACATACAGTGACACAGGATACACACACACACACACACACAGTGACACAGGATACACACACACACAGTGACACAGGATACACACACACACAGTGACACAGGATACACACACACACAGTGATACAGGATACACACACACACATACCGTGACACAGGATACACACACACATACCGTGACACAGGATACACACACACACACACAGTGACACAGGATACACACACACAGTGACACAGGATACACACACACAGTGACACAGGATACACACACACACACAGTGATACAGGATACACACACACACAGTGATACAGGATACACACACACATACCGTGATACAGGATACACACACACATACCGTGATACAGGATACACACACACATACCGTTATACAGGATACACACACACATACCGTGACACAGGATACACACACACACACACACACACACACACACACACACACACACACACACACACACAGTGACAGGATACACACACACACAGTGACACAGGATACAAACACACACTGTGACAGGATACACACACAGTGACACAGGATACACACACGCGCACACACACAGTGACACAGGATACACACGCACACACAGTGACACAGGATACACACGCACACACAGTGACACAGGATACACACGCACACACAGTGACACAGGATACACACGCATACACAGTGACACAGGATACACACGCACACACCGTGACACAGGATACACATGCACACACCGTGACACAGGATACACACGCACACACCGTGACACAGGATACACACGCACACACAGTGACACAGGATATACACGCACACACCGTGACACAGGATACACACACACACATACCGTGACACAGGATACACACACACACATACCGTGACACAGGATACACACACGCACATACACAGTGACACAGGATACACACACACATACCGTGACACAGGATACACACACACACACAGTGACACAGGATACTCACACACACAGTGACACAGGATACACACACACACACAGTGACACAGGATACACACACACATACCGTGACACAGGATACACACACACAGTGACACCGGATACACACACACAGTGACACAGGATACACACACACACATACCGTGACACAGGATACACACACACACATACCGTGACACAGGATACACACACACACATACACAGTGACACAGGATACACACACACATACCGTGACACAGGATACACACACACACACAGTGACACAGGATACACACACACACAGTGACACAGGATACACACACACACACAGTGACACAGGATACACACACACACACAGTGACACAGGATACACACACACACACAGTGACACAGGATACACACACACATACCGTGACACAGGATACACACACACACACAGTGACACCGGATACACACACACAGTGACACAGGATACACACACACATACCGTGACACGGGATACACACACACATACCGTGACACAGGATACACACACACACACACACACACACACACACACACACAGTGACACAAGATACACACACACACAGTGACACAGGGAACACACACACAGTGACACAGGGAACACACACACACACTGACACAGGGAACACACACACACAGTGACACAGGGAACACACACACACACACACACACACACACACACACACACACACACACACACACACACACACACACACACACACACACACACACACACACACACACACACAGAGTGACACAGGATACACACACACACACACAGTGACACAGGATACACGCACACAGTGACACAGGATAGACACACACACACACAGTGACACAGGATACACACACAAACACACACACACACAGTGACACAGGATACACACACACACAGTGACACAGGATACACACACACACACAGTGACACAGGGAACACACACACACACAGTGACACAGGGAACACACACACAGTGACAAAGGAAAAACACACACAGTGACACAGGGAACACACACACACACACACACACACACACATAGTGACACAGGTAACACACACACACAGTGACACAGGGAACACACACACACACACACACACACACACACACACACACACACACACACACAGTGACACAGGTAACACACACACACAGTGACACAGGTAACACACACACACAGTGACACAGGGAACACACACACACACACACACACACACACACACACACAGACAGACACAGGATACACACACACAGAAACACACACAGTGACACAGGATACACACACAGTGACACAGTATACACACACACACACACACGCACACACACACACAGTGACATAGGATACACACACACACACACACACACACACACACACACAGTGACATAGGATACACACACACACACACACACACACACACACAGTGACACAGGATACACACACACACACACACACACACACACACACACACACACACACAGTGACACAGGATACACACAAACACAGTGACACAGGATACAAACACACACTGTGACAGGATACACACAGTGACACAGGATACACACACACATACATTGACACAGGATACATACACACACATACAGTGACACAGGATACACACACACACACACACACACACACACACAGTGACACAGGATACACACACACACACAGTGACACATGATACTCACACACACACTGACACAGGATACACACACACACAGTGACACAGGATACACACACACAGTGACACAGGGTACACACACGCACAGTGACACAGGATACACACACACACACAGTGACACAGGATACACACACACACAGTGACACAGGATACACACACACAGTGACACAGGATATACACACACACACACACACACAGCGACACAGGATACACACACACACACACACACACACACAGTGACACAGGATACACACACACACACACACACACACACACACACACACACACACACACACACACACACACACACACACACACACACACACACACACACACACACAGAGTGCCACAGGATACACACACACACATTGACACAGGATACACACACACATACTGACACAGGATGCACACACACAGTGACACAGGATACACACACACACAGTGACACAGGATACACACACACACAGTGACACAGGATACACACACACAGTGACACAGGATACACACACACAGTGTCACAGGATACACACACACAGTGACACAGGATACACACACACACACACAGTGACACAGGATACACACACACACACACACACAGTGACACAGGATACACACACACAGTGACACAGGACACACACACACACACACACACACACAGTGACACAGGATACACATACACACACAGTGACACACACGCACACACAGTGACACAGGATACACATGCACACACAATGACACAGGATAAACATGCACACACAGTGACACAGGATACACACGGACACACCGTGACACAGGATACACACGCACACACCGTGACACAGGATACACACGCACACATACAGTGACACAGGATACACACGCACACATACAGTGACACAGGATACACACACACACATACAGTGACACAGGATACACACACACACATACAGTGACACAGGATACACACACACACATACAGTGACACAGGATACACACACACACAGTGACACAGGATACACACACACACAGTGACACAGGATACACACACACACACACACACAGTGACACAGGATACACACACACACACACACACACACACACACACACACACACACACACACACAGTGACACAGGATACACACACACACACTGACACAGGATACACACACACACACTGACACAGGATACACACACACACACACACACAGTGACACAGGATACACACACACATACAGTGACACAGGATACACACACACACACACACAGTGACACAGGATACACACACACACAGTGACACAGGATACACACACACACACACACACACAGTAACACAGGATACACACACACACACAGTGACACAGGATACTCACACACACACACACACACACACACAGTGACACAGGATACACACACACACACACACACACACACACACAGTGACACAGGATACACACACACACACATACAGTGACACAGGATACACACACACACACATACAGTGACACAGGATACACACACACACATACAGTGGCACAGGATATACACACACACACACATACACACACACACACAGTGACACAGGATACACACACAGTGACACAGGATACACACACACACACACACACACACACACACACACACACAGTGACACAGGATACACACACACATACCGTGACACAGGATACACACACACACATACAGTGTCACAGGATATACACACACACACACATACACACACACACAGTGACACAGGATACACACACACAGTGACACAGGATACACACACACACACACACACACACACACACACACACACACACACACACACACACACACACACACACACACACACACACACACACACACACACAGACACAGGATACACACACACACACTGACACAGGATACACACACACACACACAGTGACACAGGATACACACACACACACACACACAGTGACACAGGAGACACACACACACACACACTGACACAGGAGACACACACACACACACACACACACACACACAGTGACACAGGATTCACACACACACACAGTGATACAGGATACACACACACTCAGTGACACAGGATACACACACACATACCGTGACACAGGATACACACACACACACACACACACACACACACACACACACACACACACACACACACACACAAACACAGTGACACAGGATACACACACACACACACACAGTGACAAAGGATACACACACACACACAGAGTGACACAGGATACACACACACACACACAGTGAAACAGGATACACACACACACACAGTGACACAGGATACACACACACACACAGTGACACAGGATACACACACACACACAGTGACACAGGATACACACACACACACACACACACACACACACACACACACAGTGACACAGGATATACACACACACACACACACACACACACACACACACACACACAGTGATACAGGATACACACACACACACACACACAGGATTCACACACACACACAGTGACACAGGATACACACACACAAACACACGGTGACACAGTATACACACACACACACACAGTGACACACACAGTGACACAGGATACACACACACACACACACAGTGACACAGGATACACACACACACACAGTGACACAGGACGCACACACACATACCATGACAATGGATACACACACACATACCGTGACACAGGATACACACACACACACACACACACACACACACACACACACACACACACACACACACACACACACACACACTGACACAGGATACACACACACACGCTCACACAGTGACACAGGATACACACAAACACAGTGACACAGGAAACAAACGCACACAGTGACACAGGATACACACACACAGTGACACAGGATACACACACACAGTGACACAGGATACACACACACACACACACACACACACACACACACACACACACACACACAGTGACACAGGATATACACACACACACACACACATATACAGTGACACAGGTTACACACACACACATACAGTGACACAGGATACACACACACACATACAGTGACACAGGATACACACACACACACATACAGTGACACAGGATACACACACACACATACAGTGACACAGGATACACACACACACATACAGTGACACAGGATACACACATACAGTGACACAGGATACACACACACACACACACACACACACACACACACACACACACACACTCAGTGACACAGGATACACACACACACAGTGACACAGGATACACACACACACAGTGACACAGGATACACACACACACAGTGACACAGGATACACACACACACAGTGACACAGGATACACACACACACACAGTGACACAGGATACACACACACACAGTGACACAGGATACACACACACACACACAGTGACACAGGATACACACACACACACACACACACACACACACACAGTGACACAGGATACACACACACACACACACAGTGAAACAGGATACACACACACACACAGTGACACAGGATACACACACACACACACACAGACACAGGATACACACACACACACACACACACACACACACACACACACACAGTGATACAGGATACACACACACACACACACACACACAGGATTCACACACACACACACAGTGACAGGATACACACACACAAACACACGGTGACACAGTATACACACACACACACACACAGTGACACACACAGTGACACAGGATACACACACACACACACACACAGTGACACAGGATACACACACACACACAGTGACACAGGACGCACACACACATACCATGATACAGGATACACTCACACATACTATGACAATGGATACACACACACATACCGTGACACAGGATACACACACACACACACACACACACACACACAGTGACACAGGATACACACACACAGTGACACAGGATACACACACACACAGTGATACAGGATACACACACACACACACAGTGACACAGGATACACACACACATACCGTAACACAGGATACACACACACATACCGTGACACAGGATACACACACACATACGGTGACACAGGATACACACACACATACCGTGACACAGGATACACACACACACACACACACAGTGACACAGGATACACACACACACAGTATACACACACACACACAGTGACACAGAATACACACACACAAACACACAGTGACACAGGATACACACACACACAGACAGTGACACACACAGTGACACAGTATACACACACACACACACGCAGTGACACAGGATACACACACACACACACAGTGACACAGGATACACACACACACAGTGACACAGGATACACACACACACACAGTGACACAGGATACACACACACACAGAGACACAGGATACACACACACACAGAGTGACACAGGATACACACACACACACACACACACACACAGTGACAGAGGATACACACACACACACACACAGTGACACAGGATACACACACACACACACACACACACACTGACACAGGATACACACACACACACACACACACTGACACAGGATACACACACACACAAACACACACACACACACACACACAGTGAC
>NC_135887.1:60385234-60387734 GCF_964194155.1 Cetorhinus maximus
ACACAGTGACACAGGATACACACACACATACAGTGACACAGGATACACACACACACACACACAGTGACACAGGATACACACACACAAAGTGACACAGGATACACACACACACACACACAGTGACACAGGATACACACACACACACAGTGACACAGGATACTCACACACACACACAGTGACACAGGATACACACACACACATACAGTGACACAGGATACACACACACACATACAGTGACAGAGGATACACACACACACATACAGTGACACAGGATACACACACACACACAGTGACACAGGATACACACACACACAGAGTATCACAGGATACACACACACACACACACACACACAGTGACACAGGATACACACACACACACACACAGTGACACAGGATATACACACACACACACACACACACACACACACACAGACACAGGATACACACACACACATACAGTGACACAGGATACACACACACACACATACAGTGACACAGGATACACACACACACATACAGTGACACAGGATACACACACACATACAGTGACACAGGATACACACACACACACACACACACACACAGTGACACAGGATACACACACACAGTGACACAGGATACACACACACACACACACAGTGACACAGGATACACACACACACACACACACACACACACACACAGTGACACAGGATACACACACACACACACACACACACAGGATACACACACACACACACACACACAGTGACACAGGATACACACACACACACACACACACAGTGACACAGGATACACACACACACACACACACACACACACACACACACACACACACACACACACACACACACACACACACACACACACACACACACACACACACACACACACACAGTGACACAGGATACACACACACACACAATGACACAGGATATACACGCACACACAGTGACACAGGATACACACGGACACACCGTGACACAGGATACACACGCACACACCGTGACACAGGATACACACGCACACACCGTGACACAGGATACACACGCACACATACAGTGACACAGGATACACACACACACATACAGTGACACAGGATACACACACACACATACAGTGACACAGGATACACACACACACACACACACAGTGACACAGGATACACACACACACAGTGACACAGGATACACACACACACAGTGACACAGGATACACACACACACAGTGATACAGGATACACACACACACATACCGTGATACAGGATACACACACACACATACCGTGACACAGGATACACACACACATACCGTGACACAGGATACACACACACACACACAGTGACACAGGATACACACACACAGTGACACAGGATACACACACACAGTGACACAGGATACACACACACACACAGTGATACAGGATACACACACACACAGTGATACAGGATACACACACACATACCGTGATACAGGATACACACACACATACCGTGATACAGGATACACACACACATACCGTTATACAGGATACACACACACATACCGTGACACAGGATACACACACACACACACACACACACACACACACACACACACACACACACACACACACACACACACACACACACACAGTGACACAGGATACACACACACAGTGACACAGGATATACACACACACACAGTGATACAGGATACACACACACACACACACACACACACACACACAGGATACACACACACACACAGTGACACAGGATACACACACACAAACACACAGTGACACAGGATACACACACACATACCGTGACACAGGATACACACACACATACCGTGACACAGGATACACACACACACACACACAGTGACACAGGATACACACACACAGTGACACACACATACAGTGACACAGGATACACACACACACAGTGATACAGGATACACACGCACATACCGTGACACAGGATACACACGCACATACCGTGACACAGGATACACACGCACATACCGTGACACAGGATACACACACATATACCGTGACACAGGATACACACACACATACCGTGACACAGGATACACACACACACACACACACACACACACACACACACACACACACACACACACACACACACACACACACACACACACACACAGAGACACAGGACACACACATACATACCGTGATACAGGATACACTCACACATACCATGACAATGGATACACACACACATACCGTGACACAGGATACACACACACACACACACACACACACACACACACACACACACACACACACACACACACACACACACACACACAGTGACACAGGATACACACACACACAGTGACACAGGATACACACACACACAGTGATACAGGATACACACACACACAGTGACACAGGATACACACACACATACCGTGACACAGGATACACACACACACATACAGTGACACAGGATACACACACACACACACACAGTGACACAGGATACAC
>NC_135887.1:60392734-60400234 GCF_964194155.1 Cetorhinus maximus
ACATACCGTGACACAGGATACACACACACATACCGTGACACAGGATACACACACACACACACAGTGACACAGGATACACACACACAGTGACACAGGATACACACACACAGTGACACAGGATACACACACACACACAGTGATACAGGATACACACACACACAGTGATACAGGATACACACACACATACCGTGATACAGGATACACACACACATACCGTGATACAGGATACACACACACATACCGTTATACAGGATACACACACACATACCGTGACACAGGATACACACACACACACACACACACACACACACAGTGACAGGATACACACACACACAGTGACACAGGATACAAACACACACTGTGACAGGATACACACACAGTGACACAGGATACACACACACACACACATACATTGACACAGGATACATACACACACACACACACACACATACACACACACAGTGACACAGGATACACACACACACAGTGACACAGGATATACACACACACAGTGACACAGGATACACACACACACACACACACACACAGTGACACAGGATACACACACACACATTGACACAGGATACACACACACACACTGACACAGGATACACACACACAGTGACACAGGATACACACACACACAGTGACACAGGATACACACACACACAGTGACACAGGATACACACACACAGTGACACAGGATACACACACACAGTGACACAGGATACACACACACACACACAGTGACACAGGATACACACACACACACACACACACACAGTGACACAGGATACACACACACACACACACACTGACACAGGATACACACACACACAGTGACACAGGATACACACACACAGTGACACAGGATACACACACACACACACAGTGACACAGGATACACACACACACACAATGACACAGGATAAACACGCACACACAGTGACACAGGATACACACGGACACACCGTGACACAGGATACACACGCACACACCGTGACACAGGATACACACGCACACACCGTGACACAGGATACACACGCACACATACAGTGACACAGGATACACACACACACATACAGTGACACAGGATACACACACACACATACAGTGACACAGGATACACACACACACACACACAGTGACACAGGATACACACACACACAGTGACACAGGATACACACACACAGTGACACAGGATACACACACACACACACACACAGTGACACAGGATATACACACACACACACACACACACACACACACACAGTGACACAGGATACACACACACACACTGACACAGGATACACACACACACACACACACACACACACACACACAGACACAGGATACACACACACACACACACAGTGACACAGGATACACACACACATACAGTGACACAGGATACACACACACATACAGTGACACAGGATACACACACACACACACACAGTGACACAGGATACACACACACAAAGTGACACAGGATACACACACACAAAGTGACACAGGATACACACACACACACACACACAGTGACACAGGATACACACACACACACAGTGACACAGGATACTCACACACACACACAGTGACACAGGATACACACACACACATACAGTGACACAGGATACACACACACACATACAGTGACAGAGGATACACACACACACATACAGTGACACAGGATACACACACACACAGTGACACAGGATACACACACACACAGAGTATCACAGGATACACACACACACACACACACACACACACAGTGACACAGGATACACACACACACAGTGACACAGGATATACACACACACACACACACAGACACAGGATACACACACACACATACAGTGACACAGGATACACACACACACATACAGTGACACAGGATACACACACACATACAGTGACACAGGATACACACACACACACACACACACACGTGACACAGGATACACACACACACATACAGTGACACAGGATACACACACACATACAGTGACACAGGATACACACACACACACACACACACACACACACACACACAGTGACACAGGATACACACACACTGACACAGGATACACACACACACACACACACACAGTGACACAGGAGACACACACACACACACACACACACACACACACAGTGACACAGGACACACACACACACACACACAGTGACACAGGATACACACACACACACACACACACACACACACACACACAGTGACACAGGATACACACACACATACCGTGACACAGGATACACACACACACATACCGTGACACAGGATACACACACACATACCGTGACACAGGATACACACACACACACACACACACACACACACACACACACACACACACACAGTGACACAGGATACACACACACACACAGGATACACACACACACACAGTAACACAGGATACACACACACAAACACACAGTGACACAGGATACACACACACATACCGTGACACAGGATACACACACACATACCGTGACACAGGATACACACACACACACACACACACACACACACACACACAGTGACACAGGATACACACACACAGTGATACAGGATACACACACACAGTGACACAGGATACACACACACACACACACACAGTGATACAGGATACACACACACACATACCGTGACACAGGATACACACACACATACCGTGACACAGGATACACACACACACACACAGTGACACAGGATACACACACACAGTGACACAGGATACACACACACACACAGTGATACAGGATACACACACACACAGTGATACAGGATACACACACACATACCGTGATACAGGATACACACACACATACCGTGATACAGGATACACACACACATACCGTGATACAGGATACACACACACATACCGTTATACAGGATACACACACACATACCGTGACACAGGACACACACACACACACACACACACACACACACACAGTGACACAGGATACACACACACAGTGACACAGGATATACACACACACACAGTGATACAGGATACACACACACACACACACACACACACACACAGGATACACACACACACACAGTGACACAGGATACACACACACAAACACACAGTGACACAGGATACACACACACATACCGTGACACAGGATACACACACACATACCGCGACACAGGATACACACACACACAGTGACACAGGATACACACACACAGTGACACACACATACAGTGACACAGGATACACACACACACACAGTGATACAGGATACACACACACACACCGTGATACAGGATACACACACACATACCGTGATACAGGATACACACACACATACCGTGACACAGGATACACACACACATACCGTGACACAGGATACACACACACACACACACACACACACACACACACACACACACACACAGTGACACAAGACACACACATACATACTGTGATACAGGATACACTCACACATACCATGACAATGGATACACACACACATACCGTGACACAGGATACACACACACACACACACACACACACACACACACACACACACACACACACACACACACACACACACACACACACACACACACACACACACACACACACACACACACACAGTGACACAGGATACACACACACACAGTGACACAGGATACACACACACACAGTGATACAGGATACACACACACACAGTGACACAGGATACACACACACATACCGTGACACAGGATACACACACACATACCGTGACACAGGATACACACACACACACACACACACACACACACAGTGACACAGGATACACACACACACACACAGTATCACAGGATACACACACACAGTGACACAGGATACACACACACACAGTGATACAGGATACACACACACACAGTGACACAGGATACACACACACATACCGTGACACAGGATACACACACACACACACACACACACACACACACACACACACACACACACACACACACACACACACACACACACACACACACACACACACACACACACACACACAGTGACACAGGATACACACACACACACACACACAGTATACACACACACACACAGTGACACAGGATACACACACACAAACACACAGTGACACAGGATACACACACACACACACACAGTGACACACACAGTGACACAGGATACACACACACACACACACACACAGTGACACAGGATACACACACACACAGTGACACAGGATACACAAACACACACACACACACACAGTGACACAGGATACACACACACAGTGACACAGGATACACACACACACGCTCACACAGTGACACAGGATACACACAAACACAGTGACACAAGATACAAACGCACACAGTGACACAGGATACACACACACACACAGTGACACAGGATACAGACACACAGTGACACAGGATACACATACACACCGTGGCACAGTGACACAGGATACACACACACACACACACACACACACACACACACAATGACACAGGATACACACACACCACACAGTGACACAGGATACACACACACCACACAGTGACACAGGATACACACACACAGTGACACAGGATACACACACACACACACACACACACACACAATGACACAGGATACACACACACACACACACACACACACACACAGTGACACAGGATACACACACACACACATACAGTGACACAGGATACACACACACACACACACACACACACACACACACACACACACACAGTGACACAGGATACGCACACACACACACACACACACACACAGTGACACAGGACACACGCACATACACACAGTGACACAGGATACACGCACACACACACAGTGACACAGGATACACACGCACACACCGTGACACAGGATACACACGCACACACAGTGACACAGGATACACACGCAGACACAGTGACACAGGATACACACGCACACACCGTGACACAGGATACACACGCACACACCGTGACACAGGATACACACGCACACACCGTGACACAGGATACACACGCACACACAGTGACACAGGATATACACGCACACACCGTGACACAGGATACACACACACACATACCGTGACACAGGATACACACACACACATACCGTGACACAGGATACACACACACACATACACAGTGACACAGGATACACACACACATACCGTGACACAGGATACACACACACACACAGTGACACAGGATACTCACACACACAGTGACACAGGATACACACACACACACAGTGACACAGGATACACACACACATACCGTGACACAGGATACACACACACAGTGACACCGGATACACACACACAGTGACACAGGATACACACACACATACCGTGACACAGGATACACACACACACATACCGTGACACAGGATACACACACACACATACACAGTGACACAGGATACACACACACATACCGTGACACAGGATACACACACATACACAGTGACACAGGATACACACACACACAGTGACACAGGATACACACACACACACAGTGACACAGGATACACACACACACACAGTGACACAGGATACACACACACACACAGTGACACAGGATACACACACACATACCGTGACACAGGATACACACACACACACAGTGACACCGGATACACACACACAGTGACACAGGATACACACACACATACCGTGACACGGGATACACACACACATACCGTGACACAGGATACACACACACACACACACACACACACACAGTGACACAAGATACACACACACACAGTGACACAGGGAACACACACACAGTGACACAGGGAACACACACACACACTGACACAGGGAACACACACACACAGTGACACAGGGAACACACACACACACACACACACACACACACACACACACACACACACACACACACACAGAGTGACACAGGATACACACACACACACACAGTGACACAGGATACACGCACACAGTGACACAGGATAGACACACACACACACAGTGACACAGGATACACACACAAACACACACACACACAGTGACACAGGATACACACACACACAGTGACACAGGATACACACACACACACAGTGACACAGGGAACACACACACACACAGTGACACAGGGAACACACACACAGTGACAAAGGAAAAACACACACAGTGACACAGGGAACACACACACACACACACACACACACACACACACACATAGTGACACAGGTAACACACACACACAGTGACACAGTGAACACACACACACACACACACACACACACACACACAGTGACACAGGTAACACACACACACAGTGACACAGGTAACACACACACACAGTGACACAGGGAACACACACACACACACACACACACAGACAGACACAGGATACACACACACACAAACACACACAGTGACACAGGATACACACACAGTGACACAGTATACACACACACACACACACAGTGACACAGGATACACACACACACACAGTGACACAGGATAGACACACACACACACACACACACACAGTGACACAGGATACACACACACACTGACACAGGATACATACACACAGTGACACACACACACACACACACACACACACACACACACACACACAGTGACACAGGATACACACACACACACACACACACACACACTGACACAGGATATACACACACACACACAGTGACACAGGATATACACACACACACAGTGACACAGGATATACACACACACACACACACACACACAAACACACAGTGACACAGGATACACACACACGCTGTGACACAGGATACACACACACACACACTGTGACACAGGTTACACACACACACACACTGTGACACAGGATATACACACACACACACTGTGACACAGGATATACACACACACACACACACTGTGACACAGGATATACACACACACACACACACACACACACACACACACACACACACACACACACAGTGACCCAGGACACACACACACATACCCTGATACAGGATACACTCACACATACCGTGACACAGCATACACACACACACACACACACACACACACACACACACACACAGTGACACAGGACACACACACACATACCGTGATACAGGATGCACTCACACATACCGTGACAATGGATACACACACACATACCGTGACACAGGATACACACACACAGTGACACAGGATACACACACAGTGATACAGGATACACACACACACACAGTGATACAGGATACACACACACACAGTGACACAGGATACACACACACACAGTGACACAGGGTACACACACACATACCGTGACACAGTGTACACACACACATACCGTGACACAGGATACACAAACACACACACAGTGACACAGGATACACACACACACACACAGGATACACACACACACACACACACACACACACACACAGTGACACAGGATACACACACACACACACACACACAAACACACAGTGACACAGG
>NC_135887.1:60410234-60415234 GCF_964194155.1 Cetorhinus maximus
CACACATACCGTAACACAGGATACACACACACATACCGTGACACAGGATACACACACACATACCGTGACACAGGATACACACACACATACCGTGACACAGGATACACACACACACACACACACAGTGACACAGGATACACACACACACAGTATACACACACACACACACACAGTGACACAGAATACACACACACAAACACACAGTGACACAGGATACACACACACACAGACAGTGACACACACAGTGACACAGGATACACACACACACACACGCAGTGACACAGGATACACACACACACACACAGTGACACAGGATACACACACACACAGTGACACAGGATACACACACACACACAGTGACACAGGATACACACACACACAGAGACACAGGATACACACACACACAGAGTGACACAGGATACACACACACACACACACACACACAGTGACACAGGATACACACACACACACACACAGTGACACAGGATACACACACACACACACACACACTGACACAGGATACACACACACACACACACACACACTGACACAGGATACACACACACACACAGTGACACAGGATACACACACACATACAGTGACACAGGATACACACACACACAGTGACACAGGATACACACACACACAGTGACACAGGATACACACACACAAACACACAGTGACACAGGATACACACACACACATACAGTGACACAGGATACACACACACACACACACAGTGACACAGGATACACACAGTGACACAGGATACACACACACACACACAGTGACATAGGATACACACACACATACACAGTGACATAGGATACACACACACATACACATACACACACACACCCACACACACACACATACACACACACACACACACACCCACACACACACACAGTGACACAGGATACACACACACCCACACACACACACAGTGACACAGGATACACACACACACAGTGATACAGGATACACACACACTCAGTGACACAGGATACACACACACATACCGTGACACAGGATACACACACACATACCGTGACACAGGATACACACACACATACCGTGACACAGGATACACACACACATACCGTGAAAAAAGGATACACACACACACACACACACACACACACACACAGTGACACAGGATACACACACACAGACACACACACACAGTGACACAGGATACACACACACAAACACACAGTGACACAGGATACACACACACATACCGTTATACAGGATACACACACACACACACACACACACACACACACACAGTGACACAGGATACACACACACAGTGACACAGGATACACACACACACAGTGACACAGGATACACACACACACAGTGACACAGGATACACACACACACAGTGACACAGGATACACACACACACAGTGATACAGGATACACACACACACAGTGATACAGGATACACACACACACATACCGTGACACAGGATACACACACACATACCGTGACACAGGATACACACACACATACCGTGACACAGGATACACACACACATACCGTGACACAGGATACACACACACACACACACACACACACACACACACACACACAGTGACACAGGATACACACACACACACAGTGACACAGGACACACACATACATAGCGTGATACAGGATACACTCACACATACCATGACAATGGATACACACACACATACCGTGACACAGGATACACACACACACACACACACACACACACACACACACACACACACACACACACACACACAGACACAGGATACACACACACAGTGACACAGGATACACACACACAGTGACACAGGATACACACACACACAGTGATACAGGATACACACACATACCGTGACACAGGATACACACACACACACAGACACAGGATACACACACACAGTGACACAGGATACACACACACAGTGACACAGGATACACACACACATACCGTGACACAGGATACACACACATACCGTGACACAGGATACACACACACACACAGTGACACAGGATACACACACACAGTATACACACACACACACAGTGACACAGGATACACACACACAGTGACACAGGATACACACACACACACACACACAGTGACACACACAGTGACACAGGATACACACACACACACACACACAGTGACACACACAGTGACACAGGATACACACACACACAGTGACACAGGATACACACACACACACAGTGACACAGGATACACACACACACACAGTGACACAGGATACACACACACACAGTGACACAGGATACACACACACACACACAGTGACACAGGATACACACACACACACACACACACACACACACACACACACACACACACACACACACACACACACACACACACACACACACACAGTGACACAGGATACACACACACAGTATACACACACACACACACAGAGTGATACAGGATACACACTCACAAACACACAGTGACACAGGATACACACACACACACACAGTGACACACACAGTGACACAGGATACACACACACACAGTGACACAGGATACACACACACACACAGTGACACAGGATACACACACACACACAGTGACACAGGATACACACACACACACAGTGACACAGGATACACACACACACACTGACACAGGATACACAAACACACACACACACACACACACACAGTGACACAGGATACACACACACACACACACACACACACACACACACACACAGTGACACAGGATACACACACACACGCTCACACAGTGACACAGGATACACACAAACACAGTGACACAGGAAACAAACGCACACAGTGACACAGGATACACACACACACAGTGACACAGGATACACACACACAGTGACACAGGATACACACACACACACACACACAGTGACACAGGATATACACACACACACACACACACATACAGTGACACAGGATACACACACACACATACAGTGACACAGGATACACACACACACACACACACACAGTGACACAGGATACACACACACACACACACACACCGTGACACAGGATACACACACACACAGTGACACAGGATACACACACACACACAGTGACACAGGATACACACACACACACAGTGACACAGGATACACACACACACACAGTGACACAGGATACACACACACACACAGTGACACAGGATACACACACACACACACACACACAGTGACACAGGATACACACACACACACACACACACACACACAGTGACACAGGATACACACACACACACACACAGTGAAACAGGATACACACACACACACAGTGACACAGGATACACACACACACACAGTGACACAGGATACACACACACACACAGTGACACAGGATACACACACACACACACACACACACACACACACACACACACACACACACACAGTGACACAGGATATACACACACACAGACACACACACACACACACACAGTGATACAGGATACACACACACACACACACAGGATTCACACACGCACACAGTGACACAGGATACACACACACAAACACACGGTGACACAGTATACACACACACACACAGTGACACACACAGTGACACAGGATACACACACACACACACACACACACAGTGACACAGGATACACACACACACACAGTGACACAGGACGCACACACACATACCATGACAATGGATACACACACACATACCGTGACACAGGATACACAGACACACACACACACACACACACACACACACACACACACACACACACACACACACACACACACACACAGTGACACAGGATACACACACACACAGTGATACAGGATACACACACACTCAGTGACACAGGATACACACACACATACCGTGACACAGGATACACACACACATACCGTGACACAGGATACACACACACATACCGTGACACAGGATACACACACACATACCGTGACACAGGATACACACACACACACACACACACACACACACAGTGACACAGGATACACACACACACACACACACACACAGTGACACAGGATACACACACACACACAGTGACACAGGACGCACACACACATACCATGACAATGGATACACACACACATACCGTGACACAGGATACACACACACACACACACACACACACACACACACACACACACACACACACACACAGTGACACAGGATACACACACACACAGTGATACAGGATACACACACACTCAGTGACACAGGATACACACACACATACCGTGACACAGGATACACACACACATACCGTGACACAGGATACACACACACATACCGTGACACAGGATACACACACACATACCGTGACACAGGATACACACACACACACACACACAGTGACACAGGATACACACACACACACACACACACACACACACACACACACAGTGACACAGGATACACACACACAAACACACAGTGACACAGGATACACACACACATACCGTTATACAGGATACACACACACACACACACACACAGTGACACAGGATACACACACACAGTGACACAGGATACACACACACACAGTGACACAGGATACACACACACACAGTGACACAGGATACACACACACACAGTGACACAGGATACACACACACACAGTGATACAGGATACACACACACACAGTGATACAGGATACACACACACACATACCGTGACACAGGATACACACACACATACCGTGACACAGGATACACACACACATACCGTGACACAGGATACACACACACATACCGTGACACAGGATACACACACACACACACACACACACACACACACACACACACACACACACACAGTGACACAGGATACACACACACACACACTGACACAGGACACACACATACATAGCGTGATACAGGATACACTCACACATACCATGACAATGGATACACACACACATACCGTGACACAGGATACACACACACACACACACACACACACACACAC
>NC_135887.1:60427734-60722734 GCF_964194155.1 Cetorhinus maximus
GTGAATCTCTGATTCTAATTCACATGCTCCTACCAGAGGCACTATCAGCTACACTCAGCCTTAGGAAAAAAAGCACCAAAGATTAAAAGCGAGCCAGTTCGTTAAACTGAGTTAGCACTTCATAACACAGGGACAAACACAACAATACACAAAGAGACTCCCCGTCGCCAAACAAAACACAGGGACATGTCCTGAAAAGAAATGCCCCCACACACACCCCCAATATGTACACCCCTGCATACACCCCGAATATAAAGGCCCTCACACACACACACCCCGAACATGTACACCCCTGCGTACACCCCGAATATAAACACCTCCACTCACACACACACCCCAAATACAAACACCCCGGCGTACGCCCGACTATAAAGACCCCGGCGTACGCCCGACTATAAAGACCCCCACCCACGCCCCGACTATAAAGACCCCCACCCACGCCCCGACTATAACGACCCCCACCCACGCCCCGACTATAAAGACCCCCACACACGCCCCGACTATAAAGACCCCCACACACGCCCCGACTATAAAGACCCCCACACACGCCCCGACTATAAAGACCCCCACACACGCCCCGACTATAAAGACCCCCACACACGCCCCGACTATAAAGACCCCCACACACGCCCCGACTATAAAGACCCCCACACACGCCCCGACTATAAAGACCCCCACACACGCCCCGACTATAAAGACCCCCACACACGCCCCGACTATAAAGACCCCCACACACGCCCCGACTATAAAGACCCCCACACACGCCCCGACTATAAAGACCCCCACACACGCCCCGACTATAAAGACCCCCACACACGCCCCGACTATAAAGACCCCCACGCACGCCCCGACTATAAAGACCCCCACGCACGCCCCGACTATAAAGACCCCCACGCACGCCCCGACTATAAAGACCCCCACACGCATCCCAAATATAAACACCCCCCACATCATCATTGTTAGAATATGAAAAATCTCCTCCACTCCTGCCACATAAAGGCACCACCCACATTTAAACCCCCCTCCTTCCTTCCCCTGTCATTGTGTGGTGTTGTGTATGCACAATGCAGTTTGATGGAGGGACACTGTTAACTTGATTTTGTGTCGTGGGCAATCCCCTCACCAACTGGACAGCAGAGGCCCTCACCCAGTGGACCTAGAGGTACCTGGTAAGAAACAGGAGAGGGACTGACTGTTACTTCAGGGATAAAAATCAACCAGGAAATCACTGACAGAACTGAAAAGGGAAATCAAGGGGCCACAATGCCTGACTTAAGCAGCTAAATCTCACACAACATTGCTAATACCCGGTGGAAAGGCTGTTACCCGATACCCAACCTACTCACCTTGCTCTCCACACACACAAAATAGACCTTGAAGTCACTCTTTGCTCAGGCACACTGAGGGGACCCTCCCTGGTGATCCTTCCTTTTAATTCCCTATTTCCAGCTCTGTTTTTGGTGGCACTCTTCCGGATGAGAATCCTGATCTCCACACTCAGTGCCAGGTACCTGTAGGCAGTGAGCTGGGCACTTTCCATCACCTGTTCATTGCCAGGAGGAGCAGCTTCTTATTGTTGCACATTAACAGGGAGAGATTGAGCTCTGTGGGGATTTGTATCCACTGGGAATGACAACATAATCCTCCCACAGCCAGACAAAGTCAGAATGCAAATAGATGTAAATGTCCTGGGACTGAGCTCGAACAACAGCACACTACACTGGTGTGTGCGCCTCAGGGAGGGATACACACACACACACACTGGGTCAACACTATCAATGATCCCATACTCAGCAAAACGTAGAGGGAATCCAATGTCTAAAACTCACCAACAGCATAACAAACTGTGTTAGTGGGGTTACTTCCTAATCAACACCAGAAACAGAATTCCAAGCAGCAGACTGGAACTAACATGGCCAGAGCTTCACAAGAGTCCATGGATTGGGAAAAGCAAGGTGTGTATACAGATCACAACCCTAAATAGTGACCAGGCTGAGGAATGACAACGCAGAATGACAGACCAAACACACACTCCAAGGCGAGGCGAGGGCAGCGTGGAGGCCGCGACACAGGGCGAGGGATTGAGGCCGCGACACAGGGCGGGGCGAGGGCAGCGTGGAGGCCGCGACACAGGGCGAGGCGAGGGCAGCGTGGAGGCCGCGACACAGGGCGGGGCGAGGGCAGCGTGGAGGCCGCGACACAGGGCGGGGCGAGGGCAGCGTGGAGGCCGCGACACAGGGCGGGGCGAGGGCAGCGTGGAGGCCGCGACACAGGGCGGGGCGAGGGCAGCGTGGCGGCCGCGACACAGGGCGGGGCGAGGGCAGCGTGGCGGCCGCGACACAGGGCGGGGCGAGGGCAGCGTGGCGGCCGCGACACAGGGCGGGGCGAGGGCAGCGTGGAGGCCGCGACACAGGGCGGGGCGAGGGCAGCGTGGAGGCCGCGACACAGGGCGGGGCGAGGGCAGCGTGGAGGCCGCGACACAGGGCGGGGCGAGGGCAGCGTGGAGGCCGCGACACAGGGCGGGGCGAGGGCAGCGTGGAGGCCGCGACACAGGGCGGGGCGAGGGCAGCGTGGAGGCCGCGACACAGGGCGGGGCGAGGGCAGCGTGGAGGCCGCGACACAGGGCGGGGCGAGGGCAGCGTGGAGGCCGCGACACAGGGCGAGGCGAGGGCAGCGTGGAGGCCGCGACACAGGGCGAGGCGAGGGCAGCGTGGAGGCCGCGACACAGGGCGAGGCGAGGGCAGCGTGGAGGCCGCGACACAGGGCGAGGCGAGGGCAGCGTGGAGGCCGCGACACAGGGCGAGGCGAGGGCAGCGTGGAGGCCGCGACACAGGGCGAGGCGAGGGCAGCGTGGAGGCCGCGACACAGGGCGAGGCGAGGGCAGCGTGGAGGCCGCGACACAGGGCGAGGCGAGGGCAGCGTGGAGGCCGCGACACAGGGCGAGGCGAGGGCAGCGTGGAGGCCGCGACACAGGGCGAGGCGAGGGCAGCGTGGAGGCCGCGACACAGGGCGAGGCGAGGGCAGCGTGGAGGCCGCGACACAGGGCGAGGCGAGGGCAGCGTGGAGGCCGCGACACAGGGCGAGGCGAGGGCAGCGTGGAGGCCGCGACACAGGGCGAGGGATTGAGGCTGCGACACAGGGCGAGGGATTGAGGCTGCGACACAGGGTGAGGCGAGGGCAGCATGGAGGCCGCGACACAGGGCGAGGGATTGAGGCTGCGACACAGGGCGAGGCGAGGGCAGCGTGGAGGCCGCGACACAGGGCGAGGCGAGGCGAGGCAATAAAAAGATGAGCGTGAGTTGCAAATTCAATGCATGTTGGTCATTAACCGTGTTTGAATCTGTGATTTCTATTTGTTAGGCAGGTATGAGCCATTGACATGTCCACTTATCTGGGCAGTTACCACATCAGATCCTGCCATTTGTACAGATGTGTGCTTTATTACATACACTAAGACAATCTGAATTTGCAGGGCATAGTCATCTCATCTCAGAGTTTATTTCATTAAATATACCCAGCAAATTGCAGTATAGCATGAATAGAACAAACCCATATTAAAACAGCAGACAAGAGTGGCAACCAAGTTGTTCCAGGGCAATGGCCTGTCCCTATAACGAGGTGGTCAGTGGCCTCCGGTGAGATGCAGCTGGGTGGAGACACAGAGGGGATGGTCATTGTAGGAGGTGCTTTCCAGAAATGCAATCCATAGAGGGAATGCATCAACGTTCTGTCACTCCACTGTTAACAATTCCCCTTCATTCAACAAGGAATTCAGATATTAGAGCTGGAGTAACCCCAGGCCCTCATTACAGGAGATTAGAGCTGCAGTAACCCCAGGCCCTCATTACAGGAGATTAGAGCTGGAGTAACCCCTGGCCCTCATTACAGGAGATTAGAGCTGGAGTAACCCCTGGCCCTCATTACAGGAGATTAGAGCTGGAGTAACCCCAGGCCCTCATTCCAGGAGATTCAAGCTGGAGTAACCCAGGCCCTCATTACAGGAGATTAGAGCTGGAGTAACCCCTGGCCCTCATTACAGGAGATTAGAGCTGGAGTAACCCCAGGCCCTCATTACAGGAGATTAGAGCTGGAGTAACCCCAGGCCCTCATTACAGGAGATTCAAGCTGGAGTAACCCCTGGCCCTCATTACAGGAGATTAGAGCTGGAGTAACCCCAGGCCCTCATTACAGGAGATTAGAGCTGGAGTAACCCCAGGCCCTCATTACAGGAGATTAGAGCTGGAGTAACCCCAGGCCCTCATTACAGGACATGAGAGCTGGGGTAACCCAGGCCCTCATTAGAGGAGGTTCAAGCTGGAGTAAGCCCTGGTCCTCATTACAGGAGATTCGATTACATAAATAAAACTTACAGAATTGAGATGAGCAGGCCACATACCCAGCAGTGTTATACAGGAGCTTCCTTCCACTCAGCTCTATCCGTCTCTCCCTCTCTCTCTCTCTCTGCCTGAAGCTGCCAAACCATTCTTATTAATAGGCTCCTGTTCCATTTTATTAACATGACGTCCATGACAAGTGCATATCACAAAGCACATTCCCAGCTTCAAACCCACCCTGTTATCCGATCAGGGCCAGCAATAGCAAGCAGCACGTGGGCAGGGCAGGGCAGTGACAAGCCCTGTAAGGAACTAGCCACATGTTAGATTTGAACACTGTGGCATTTCACACATTCTGCATACCTGACTGCGGCACAGTCCTCGGGGTCCCAACAGATATCAGTGATCCCAATCCCACCCCAAATTGTCCAGCAGGAAGCCTAGGTGTCTGCACTGAAGGTGTTAAGGCTCCATTTTTCTAAAAATCAGCCGTGTCCCAGAATAACCAGCCCTAGGGTTGGGACAGGCACCAGGCCAGGCAAGGGCGGGGTCAGGATATTTTCAACCAGTTCTGGAATAGGCACCAGGAACATTTCACACAGAACAGAAGGATCCAGGCAGCAATGCACAAAAGTCATTCCAGCTCATCCCTCCCTCCCCATCACTCTTCTCCGCCCACCATTCCTCCACTCTCCATCACTTCCCTCTTACACCTCTCTCACACGCCAGTGGTCTGTGGTGCGCTGTTGCCACTCACATCCAAGTTTATCCCTCTCTTGCCGCACCGCCCCCCCCACCGCCCCTTGTAATCCAGGCACATCGCGGTGGAGGCTCAGTCTCACAAAGTGGTGGGGAAAAGGCAGTTGTAGAGAGAGAGAGAGAGAGTGAGAGAGAAAAGAGAGAGAGAGAGAGAAAAGGAGAGAGAAAAGGAGAGAGAAAAGAGAGAAAAGAGAGAAAAGAGAGAAAAGAGAGAAAAGAGAGAAAAGAGAGAAAAGAGAGAAAAGAGAGAAAAGAGAGAAAAGAGAGAAAAGAGAGAAAAGAGAGGGAGAGAGGGAGAGAGGGAGAGAGAGAGAGGAGAGAGAGAGGAGAGAGAGAGAGAGGATAGAGAGAGAGAGAGAGAGAGAGGAGAGCAGGCACGGGAGGCGGAGGGGGGAGCGGACACAAGGGAGGGGAGCGGATGCGAGGGAGGCCGAGGGGGGGAGCGGATGTGAGAGCGAGAGAGACTGAGGGGGGGGGAGCGGGTGTGGGAGCAAGGGAGGCGGAGGGGGGGAATGAGCAGAGTGGGGGGGCAGCAGAGGCGGGAGGACATAGGGAGCAGCAAGAGATAGTGGAGAGGGAGGAACTTGGCAATGAGTGGCCCTGTGTATTTCTTTACTGCCCATCATGCAGAAAGGTACGTAGAGGCAATTGAGACGTGAGGTATACTTACACAGTACGCTGCAGAATTAGTGGCAATCTGAAGCCTTTGGTGGGAAAATGTGGCAATCCTCAATGACACTAGGAAACAGAACAGAATGTCATTTGGATCATGGAGTCTAGTAGATACAACAGCAGCGGAAGAGACATTTTCAGGATAGAGAGGGGTCACAGGGAGCAGCAGTCAATCAATAGCAAGTGACAAATTCCAGTTTACATCAAACAAACAACTCTCTACCTCTGCTCTGCTTCTGATAAGCCAGAGCAGACGCAGCAACACGTCCGGCAAACGTGATGAGCTCGTTGTGACAGGGACCTGCTGCTCGTGTCTCACTAAAATCACAACCACTCCCTACACAGAACTCCAAGAATCTGATCCTTGGATCTGGTAATATCCTCACTGGGAAACAGCTGAAATCAGAGTGCCTCCCACACGCAGTGAATGTGAGCAGTTTAATTCTGCAGCTGCCCTCGGACAGAAATGCTGAGCCCTGCCCCTCGGAACATGCTCAGTTAGAGCAATCTTGGGGCAGGTTACAGCAAATCTATTTCCTTCATTCCACCCAAACCCCATTCGAAAGGCATTCCCATGATGGTGGGAATATATTAATGCATTTCCTGTCATGACAGCCGGCCCCTCGCCGACCCCGGACCGGAGCGGACCAGGTCGGCCCCTCGCCGACCCCGGACCGGAGCGGACTAGGTCGGCCCCTCGCCGACCCCGGACCGGAGCGGACTAGGTCGGCCCCTCGCCGACCCCGGACCGGAGCGGACCGGACGGGACCAGGTCAGCCCCTCGCCAACCCCGGACCGGACGGGACCAGGTCGGCCCCTCGCCGACCCCGGACCAGACCGGACGGGAGCAGGTCGGCCCCGCGCCGACCCCGGACCGGACCGGACGGGATCAGGTCGGCCCCTCACCGACCCCGAACCGGACCGGACCAGGTCGGCCCCTCGCCGACCCCGGACCGGACCGGACCAGGTCGGCCCCTCGCCGACCCCGGATCGGACCAGACCAGGTCGGCCCCTCGCCGACCCCGGACCGGACCGGACCAGGTCGGCCCCTCGCCGACCCCGGACCGGACCAGGTCGGCCCCTCGCCGACCCCGGACCGGACCAGCCCATTGCCGAGCCTGGAGCGGACCTTCACCAACCACGGATCAGCCTGACTAGGTCCCTGACCCCAGGGGAAATCTTGACCCTGGGAGAAGCCACAAGCTTGAGGGAAGTGCCCACCAGTCCACGAGCCAGGGAGACTCCATGACCCAGGTAGGGAATCCCCCATTCTGTATCCCGGGGCGGGGGATTCCCCGGCCCCTCCTTGACCCAGGGGAATCCACGGCCCCTCCGTGACCTGGGGGAATCCCTGACCCCACCGTGAGCCAGGAACTTCCCAACCCCTCTGTGACCCAGGGAAGCCCCGAGTCCATGGAATGAAATCATCAAGGCTGTGAAGTAGAGATGGAGAAAGCTGAGTAAATTGCCAGGAGCTCCCACCTGTCAGTCACAGCAGCCTGAGCATCCTTCCAGAAGCTTCTCCCTAAAAAGAGCCAAGAATGTCCAAGATAAATAACTAAGCTGATGAGCTGCCTGGCACCTATAAGACACGTTCACACATTAGGAGGTGGGATAAGAGTCTACCAAACAGCCTTGCCTAACCATCTGAGATAAATAAAGCATTCCCAGTGCACAAGCAATGCTGTACACTGACAACATACTCGGGTCACCGGGAAAGAAACAACACAGGCAACCAAGCAATAGCCCGAAGTAGAGAAACAATCAGCAAACCGGCAACAGCAAGATATGTATAGACAAGATATGCAAGACATAGAAACAGAGAAAATAGGAGGAGTAGGCCATTCTGCTCTTCGAGCCTGCCCTGCCATTTATTATGAGCATGGCTGATCATCCAACCCTGAGAGACGGCAGGCAAAGCAGCAACAGCGAATCGGGAGACGGCAGGCAAAGCGGCAACAGCGAATCGGGAGACGGCAGGCAAAGCGGCAACAGCGAATCGAGGGACGGCAGGCAAAGCGGCAACAGCGAATCGAGGGACGGCAGGCAAAGCGGCAACAGCGAATCGAGAGACGGCAGGCAAAGCGGCAACAGCGAATCGAGAGACGGCAGGCAAAGCGGCAACAGCGAATCGGGAGACGGCAGGCAAAGCGGCAACAGCGAATCGAGGGACGGCAGGCAAAGCGGCAACAGCGAATCGAGGGACGGCAGGCAAAGCGGCAACAGCGAATCGAGGGACGGCAGGCAAAGCGGCAACAGCGAATCGAGAGACGGCAGGCAAAGCGGCAACAGCGAATCGAGAGACGGCAGGCAAAGCGGCAACAGCGAATCGGGAGACGGCAGGCAAAGCGGCAACAGAGAATCGAGGGACGGCAGGCAAAGCGGCAACAGAGAATCGGGAGACGGCAGGCAAAGCGGCAACAGAGAATCGAGGGACGGCAGGCAAAGCGGCAACAGAGAATCGAGGGACGGCAGGCAAAGCGGCAACAGAGAATCGAGGGACGGCAGGCAAAGCGGCAACAGAGAATCGAGGGACGGCAGGCAAAGCGGCAACAGCAAGACAAAGAGACAACAGGCAAACCAGCAACAATGAAGCAGAGAGAAGACAACAGGAACCAGCAGGCCAACTGGCAGAGAAGGAAAGACAACAGGAACCAGCAGTGAGATGCAGGGACAACTGGCAAGCCAACAGCGAGATAGAAAGGCAATAGGTAAAACAGCAACAGCCAGAAGGAGAGAGGCAACAAACAAACAAGCAACTGTAAGTACGAGACAAACCAGCATCGGTCACATTGAGGGCTGCATCAAGGAAACCAGCAACAGCGAGGAGAGGCAACAGGTAAACCAACGAGACAGATATAACAACAGAAGCAACAGGCAGGCTGGCAAAGAGGAGAGACTACAGGGAAACTAGCAATAGCCAGATTGAGGGGAGGGGCAGCTATAAGCAGTGAGAAGGAAAGAGATAGAGGGATAACAAGCAAACCAGGAACTGTGAGAGACAACAGGCAAACCAACAAGAGCCAGAAGGACAGAGACAACAGGCAACCCAGCAGTGGCCAGAGTGTGAGAGAGAAAGACATGTGATACCTAGTAAAGGGTTAACCTAACAAGAACATGTCAGAAAAAAGGCTAATGCAGAGAGATGGGCATGACCAAGGACTGCTGATCACATTCCTGAATGATAATAAGCTTACTGGGAACTGTTTAACCACAAGATATGGTATTTGCTGTGATATTGTACTTTAATGACATCACAACAGAATTGATCACATTTAGAGTCGGAGGTGTCCTCACCATGAGGTGGGGCCCATCGTGTCCAGTTTTGAAGGTCGACACAAGAGATGAGTTAATCAACCAGCAGGATGAGCCCGAGAGATGAGTTAATCAACAGTACAATACAAATTCCAGTGGCTGTGGTCATGCACGAAGAAAGAAGGATAAAAGGGAGACTGAAGGCAGGAGAGGCAGGAGAACCCAGGACCAACACTCCAGAGGCAGACCCAAAGTTGGACTTCATGAGCAAGTACCCTGCCAGCAGGCTTGATCAACCTGAGGACAGACAGGTAATATCACACACATAGGAGAGTATTTGGTCAATGTAATTGGGTTATTTAGTGATGAAGCTACCTTTAGTAAAATAAAGCATTGTGATTGTTTAAGTTGTTTCTCGATACCACTGGCAAACGCGTAGGACGTGCTAGACATGGGTCAACAGACAACGGGTAAACTAGTGAGATGGAGTCACAACAAGTAAACCAGCAACAGCTTGCAAGCTGAGCAAACAGCTAGGGCCCTATTTACAAGATTGCTGATAAGGTCAATCTTATAGCGCACAGGGCTATACAAATCCCAACGCATATATTAATCAGTGAAGGTAGGCTTGCAGTAGACTAGTGGAGGAACCCATTAGCAGATTTCTCAACTAGCACATTGAGGAAAGGGAGTCAGTTAGACTATTCCATCTCAAAAGTGAATCCGTGGACGAGATGGAGCGTATTAAGGTGTGTAAGAAAATCCTTACACATGGCTGCAGGTTCAAAGATCGCAAATGTATCATCTAAGTATAGGAAATATGCTTGTGTAGGTTCGGGCTCATTCCATCAAGAACACATTTCTCGTGGAAATCGACAAAAATGTTAGCAAGCGCTGGACCAAGAGGGGATCCCCTGGCTACACGATCTATCTGTGCAAACATGATGTCATTAAAATGGAACTCTACTGTGAGAGTTGCTGAGTTTATAAGTTCAGTGAATACAGATTCAGAAAATAATGGCGAGTCTATATTGCCATGATACAATGAGATGTCACAAATGTCAATGGCTTCCTTCAGTGGCATGTTCATAAATAAGTTCGCAATGTCGAACGAGCACATGACAAGACATTACTATCAATACATAGGTCATGTATAGTCTTTGTGAGGGTGAAGAAATCCTTCACCATCATGTGGAAAACTCATTAAGAACTAACTGGCTTTAATAATTCACTCAAACATTTAGCCAATTCAAGCTGTGCAGAACTGGCCATTCATAAAATAGGGCATAATGGGACATCAGTTTTGTGTGCCTTCAGCAACCCATACATACATGGACGTTGTGAGCCATGAGGATGAATCCTATTGCATATTTCGCAAGGCAGCTCATTATTCTTAAATAAGTCGAACAAATGCAGAAAAAGAACACAAAGCTACCCTGCAGGACAATGGATATCCTGATCAGATCATTATTCATTGTGTATCATGCAAACTTGCAAATCAGACCTGAGAAGCACCTGGTCTATCTCAAATTACCCTGGAAAGGCAAAGCATCTCAAAGAAATTTAACAATAGGTTAATCAAGGTGTTAAATGTGATTCTGCGATTGGACAGCACTTGCTGAACAATCCTGAGTGCACCAATACTTACACTAACAACCAATTTAAGATAGTCAGTTCAGCTCATAATACAGATCATTTATGCTTGCTAGAAGCAACATACATTCATACACCGGGACTCATTCTCGGCAAACAAAAGGAATATGTTCAAGCCTTGCATCTTTTTTGAATTATCCGGGAGCTTATGGTTTCCTGTTGCTTTCTCCATGGCAGCAACTTGGCCAACCAGGGTCAATTTGCCAAACAATCAGAACCGTTTTCTCCTATAGCATAAATTGTTGTGATAGTTTGAAATTTGGCATTCTTGCATTTGTCCTGATGAGTGCAACATGCCTCAAAGCTTCAACAACATGTTCCACTTATCGACAATATTCAAGTTCTGTACTACCAAATGATAAATTGACTAAGGAACAGAAAACAAAGAGTAGTGGTGAATATGGGCTTTTAAAACTGGAGGGGAGTATACAGTGCTATTCCCGCAGGATTTTTGATAGACTTTAATGACCAGCACTTGGGGAAACAGGACATAATTGCAGTAAACACCAAAGTCTAAAATGTGGCAAACAATGAGGATAGTATCAAGACTTCAAGAGGACAGTATAGGCTGCTCCTGTATTTTCCTGCTGTCCATACATACCCTAGAATGCCATTTTACCATCTGGAAGATGGGGTATCCTATACCAGAATCCTCTGTTTTTCATGCGAAATCCACAATGGGCGAGAGTTTCACAGAGCAGTCTAGTGCAATAGGATTTTAAAGCAGATTCATGGGCACCCAGGCCACTTGCAATTTCTGTTCCCTGGAGGAGTACATATTTCATGTACACGGAGGGAGTGAAAAGTTGCTGCTCTCCTTCCACAGTTTGAAGAGGCTGCTCCTCAATTTCATGTTGTGCTCCAGTTACACACTCCTGATCTTGTTGTGGAGGGGAGCTCCTGGGCCTAAGGTAGCCATCTGCAGAATCCAGCAACAAACAGTGGAGAGGGCAGTTCAGCTTGACTCCCTAGCACAGATACATTGTGCCTGCGTGTCACTGGAGAGAGTGTACCCAGTGTTTGCTGGTACACTTGATGTCTTCCTCAACTGGTGGGCACCAGGTGGACTGGTGGGTTTCATCAACACCCAGAACCAAAATTTAAGTTTTATTTTTCTTTAATTTACAGTTTCTGGATTGTGCCCCTATAAAGAAGAGAGCCCTTGCTGCCCTTTAATTGATGATGACACCTGTCATTAATATTAAAGAGGTAGACAGGCTGGTGAAATGAGAAGACACTTGGCAGATGAAGTTTAGCACCAAGAACTGTGAAGTGATATATTTCGCTTGGGTGAGGATCAGCAACATAAGCTAAATGGTAAAATGTTAAAGGGGATGCAGGGGCAGAGAGACCTGGGGATATATGTACACAAATCTGTCAAAGTGGCAGGGAATGTTGAGAAGGCTGTTAATAAAGCATATGGATGCTTGGCTTTATTAATAGGGACAGAGAAACCGGAAGCGAGGAAGTTATACTAGACCTTTTTAAAACACTGGATAGGCCTCAGCTGCAGTGTTGTGGTCAATTCTCAGCACGACACTTTAGGTGTGAGTGCAGGAAAGAATGGTACCAGGAATGAGGGACTTCAGTTATGTGGAGAGACTGGAGATGAAAGCGAAGCTAGCTAAAGTGAACTGGCAAATGAGGTTAAGGGATAGGTCAACAGAAGTTCAGTGACAGCCATTTACAAGGATATTTCAGAATACACAGAATATATACATTCCAATGAGAAAGAAAAATCCCACAGTGAGGGCCGACCATCCGTGGTTAACTAAAAAAGTTAAAGACAGTGTCAAACTCAAAGCAAAAACATATAATTACACAAAGATGGGTGGCAGGTCAGAAGATTGGAAACAATGTAAAGAACAGCAAAGAATGACAAAAGGACTAATAAGGACGGAAAAATTAGATTATGAGAGAAAGCTAGCTAGTAATATAAAGACGGACAGTAAGAGTTTCTATAGACACTTAAATAAGAAAAGAGTTAACAAAGAGTTGGTCCTATAGAGAGTGCATCTGGGGAAATGATAATGGAAAGCAGAGAGATAGCAGATGAATTAAACAGGTATTTTGTTTCAGCCTTCACTATAGGAGGACATAAGTAACATCTCAGAAATAGCTGTAAATCAGGAAATGGAAGGGAGGGAGGAACTTGGGAAAATTACAATCACAAGGGAAGTGGTATTGAGCAAATTGTTGGGGGCTGCAGGCTGACAAATCCCCAGATCTGGGTGGACTTCACACTAAGGTGTTGAAAGAAGTGGCTAGTGAGATAGTTGATGCACTGGTTCTAATTTTCCAAAATTCCCTAGATTTGAAGAAGGTTCCATTAAATTGGAAAATAGCAATTGTAACTCCTTTATTCAAAAAGGGAGGGAGACAGAAAACAGGAAACTACAGGCCAGTTAGCCTAACATTTGTCATAGGGAAAATGTTAGAAGCTATTATTAAAGATGTTATAGCAGGGCACTTCAAAAATTCAAGTCAATCAGGCAGAGTCAACATGGTTTTGTAAAAAGGAAATCATGTTTAACCAATTTATTGGAGTTCTTTGAAGGAGTCATGTGATGTGGATAAAGGAGAACCGGTGGATGTACTGTACTTAGCTTTCCAGAAGGCATTTGATAAAGTGCCACATCAAAGGTTATTGCAGAAAATAAAAGCTCATGGTGTAGGGGGTAACATATTGGCATGGATAGAAGATTGGCTAGCTAACAGGAAGCAGAGGGTGGGCATAAATGGGTCAATTGCTGGTTGGCAGGGTGTGACGAGTGGTGTGCCACAGGAATCAGTGCTGGGACCTCAACTTTTTACAATTTATATAAATGACCTGGGTGTAGGGACTGAAGGAATGATTGCTAAATTTTCTGATGACACAAAGATAGGTAGGAAAGTAAATTGTGAAGAGGACGTAAGGAGCCTACAAAGTGACATAGATTGGTTAAGTGAGTGGGCAAAGATCTGGCAAATGGAGCATAATGTGGGTAAATGTGAAATTGTTCATTTTGGCAGGAAGAATAAAAAAGCATATTATCTAAATAGCGAGAGATTGCAGAGCTCTGAGATTCAGAAAGATTTAGGTGTCCTAGTGCATGAATCACAAAAGGTTAGTATGCAGCTACAGCAGGTAATTAGGAAAGCTAATAGAATGTTATCATTTATTGTGAGGGGAATTGATTACAAAAGTAGGGAGGTTATGCTTCAGTTGTACAGGACATTGTTGAGACCACATTTGGAATATTGTGTACAGTACTGGTCTCCTTGTTTAAAAAGAGGTGTAAATGCATTAGAAACAGTTCAGGGAAGGTTTACTCGATTAAACCAGGAATGGGCAGGTTGTCTTATGAAGAAAGGCTCGACAGATGAGGCTTGTACCCACTGGAATTTAAAAGAGTAAGAGGCGACTTAGTTGAAAGCTTTAAGATCCTGAGGGGTCTTAACAGGGTGGATGTGGAGAGGATGTTTCCTCTTGTGGGAGAATCTAGGACTAGGGGTCACTGTTTAAAAATAAGGAGTGGCCCATTTAAAACAGGGATGAGGAGAATCTTTTTCTTTGAGGGTTGAGAGTCCTTGGAACTCTCTTCCTCAAAAGGCGGTGGTAGCAGAGTCTTTGAATATTTTTAAGGCAGAGTTAGATAGATTCTTGATTAACAGGGAGGTGAAAGGTTATCGAGGGTAGGCAGGGATATGGGGTTGAGTTTACAATCAGATCAGCCATGATCTTATTGCATGGCAGAGCAGGCTTGAGGGGCCGAGTGGCTGACTCTTGCTCCTAATTTGTATGTATGTATGTAAGATGGGGGTTTTCTTCTTAGAGGAGACAAGGTTAAAGGAAAATAGGGGTTTAAAGTGAATAAGGATTTGATGGAGTAAATAAAGAGAAACTTTCTACTGGCGGAAGCATTACAACCAGAGGACACCGATTTGAAGCGATGAGCAAAAGACCCAGAGGCGACATCAGGAGAATCCTTTTTGCACATCGAATTGTGGTGATTTGGCTGTCTGAAAGTGTGGAGGAAGGACATACAGTAGTCATTTACTGGCTGAATATTTGAAAGGGATACATCTACAGGTCAAGGGGAAAAGGCAGAATGATGGAATAGCAGCCACAGGCACACTATAGGCTAAATGGCCTTGTGTGCTGGATCATTCTCTGAGACGCAGCAGTAAAACAGTAACAGAAACTAGGTCAGTGAGCCTCCAGACTCCTGAAGGTCAGACCATTTGTTACAAATACATTTTCACCTTAAAACATCTCCCCCTGTGTATACCTTCTCCCCAGTCTCCACACACAGACACACACAGACACAGAACCCAATAATACCAGGCAGGATGAACCCTCTCCTGACTGACAGCCACGAACAGCCCGGGGACTCTCTGCCTCCAGCCCAGGAATCCCCGTTCCTCCACGGGCTGTGCCATTCATCAAGTGCCCAAACCCCAGCCCCAAAGCCTCCATTACAGGCTATTAGCACATACACCCATAGCCAGGCTGCAGGCACATTCAAGTCTCTGTGTTTGAATTCATTCGCGACTGCTGTCAGTGTCAGCAGCGGCAGTACGGACTGTACGAGAATCACAGAAGCTGCACAGAACTCAGCCAAGCTCACTGAGTACTGAGCCAATCATCAGGCTGGTGTGACACAGTGGGACAGACAGTGGGTACATGCACTCTGCCCAGAGCTCCAATGCCAAGAATACAAAGGGCACCGAAACCCAGATCTCTGCACTCCCAGTTGCATTTTTAAGGAGGGGCTCAATAACCCCTCTCCTATTGTGTCCTCTTACTGACTATCTCTACTGATGTTGTGCTGGGGTGGCGGGGAGGTGGGTGTGGTGTTGTATGGATACTGAAGGGAATCAGCTGGGGGTTGACACAATAGGGGAAGGGGTGGGAGTCAGGAGGAGACAGTGAGGAAAGGGGTTAGAGAGTGGGGAGGGGAGCAGGTAGGGTGAGGGGACAAAGGCTGTTGATGGGGGAGGACAATGAGGGAGGAGGAACCCCACTGGCAGCACAGATGAGCAGTGAGTTGTGTAAGTGTGCTACCCCCTCTTTGTCGGGCTGCTGCAATGATGTTAGAGAGCAGCAGAGACTCTGGTCTCTCAGTCAGCTCTGGGACTGAGGTGAGTGAGGAGGGGGTGGAGGGACTGGGGGATTGGTGAGAAGGGGACGAAGGTAGGAGATCAAAGGGGTATTGCTAGAGTGGCTGAGTAACCTTCATAGGGGGCAGACACAAGACGACAAGCAATACAGCCAGCCAACAACATTGACACAACTGCAACCACCTTACAACATGGAAAAGAGCTGAAAAATATTTACTACCTGTTGTCTCTGCCTCCTGCGGTCCTGCACCCGTTGTAATCCAGCTATAATCAGAACCACGCAGTCACCATTTCTCAGCACCACCCTCCCCACTCCAACTCGACAATGCAGGACCCACCCTGCCATCCCCTCCCCCAGCCCTTCTGCTGAGCAGCAGCAGCAGCTGAGAAGCAGTGAATGGGCTCTCTGTGCGAGGGTGCAGCACACAAACAGACTGCAGCCGTCTGTCACACGCTCCCTGAAGCGCTCAGTATAAAGAAGCACTTGTTCCCTTGGCCGGCCCTCTTTCTCAGCTCTTCTCATAGGAAAGCTTCATGCTCCAATGAGTGATGGGGAGGGAAATCGAAGGGCAGCAATCAGAGTCAGCAGAAATCTATAAGGGCAAGGATGCAGGCAGCTGGGTGGACTGTCAGGATACTAACTGTGTAATGCACTGTGGAGCAGAAAGCTGTCCAGAGGGAAGAGCAGAATAGAAAGGCTTTAGTCATAAGGGATTTGATCATTAGGGGGATAGATAGCATCCTCTACAGTCCCAACCGAGAGCCCAGAAGAGTGTGTCCATTACCTGCTGCAAAGAGTAATGTACATCTCAGGGCCACTAGAGGGATGTTAGAAAGGGAAAGGGAAGATCCTGTTGTCATGGTCCATGTTGGAACCAATGACAGGGAAGAAAAAGCAGGTCCTGCTGAAGGAACATCAGATGTTAGGAACTAAATTAATAAACTAGACCTCACTAAAATGTGGCAAGTGGGTAATGATGCAGGTAATGATAATCAGAGTGTGACAGGAAGGGACAGAGCGTAACATAACAGTGCACCAACAAATAAGGTGAGAGTAGGGAAAAATTGTAAAAAGGCAGAATTAAAAGCTCTTTATCGGAATGCATGCAGCTTTCATTGCAAGATGGATAAATTGATAATAAAAATAGAAATAAATGAGAATAACATGAAGCCATTACAGAGGCATGATTGCAAAATGGCCATGGCTGGGACTTGAATATTCAAGGGTATTTTATGTTTCAGAAGGATAGGAAGTGGTGTAGCTCTGTTAATCGAGGATGTGATCAGTACCATAGTGAGAAATTATCTTGGTTTGGAGGATCAAAATGTGGAATCAGTTTGGGTGGAGATAAGAAATAGCAAAGGAAAAAAGTCACATGAGAGTGGTTTATAGACCTTCTAACAGTAACACATTAGGACAAAGTATAAATCCAGTAATAATGGGGACTTGTAAGAAAGGTACATAAAATAATGATGACAAATTTTAATCTTCATATAGATTGGGTGAATCAGATTGACAAAGGTAGCCTGGAGGATGAATTCATAAAGTGTATTCAGGAGAGTTTCTCAGAATAATATTCTGGACCCAACCAGGGAACAGGCTATTTTTGACCTGGTAATGTCTAATGAGACAGGATTCATAGTAAAGGATCCTCTAAGCAAGAGTGATCATAACATGATATAATTTCACATTCAGTTTGAGGGTGAAAAATTTGGGTCTTAAACTGGTGTCTTAAACTTAAATAAAGGCAATTACAAAGGTAAGACGACAGGGTTGGCTAAAACAGACTGGGAAAATAGATTAAAAGGCAAGACAGTAAATAGCAGTGGCAGACATTTAAGGAGCTATTTCATAACTCTCAACAAAAATATATTCCATTGATAAGGAAGGACTCTATGAGAAGGCTGTATCATCCACAGCTAGCTAAGGAAGTTAAGGATAGTATCAAATTGTAAGAAAAGATATACAATGACACGAAGATTAGCGGTAAGCCAGGAGATTGGGAAAATTTTAGAAACCAGCAAAGAATGACAAAAAATAATAGAGGGAGAAATTGGAGTGTGAGCAAAGAGAAAACTAGCAAGAAATATAAAATCAGACAGTAAAAACTTCTGCAAGTATATAAAAAGGAAGAGAATGGCTGAAGTAAGTGTTGGCCACTTAGAGGGAGAGACTGGGGAATTAATAATGGGAAACAAGGAAATGGCAGAGACATTGAACAAATATTTAGTAACTTCACAGAAGAAGACACAGAAAACATCCCAAGACTTACAAGAAATCAAGAGACAAAAGGGAAGGTGAAACTTAAAACAATCGCAATCACTAGAGAAAAGGTACAAAGAAAGCTAATGGGACTGAAGGCTGACAAGTCCCCTGGACTAATGGTCTGCATCCTAGGGTCTTAAAAGAAGTGGCTACGGAGATAGTAGATGCATCGGTTGTGATCTTCCAAACCTCCCTAGGTTCTGCAAAGAACCCAACGGATTGGAAAATCGCTAATGTAACAACTCTATTCAAGAAAGGAGGGAGACAGAAAGACAGGAAACTATAGGCCAGTTAGCCTAACATCCGTCAGAGGGAAAATGCTAGAATCCATTATTAAGGAGGTCATAACAGGACATTTAGAAAATTATAATACAAATAGACAGAGTCAACATGATTTTGTGAAAGGGAAATCATGTTTGACAAATTTATTAGAGTTCTTTGGGGATGTAACAAGTAGGATGGATAAAGGGGAACCAATAGATGTAGTGTATCTGAACTTCCAAAAGGCATTCAATAAGGTGCCACATAGAAGGCACAAGAAAACAGCTCATGGTGTTGGGGAATGATATATTAGCATGGATAGAGGATTGGTTAACTAACAGGAAATAAAGAGTTGGGAAAAACAGGTCACTTTCAAGTTGGCAAACTATAACTAGCGGAGCGCTGCAGGGATCAGTGCTGAACCTCAACTATTTACAATCTATATCAATGACTAGGATGAAGGGGCCGGATGTATTGTAGCCAAATTTGCTGATGATACGAAGGTAAGAAGGAAAGCAAGTTGTGAGGAGGGTGCAAACAGTCTGCAAAGGGATATGGATATGTTAAGTGAGTGGATAAAAATTTGGCAGATGGAGTATAATGTGGGAAAATGTGAGGTTGTTCACTTTGGCAGGAAAAAGAGGAAAGCAGAAAATTCTTTAAATGCAGAAAGCTACAGTACAGATGGATCTGGGTGCCCTTGTACATGAATCACAAAAAGTTAGCATGCAGGTACTGCAAGTACAGCAAGTGGTTAGGAAGGCAAATGGATTGTTGGCCTTTATAGCAAGGGAGATGGAGTATAAAAGTAGGGAAGTTTTGCTACAATTGTGCAGAACATTGGTGAGACCACATCTAAAGTATTGTGTACAGTTTTGGTCTCCTCACTTAAGGAGGGATATACTTGCATTGGAAGCAGTTCAGAGAAGGTTCACTTGGCTGATTCCTGGGATGAAGGGGTTTGTCTTATGAACAGAGGTTGAGCAGGTTGGAGCTCATTGGAGTTTTGAAGAACGAGAGGTGATCTTATTGAGACATAGAAGATTCAGAGGGGACTTGACGGGGTAGTCACTGAGAGGGTGTTTCCCCTCATGGGGGACTCTAGAACTAGGGGGCACAGTTTCAAAATAAGGGGTCCCACACTTAAGACAGAGAGGAGGAGGAACTTCTTCTCTCAGAGGGTCATTATGTTTGGAATTCTCTACTCCAGAGAGCACTGGAGGCTGAGTTATTGAATATATTCAAGGCTGAGTTAGACAGATTAGATAGACAAGGAAGTCAAGGGTTATGGCAGGGGCGGGGAGCAGGCAGGAAAGTGGTGTTAAGGCTAAAATCAGATCAGCCATGATATTATTGATTGGCAGAGCAGGATTCTCCAAAGGATGTGTCCTAGAGCCTCAACTATTCACTGTATTTATCAATGGTTTGGATGAAAGAGAGAGCCTTGTGTTTATCCAAGTTTGCAGTTGACACTAAGTTAAGAGCTAAAAGTCACAGACGGTCTCTAATAGATTGAGTGGGCAAAACTGTGACAGGTAGAGTTCAATATGAACAAATATGAGGGCATTCACTTAGGTCCCAAGAAAGACAAATTAGTCGGCTCAAAACTGCACGGCGCCCCCGCTCACCCTCCTGAACGCAATCATTGCTCCTAATCACAAAGATCTTCACTCACTCCTAACCTTCTTTATTGTCCCCAAAAGCCCTACAAATGCCCTGTACTAATACATTCACATCATCCCATGTCCTGCCGTCCACATCTAGCCCGACACACTCCTCAATACCTCCATCACTCCTAAATCTCCTGGTCCCACCCTCCCACTAACAACCCTCATCTCCCTCCTCTCACCCCCTCCCCTATTCTCCCCGAACTGGCTCTGTGAGTGAGGCTCCCGGCCCCGGGCTCTACCCTGCCCGCACTCTGCGCTCACCAGCTCCGGCTCTCGGCCCAGTCCAGGGCGGTCCTGCCGCTCCGCTCTCACCGAAAACCTCAACTCGGGACTAGCGACCGAACTGTGCTCCGACCCGGGACTCCGCCAACAGCACTCCGACACTGTAACCCCGACGCTGAGTTACTCTCAATCCCACTCTGTTACTCCTGGGGTTTTAACCCCCTCACACCCTATAGCCCAGAGAGTTACTCTCAGCCCCACTCGCTGCTGGATATTTAACCCCTTCACACCCTATAGCCCAGAGAGGAGTTACTCTCAGCCCCACTCGCTGCTGGATATTTAACCCCCTCACACCCTATAGCCCAGAGAGTTACTCTCAGCCCCACTCGCTGCTGGATATTTAACCCCTTCACACCCTATAGCCCAGAGAGTGAGTTACTCTCAGTCCCACTCGCTGCTGGATATTTAACCCCCTCACACCCTATAGCCCAGAGAGTGAGTTACTCTCAGCCCCACTCGCTGCTGGATATTTAACCCCCTCACACCCTATAGCCCAGAGAGTTACTCTCAGCCCCACTCGCTGCTGGATATTTAACCCCCTCACACCCTATAACCCAGAGAGTGAGTTACTCTCAGTCCCACTCGCTGCTGGATATTTAACCCCCTCACACCCTATAGCCCAGAGAGTGAGTTACTCTCAGCCCCACTCGCTGCTGGATATTTAACCCCCTCACACCCTATAACCCAGAGAGTGAGTTACTCTCAGTCCCACTCGCTGCTGGATATTTAACCCCTTCACACCCTATAGCCCAGAGAGGAGTTACTCTCAGTCCCACTCGCTGCTGGATATTTAACCCCCTCACACCCTATAACCCAGAGAGTGAGTTACTCTCAGTCCCACTTGCTGCTGGATATTTAACCCCTTCACACCCTATAACCCAGAGAGTGAGTTACTCTCAGTCCCACTTGCTGCTGGATATTTAACCCCTTCACACCCTATAACCCAGAGAGTGAGTTACTCTCAGTCCCACTTGCTGCTGGATATTTAACCCCTTCACACCCTATAACCCAGAGAGTGAGTTACTCTCAGTCCCACTCGCTGCTGGATATTTAACCCCCTCACACCCTATAGCCCAGAGAGTTACTCTCAGCCCCACTCGCTGCTGGATATTTAACCCCCTCACACCCTATAACCCAGAGAGTGAGTTACTCTCAGTTCCACTCGCTGCTGGATATTTAACCCCCTCACACCCTATAGCCCAGAGAGTTACTCTCAGCCCCACTCGCTGCTGGATATTTAACCCCTTCACACCCTATAACCCAGAGAGTGAGTTACTCTCAGCCCCACTCGCTGCTGGATATTTAACCCCCTCACACCCTATAACCCAGAGGGGAGTTACTCTCAGCCCCACTCGCTGCTGGATATTTAACCCCCTCACACCCTATAACCCAGAGGGTGATTTACTCTCAGCCCCACTCACTGCTGGATATTTAACCCCTTCACACCCTATAACCCAGACAGTGAGTTACTCTCATTTCAACTTTTTGTTGTATTTGTTAATGGGCCTGCAAAGTCAGCATTTGTTGTCCATCCCTAATTGCATTTGAGAAGGTGATAGTGAGCTGCCTTGTTGAGCTGCTGCAGTTGTGTGGTGCAGTACACTCACAGTACTGTTAAGAATCTTCCTACTGGATTTTGACCCAGTGACAGTAAAGGAATGGCGATATACAGTGAAATCGCTATGAGTCAACCTGGGATGACATGAAATTCCGGTTATGTCGAAGTTGACAGCCATTCCCTCCAGCAGATTGGAAATCCCATTGAACGATGCCCATGATAAGTCAAAAATCAGCAAGAGTAATTCCGGATTAGCCGAACTTGACCGCATCAACCAATCAGAGCAGAGTTAAGCCACACAGTAGAATGAAAATGGAGCACTGGGCAAGCCATCATTTGATATCAAGATCTACCTGTGAAAGAACGTGCAAAGCCTATGAGTATGGCTAAGTCTGTGAGAAAGCTAAAAACATTGTTGGTCGGAGAGAAGGGGAAGTTGATACAGCAAGTGGAAAACCATGGTGCAATGTGGAAAGTGAACTTCGCAAATGAGTGGGAGATTCCGCCATCAAGTTTGTCCACCATTATAAAACACAAGGTGAACATCTTGGAACAGTTCAGTCCAGCAAGGAAGAGAATGAGAACAGCTGCCTATCCAGATGTTGAAGAAGCCCTGCTAACAAGGCAGCCCGAGCAGAGAACGTTCCCATCTCCAGTCCAATCCTGCAGGAAAGGGGAGTCGTCCTGGCAAAGAAACTGGGCCATATGGAGTTCATCTGCGGTGATGGATGGCTGGACCGATTCAAGACAAAACACAGCACAAGTGTTCCACATGATGAGTGGTGAGGGTGTGGCAGTTACGGCAGCAATGACAGATGATTGGCTCCAAAATGGTTGTCTCTGCCCACATCTTGAATGAATATGCACCATGAGACATTTTTAACGCGGGTTTTCCTGTTTTTTGCCAGATTGCTCTTGATGTTTAAAGGTGAAGCATGTAATGGTGGAAAGCAGAGTAAGGAATGTGTCACTGTTATGCTCCACTCCAACATGGATGGTACAGAAAAGCAGCTGCTTCTTGTGATAGGAAATTCCAAGAAGCCACACTGCTTCATGAATGTCGAAACACTACTCCCGCAGTATGAGGCTAACAAAACCGCCTGGGTGACCTCCAGCACTTTTTGAGGAGAACGGACAAGAAGTATCAGAGAAAAGAAAGGAAGATTGTCATCATTACAGACAACTGCCCTGAGCACCCCGACATTGCTGGTCTGAAGAATGTGAAACTGTTGTTCTTGCCTCCTAACACCATGGCCAGGCTCCAGACAATGAATCAGGGGGCGATGAAAACCCACTACCAATGGCAGCTGATCCCTCAGGTTATTGAGGTCATTGATAAGAAGCAGGAGTTCAAATCAACTGTACTTTAAGCCATGTTCATGATGAAGGAGGAATGAAAGATGGTGACATAAGCCACAATTACCAACTGCAGCTACCACACTGGGTTCAAAAAGGTTACAACTGCATAAGATGTCAAGAACTAGGAGGAGCATGATAAGGCCAACTAACCTGATGACAAGGCACCTCTCGGCTGTGGGAGGCTGGCATGGAAATTCCAGCAGAGACAACCATGGGAACTTACACAGAGGTGAACAATGCTGTACGCTGCACAACAGAACTGACAGATATTCTTCAGCTGAGGAGCCTGGCGAGGCCAATGACCCTGAAGAGTCCGATGAATGCCCACTCGCCTGCCTGATTCTCCAGTTGATGCCACAAAGGCCGTAGAGATGCTCCGGGATTTTTCACTACAGCACAAAAACACCGAAAACCTGTTGTTTGTGAGATCTCTTTGCTCTGTCTATGGCACGATGCTGCTTCTGCTGTTTAGAATGCATGTAGCCCTGTGTTGTAGCTTCACTAGTTTGGCACTGCATTTTTTGATATGCCTGTTGCTGTTCCTGGCATGCTCTCCTACACTCTTCATTGAATCAGAGTTGATCCCCTGACTTGATTGTAATGATAGAGTGAGGGATATGCTGGGCTTTGAGGTTGAGATTATGGTAGAATACAATTGACATTGAAGTCACCCACCCACCCAGAGTACATTCTGCTCCCTTGTTACCCTCAGTGCTCTTCCAAGTGGTGTTCAACATGGGGGAGTACTGATTCATCAGCTGAGGGAGGGCAGTAGATAGTAATCAGCAGGATGCTTCCTTTGACCTGATGCCATGAGACTTCATAGGGCCCAGAATCAATGTTGAGGAGTCCCAGGGCCACTTCCTATTGACTGTATACCACTGTGCCGCCATCTCCAGTGGGTCTGTCCTGCTGTTGGGACAGGACATTCCCAGGGATGGTGATGGTGGTGTCTGGGACATTAGCTGTAAGGTATGAGTCTGTGAGTATGACTATGTCAAGCTGTTGTTTGATTAGTCTGTTGGACAGCTCTCCCAATTTTGGCACAAGCCCCCAGATGTTAGTGGAAAGACTGCAAAAGATCTCTTAGATGTTTTTGTTTATAATAGAATGGAACAGCTGGTTGAAGAACCAAAATAGGGGATAACTTGCTTATGCTCACCAACAATACAAATTGTTCGCAAGGGTCACTATAGAACCAGGGATTAGTCATCACTCAGTTATTGTATTTGACCTGCATCTCTTACTTATAAAAAAAAATCTTATTTATCTCATTTAAGAAAAATCCCATTTATGAAAAAAGCAGACAAGGTAGGAATAAGAAAATGTCTTCAGAATGTTGCTTTATTAATTTAATCTCATGGTCAGTGCAAGAAAAATGGGACAAACTGCAAAATGCCTTGACAAAATCCATGGATAAATATCTACCATCCAAGTTTTCATCCAACAGAGAAACCTCCCATGGGTCAGTAGTGATCACCATAGGCAACGCAGAAAGAAACAGTCTTTACAACAAGGCTATGATGTCTGGCGATGAGGTGGACTGGAAGGAATTCAAAACCTGCCAGAGGAAAGGAAAGAAAGCTCTGAGCAAAGCAAGGAAAGCTGCTATTTCTGAGTAACTTACAATTTTGATTAAGGAGAATCCTAAGAGCTTCTGGTCATTCAGTAAGAAAATGAAAAACAAAAAGGAAGAAGTGAGCATTTCAGATATCAAAATAGACAACAGAGTTATGTGTAATCTTGAAGGTAAAGCAGAAGCACCAAGAGGTCAATTTTCTAGTGTATTTACCAGAGAAGATTTAACACACATTCCCAGGCTAGACAGTGACCTGACACACTAAACTTGCCAGGTACACTAATTCTCATGAGAAGTAAAGAGGATGTTTTAAAATTATTGCAAGATATAAATCCAAATAAAACTCCAGATGAAACCCTTCCCTGGATTTTAAAGTTAGAAGCTGTTGAATTGTTTCTAATAAAGACAAATCTCTTTCAAGAGTCAATCAACCCTAGCTACTTACCAGACCATTGAAGACAAGCCAACATCTGTGACTTTTCAAAAATGGGGACAAAGGTCAGCCAGAAAAACGACAGACCAGTATCTCTCACCAGCATCATTTGCAAATTGCTTGACCATATTATTCATCCTCATATCATGAAGCACTTTGAAGCTGACAATATCCTGGTAGACAGTCAGCATGGTTTTCAGGTGAAAAGATTTACTGAAACACAGCTTTTACAGACTGTCGATGACCTAGGTTCAAATCTCGAAAGAGATGAAACTACCCACATGGTAATGCTAAATTTCTCAAAGGCTTTGACAAAAGTTCCTCATGTAAAGTTCTTGTCCAAACTCTACTACTATGGAATTAGGGGTACATTATTAAATTGGAATCAGCACTTCCTTACCAACAGAAGACAGTCAGTGGTGTATGATGAGGAATCATCTTCTCCTAGAGATCACCTCTCCAGGGAACTGTGTGGGGACCTTTACTCTTCTTGACATACATAAATGACCTTCCCAACAAGTTAAAACAAGGTGTGACTATCTGCAGATGACTGCATGGTTTACACATCAGGAAAAACTCAAGATCATATCAATTTACTGCAAGATGATCTTCTGGAATGGCAAAAATGTCAGGACCAATGGGAGATCGTATTCAATTCCAAAAAGTGCAAAGTCGTGAGCATCATCAACAAAAAGGACCACCAACAGACAGCTTTACTTTCTGTACTCAAATTCTCCAACAGGTGGATACACAACCATGCCTGGGAGTTCATCTAAAAAATAATCTTTAACGGGGATTCCACATTCAGCAGATAACATCCAAAGCAAACAGGGTTCTTGGATTTCTGAGGAGGAATCTTTGGCATTGCAACAAAAATATCAGAGTTACAGCTTCCCAAATATTTGTTCGTCCAATTCTGGAGTATGTAAGTTGTGTGTTGGATCCTTATATGGCTAGAGATATAAATAAGATTGAAGTGATCCGAAGATGTGCTGCCCGATTCTGCATGAATCAGTCTGGGAAATACACCAGTGTCACATCCTGGATCGAAGATTTGGAATAGGAATCACCGCAGCAAAGGAGGGAGAAAACAGACTGACAGTGTTCTACAAAATATGGAATGGACTGAAGGGAATCGACAGGAACAAGTACCTGGTGCCCTTGGCAATGACAAAACACGAGGCAGCCATTCACACAAACTATGAAGACAGTGTATCAACAAACTTTGTTCCCAAGTACAATCCCACAATGCCAAAGGAAACAGTCACATCCCCGTCACTTGAAAGCTTCAAGATCCATCTTTAGATTAATTCTATTTAAAAGTTTTCATTATCAGGACTATCATCTCAGCAGGTCATGCCTGATTTAACTAACGCATAGAAATGTTGGCGGAATACAGATATTAGTCTGTGATATCAACACAGCTAGGGCAGCAGAAACAGAAACAGAAGGATAAGGACTTTACGGGATCATTTGATGAGGTTTGCCCTTGCTGTGTCTGGGGCCTAGGTCGATGCCAAGTGGTTTGTCCAGTTTTATTCTTATCTCTAACTTTTTTGTTATGGTTTTATACAATTGAATGGCTTGTTCAGCCATTTCAGAGGGCAGTTAAGAGTCAAGAGGATTGCTGTGAATCTAGAGGCACATGTAGGCCAGACCAGGAAAGGACAGCAGATTTCCTTCCCTAAAGGGGCAATAGTGAACTAGATGGGTTTTTAACAACAATCTGGTAATTTCCTGGTCACCATTACTGACACTAGCTGTTTCTTAAAAGATATATTACATTTTAGGAAGGCTTTAGAACAGATGAGGTACTTCTTGTTCTTCTGTGCTGTAATCATTCTATGATTCTGATATGATTCCAACTATCCTGAAAGTAGTTGATGATCCTTTTAAACCATAATGGTGTGGGTTCTTTCTGCAACTAAATGCATGTTCAGCCTTGCAAGGTAAAGAGACAACATTAGCTGGAGCAAAGAACTCCAAAATTACAACACTGGCATCAAATCAGCATTATATGCTGAAGGATGTCATGATTTGACTTTTCTGTATACCTGAACTACCTGAACTGGTTCCAGTGGCTTGCCCTAGATGTTGTCCAGCATGGTCCACACCAGGAGTGTGCACATGTGCCTTCCTAAAATGCAGTGCCCAGAATTAAACACAATATTCCAGAAGAGGCCAAACCAGAGTTTTATAAAGATTCATTATAACTTCCCTGCTTTTGTACTCTATGTGTCCATTTATGAAGCCCAGGACCCAGTATACCTTTTTAGTCATTTTCTCAACTTGTTCTGCTATCTTTAACGATTTGTGCATATATGTTCACAGATCTCTCTGTTCCTGCACCACCTTTAGAATTGTAGCCTTTATCTTATATTGCCTCTCCTCATTCTTCCTACCAAAATTAATCACTTCACACTTCTCAACATTAAATTTCATCTGCCATGCATCTGCCCATTCCACCCATCTGTCTATTGAAGTTCTAAACTATCCTCCTCACACATCACAATGTTTCCAAGTTTTGTCATCTGCAAGTTTTGAAATTGTGAAATCCACCCAAGTCTCGGTCATTAATATATATTGAGCCGTGATCCTAGTACCACCCCCTGGGAAATCCCACTATATACTGCCCTCCAGACTGAAAACAGCCGTCTACCATTATTCTTTGTTTCCTCAGCCAACCTCGTATTGTTGCTGCTACCTTTCATTTTATTCTATGGGCTTGAACTTTGCTGACAAGCCTATTATGTGGCACTTTATCAAACACCTTTTGGATGTCCGTGTACACCATGTCAACCTCTCTGTTATCCCATCAAAAAACTTAATGAAACAGTTTGCCTTTAGCAAAACTATGCTGGCTTTCCTTACTTAATCAGCACTTGTCCAAATGATTGTTGATTTTGTCCTGGATTATTGTTTCTAAGGGGGATGGATACCGCAGATGGCTAGCGTGCGGTTTAGATTAACACCAACAGTATGGGTTCAATTCCATTCTGGATTAGGCGGACTTGGGGTTTGTCTCCTCACCATGCCCCTGAGAGTGGAAGGCAATGACAAACCATCAGTGACAAAAACTGCCAAGCAAACAGATCAGGATGAGGCATCAGCAGACAATGAGCCAAAGACCTGCCTTGGGAAGAGCACACATGAATGAATTGTTTCTAAAAGCTTTCTTACCACTGAGGTTAAACTGACTGATCTGTAGTTGCTGGTTTTATCGTCATACACTTTTTGAACAATGGTATGACATTTGCAATTCTCCAGTCCTCTGGCACCACCCATCTATCTAAGGAAGATTGGAAAATTACGGCTAGCACCCTGTAATTTCCATTCTCACTTCCCCCAGTACGTTGGATGCATCTTATCTGGTCCCGGTGACTTATCAATTTTAAGTTCAGACAGCCTATCATCTCCCCTTTATCAATTTTTAGCCCACCAAGTATCTCAGCTATTTCTTCTCGGCTTGGGTAGCATCTTCTTCCTTGGTAAGACAGATGCAAAGTATTCATTTAATACCTCAGCCATGCCCCCTACCTCCATGAGTAAATCCCCATTTTGGTCCCAAATCAATTCCACCACTCCCCTTATCATCCTTTTATTATTTATATGATAATGGAATACTTTTGGATTCCCTTTTATGCCAGTTTCTGCTCATACTCTGTCTTTGGCTCTCATTTCCTTTTTCACATCCCTCCAAATTTTTTATTCTCAGCCTGATTCTCATCTGTATTATCAAACAAAAATCTAGCCCCTGTCCCTTTTTCTGCTTCATCTTATTCTCTATCCTTTTCATTATCCAGGGAGCTCTGGTTTTGTTTGCTCTACCTTTCCCCATAATGGGAATCTACCTTAACTATACCCAAACTATCCCATCTTAAAAGGCAGACTATTGTTCCAATTCAGTTTTGACTGGGCACCTTTGATTCCAATTTACCTGGGTCAGATCTGTTCTCCCCCTGTTGAAGTTGACCCCCTCCAATTTACTCTTTTTATTTTAGATTGCTCCTTGTCCTTTTCTATAGCTAACCTAAGAGTTTGAATAATACTATGATCACTGTCTCCTAAAATTTCTCCAACTTACACTTGATCTGCTTCATTCTACTGGCTGTTGCTGCGCTGCAATTGTAGCAGTGTTTGGTGGTCTGTACTGGTAATAAGTTGGCTAAAGTGAGCATTATGGCAGGTGTTGAAGGACTTGCTCTTCACTTCAAGGATTCTCACAATCCATTTGCTCCCAGACATAGGTGCAGTCATTTGCATCCCCCTTGGCTTACAGCATGACAGGGAGAATGAGCAGAGGAGACAAAGAGCAGGACAAACAGCTGGAAGAGGGAGGAGGCAGAGCGATTGAAGAGCTTTCAGTAGCAGGTCATATTTGCCCAAAGCGTTCAGGGGGAAATTCTCCTCCCTGAACCTCAGTGAGCATCAGTGTGTTAAATGTTTGTGCTTCATGAAGGAAGCCATCACTCAAATTTGCCTCCTGCAAAGCTTCAACTGCCATCTCAGAGTAGGGCAAGGACGGCATTGCCTGTGCCTGTGATGTGACCATGGTGATAAACTTTTCTGTGTCAGGCTGGAGCAGGCAATATTTACAACATCTCTCTGCTGCTGAAAGCTCTTCACTCCCTCCTCCTCCTCTCTCTTCCAGCAGTTTGTCCTGCCCTGTGTCTCCTTTCTCATTCTCCCTGTCATGCTGTAATCCAAGGGGGATGTAAACTACTGCACCTATGCCTGGGAGTAAAAGGAGGTTCTGTATTCCAAGAGAGTGAGATGCAAATAGTCATTTGGTAGTACAGAATTTGAGTATTGCTGAAAAAAGAGACATATCTAAGCTTTTCATCTTGCACTCATCAGGATAATTGCAAGAATACCAATATAAGGGGAAAACAACAATTTATTCTGTATGTGAAGAGAGTGCTGATTGGTTGGCAGGTGGCATTGCCATGGAGAATGCACCAGTGATGGCAACTGATAGTTAACTGCCAAGTATTGTCTGAAATTTAAACCAGGCAGCTTGACCCTGATTGGTGAAAGCTTACCCTGAGGAAAGAGTCAGCGAATAGCTGTCACTTATTTTGTTTAGCTGAAACAGGCCACACTGTGAGCTTGACTGACCACTAACAGAATGCTGCCGTCAAGCCAAAAAGACATACTGCCTACTACACAAATGAGTAATGTGGTATATGAATTTAAGTGCAGGTGTGATACTAGATATGTAGGCCATACGTCCCAAAGACTGGCGGATCATATCAAACAGCATGTCCCAGCCGCTGTTTGCAATGGGTAGCACTGGGCAGGGTACGGACCGTACCCAACCAGCCTGTGCTTGCAAAACTCAAAACACAGTGTCCAACATTAGATGTGATTCCACGATTGGACCACATTTGCTAAATAATCCACAGAGTGCTAAGGATTACACTGATAATCAATTCAAGATTGCCAGTCGGGCTCGCAGTGTGGCATGTGTGTGTGTACTGGAATCTACATATATTAATACACAGGGCCATGTTCTTTGCAGACAGAAAAAACATGTATGCACATTGCGCCTGTTTCAGCCAAACAAAATAAGTGTCAGCCATTCACTGACTCATTCCTCAGGGCAATGCCCTGTCCAGTCAGGGTCAAGTTGCCTGGTTTAAATTTCAAACAAATCTTGGCAATTAACTGTCAGTCACCATCACTGGTGCATTCTCAATGGCAGCACCACTTGTCAACCAATCAGAAACATAGAAAATAGGAACAGGAGTAGGCCATTCAGCCCTTCGAGCCTGCTCCGCCATTCATTATGATCATGGCTGATCATCCAACTCAATAGCCTGCTCCCGCTTTCTCCCCATATCCTTTGATCCCTTTCACCCCAAGAGCTATATCTAACTCCTTCTTGAAAACATACAATGTTTTGGCCTCAACTACTTTCTGTGGCAGCGAATTCCACAGGCTCAATACTCTCTGGGTGAAGAAATTTCTCCTCAACTCAGTCCTAAATGGTCTTATGAGGGGCATGGACAGGGTGGATATGGAGCAGCTGTTCCCCTTAGTTGAAGGGTCAATTACGAGGGGACACAAGCTCAAGATGAGGGGCAGGAGGTTTAGGAGGGATGTGAGGAAAAACCTTTTTACCCTGAGGGTGGTGACGGTCTGGAATGCTCAGTCCCTGTATCCTCAGACTGTGGCCCCTGGTTCTGGACTCCCCCAACCATCGGAAACATCCTTCCTGCATCTACCCTGTCTAGTCCTGTTAGAATTTTATAAGTTTCTATGAGATGACCCCAGAAAATTGATATAGGGAGTGACAAGGTATTGGAGGTGTTGGCTGGCTTAAAAGTGGACAAATCTCCAGGTCCAGATGACTTGTGTCCCAGACTGCTGAGGGAGGCAAGGGAGGAGATCGCAGGGGCTCTGACCCAAATTTTTAATTCCTCTCTGGCCATGGGGGAGGTGCCAGAGGACTGGAGAACAGCTAATGTGGTTCGGCTATTTAAGAAGGGTTGTAGAGATAAGCCAGGGAACTACAGGCCAGTGAGTCTCATGTCAGTGGTCGGGGAACTATTGGAGAAAATTCTGAAGGAGAGAATCTATCTCCACTTGGAGAGGCAAGGTTTAATCAGGGATAGTAAGCATGGCTTTGTCAGAGGGAGATCATGCCTAACAAATTTGATTGAAATTTTTGAGGAGGTGACCAGGTGTGCAGATGAGGGTAGTGCAGTTGATGCAGTTTATATGGATTTCAGCAAAGCCTTTGACAAGGTCCCACATGGGAGACTTATAAAGAAGGCAGATGCAAATGGGATACAGGGTAATTTGATAAGGTGGATTCCAAATTGGCTTAGTTGTAGGAGACAGAGGGTGATGACAGAAGGATTCTTTAGTGACTGGAAGCCAGTGTCCAGTGGCATCCCACAGGGATCTGTGCTGGGTCCCCTATTATTCGTTATTTATCTAAATGACATGGGAGGGGGGCGGGGGTGGTAGGATTAGTAAGTTTGCGGATGACAGAAAGATTGGCTGGGTGGTTAACAGTGAGGTTGAGTGTCTTGGGCTACAGGAAGATATAGACGGGATGGTCAAATGGGCAGATAAGTGGCAGATGGAATTTAACCCTGAGAAATGTGAGGAAGGAGTAATTTGACAAAGAAGTATTCAATGAACGGCATGACACTAGGAAGTTCTGAGGAACAAAGGGACCTTGGCGTGTGTGTCCATAGATCTCTGAAGGTGGAGGGGCATTTTAGTGAGGTCGTGAAAAGGGCATTTGGGACACTTGCCTTTATCAATCGAGGCATAGATTACAAAAGTAGGGAGGTCATGTTGGAGTTGTATAGAACCTTGGTGAGGCCATAGCTGGAGTGGCGTGTGCAGTTCTGGTCGCCACATTATAGGAAGGATGTGATGGCACTGGAGGGGGTGCAGAGGAGATTCACCAGGATGTTGCCTGGGATGAAACATTTAAGTTATGAAGAGAGTTTGGATAGACTGGGTTGTTTTCGTTGGAGCAGAGAAGACTGAGGGGTGACCTGATCAAAGTGTACAAGATTATGAAGGGCATGGACAGGGTGGATAGGGAGCAGCTGTTCCCCTTAGTTGAAGGGTCAATCATGAGGGGACACAAGCTCAAGATGAGGGGCAGGAGGTTTAGGGGGGATGTGAGGAAAAACTTTTTTACCCAGAGGGTGGTGATGGTCTGGAATGCGCTGCCTGGGAGGGTGGTGGAGGTGGGTTGCCTCAAATCCTTTAAAAAGTACCTGGATGAGCACTTGGCACACCATAACATTCAAGGCTATGGGCCAAGTGCTGGTAAATGGGATTAGGTAGGTAGTTAGGTCAGGTGTTTCTCATGTGTCGGTGCAGACTCGATGGGCCTAAGGGCCTCTTCTGCACTGTGTGATTCTGTGATTCTTCTGAACTCCAGTGAATATAATCCTAACCGGATCAATCTCTCCTCATATGTCAGTCCTGCCACCCCAGGAATCAGCCTGGTAAACCTTCGCTGCACTCCCTCTATCGCAAGTACATCCTTCCTCAGATAAGGAGACCAAAACTGCACACAATATTCCAGGTGCAGTCTCACCAAGGTCCTGTATAATTGCAGCAAGACATCCCTGCTCCTGTACTTGAATCCTCTCGCTATGAAGGCCAACATACCATTTGCCTTCTTAACCGCCTGCTGCACCTGCATGCTTACCTTCAGCGACTGGTGTACGAGGACACCCAGGTCTCGTTGCACATTCCCCTCTCTCAAGTTATAGCCATTCAGATAATAATCTGCCTTCCTGTTTTTGCTACCAAAGTGGATAACCTCACATTTATCCACATTATACTGCATCTGCCATGCATTTTCCACTCACTCAGCTTGTCCAAATCACACTGAAGCATCTCTGCATCCTCCTCACAGCGCACCCCAGCTTTGTGTCACCTGCAAATTTGGAGATATTACATTTAGTTCCCTCATCTAAATCATTCATATATATTGTGAATAACTGGGGTCCCAGCACCGATCCCTGTGGTACCCCACTAATTACTGCCTACTATTCAGAAAAAGGCCCGTTTATTTCTACTCTTTGTTTCCTGTCTGCCAACCAGTTTTCTATCCATCTTAATACACAACCCTCAATCCCATGCACTTTAATTTTACATGCTAATCTATACTTTGTCGAAAGCCTTCTGAAAGTCCAAATAAACCATATCCACTGGCTCCCCCTCATCAACTCTACTTGTTACATCCTCGAAAAATTCCAGATTTGTCAAGCATGATTTCCCTTTCGTAAATCCATGCTGACTCTGTCCGATTCTGCCACTGTTTTCCAAGTGCTCAGCTATTAAATCTTTTGTGATGGACTCTAGAATTTTCCCCACTACCGACGTCAGGCTGACTGGTCTATAATTCCCTGTTTTTTCTCTGCCTCCCTTTTTAAATAGTGGGGTTACATTAGCTACCCTCCAATCTGTAGGAACTGTTCTAGAGTTTATAGAATCTCGGAAGATGACCACCAATGCATCCACTATTTCTAGGGCCATTTCCCTAAGTACTCTGGGATGTAGAACTCTCTTCACATAGAGTATAAGTTGTTGTTTTCCACTTATATTGGCATTCTTGCGAGTGTCCTGATGAGCGCAAGATGAAAAGCTTAGGCATGTTTCTTTTTTTCAGCAATACTAGAGTGGGATTCATTTCATTATCTCGTGCCAGAGAGAAGCAGGCAGAGTGAGCTTGCATCTTCATGAGGATTGTAGGTTTTCCCATTGTGCAGGTTGCCATTCACTTCACTGTTGCTTTGTGGATGCCACGTGTCAACTGAAAGGATTCCATTCCCTCAATGTGCAGTTGGTTTGTCACTATACTCATGTCAGTGAATGCCCGGTGTTCTGGCAGCAGTGATAACGCCTTCATTCTGGGGCAGTCCACTTTGCCATCTACATTTGAGCCATGATTACAAACCAGGGTGGCTACTGGTTCACCAGGGCTATCCACTAACCACATAGCTGATGATTCACGAGAACAACCCCTGCAGACAGAGGTAACATCTACATAATGAAGGCCATGCTGCCAAACTGATTGTGATTGATCAGACCACTGGGATGCTTAAACAATGATTCCACTAGCTGGAGATCTGCATTCTGTGTGCCATGAAGCTATTAATATATATAATATTATCGGAAAATATTTTTCTTTTAAAATAGAGGTTCAGTCTGTGGGTGCGTCTTAATTGGATTAAAGCCAGTTAGTCTGGGTGCTTTGATGTGCATTAGTTTTGATATGTAAGAGAGATAGTGTGCATTTGCATTTTTTGAATAGAACATTCAAGAAGCAGGGTGAAAACTTGACGCCTTTCTAACAGATACCAAGCAATATGTTTATATCACTAATAAAATTGGTACTATGAAAGGGGTTTCATTGTTAAAAGGTGAAGGTCAAAGAGACTGGTGAGACAATGAGAATTTGAATTCAATCAGTGGTGGTCAGTATAACTTCAGCAGTTTTCAGGTGACCAGAGCAGAGGCAATGTAAGATCAAAAGGCAGCTGTAAGCCTCTAACTGTCTCCACAGGAACCAAAGTGAAAAGAACCTCATTTTGAATTCATAAGGTGAAAATGCTTTGCCTGGTGTCTGGTTAAGTCGATGGGTTGCTGTTGCCTTAATGGAGATTAGTTTGGGAATTTGTTAAAAGTTATGATCATAGTAATTTGTAGCCATGTGTATATATATTTGAACCTGTGTAAATTAATAAAATGTTTCATTTAGTTTAATGTAAAACCTCGAGAACTGATTCCTGAATTTAGAGTCACATCTCAAACATAACACTTAAAATTATCTGTTATGGCAGTTGTTTAAAGTTTCCCTCTAGGATTTTTAAATAACTTAGCTTTACCAACTGCATCAGTCATAACACTTGACAAAGCACAGGTCAAGGACTCCCTTGCTCTCTCCTTATCTCTCTCTCACTTTCTCTCTGTCTGCCTTTTGTGGTGGCCTAGACAAATAGGGAACCCACCTAGTACTAAAAGGGTTAATGGAGAAATTGAATTAAATGCCTTGGCCTAAGAGAAAAATACTGCAACCTTGAAGAACAATACCATCTTGTCTGACTACTGTTGTAGGATGAGCCCTGAGACATTCCATGTTGTTCTTTCTCAGGCCAAATGTAATCAAAGTTGTGATAACCAAGTGCGTAGGCACCGCACCTGTTGTGGTGGGAATGGAAATTAACTAAAACATGGATTGGTCAGCTAACGTGTGCAAGTAAGCAGATTGAGATGTGCAAAATTTACTGATTGGTTGTAAAATGCTTTTAAGCAAGTGTTTGTGTATTCTGCTTTGAGACAGTACAATAGCTTTTGCTGTATTGTTCTCCCTTGTGCACAAGTAATAAAAGGGGTTTCTATGTATTAATAATGCCTTGGTGTGATTAGTCTTCGACAGTTTCTTGGAGGTTCCACCGAGATGACTAACCCCGAGGGTTGAGTCACGGAGTGCCAGCGTTAGGACCTCGTGGTTCAAGGACTCCTCAGTCCACGGCAGCCCCATTTGGGCTTTTGGGGTTCGTTGACCTGCGATCTGCCTTCGCCTGTCTGTGGCTGACTCTTAGGGTAAGTCATCTATTTAAGTATTTAGGAGATTAGTCTGGCCAGTAATTTAGTGTACTCGGGGTTCGAGTCCCCTGGAGTTGAAAAGTAGTAGTAGTATACCCAGGGGTTTGAGTCCCCTGGAGCTGAAAAGTAGTAGTAGTATACCCAGGAGTTCGAGTCCCCTGGAGTTAAAAAGTAGTAGTAGTATACCCAGGGGATTGAGTCCCCTGGAGTTGAAAAGTAATAGTAGTATACCCAGGGGATTGAGTCCCCTGGAGTTGAAAAGTAGTAGTAGTATACCCAGGGGTTCGAGTCCCCTGGAGTTGAAGATTTAGTGTCTGTGTGTATTTTTGTGTATATTATTAAATAAAAATGGGAAATGTGGCATCAAAGAAACCCCAGGTTCCCCCTTTGAAGGGAACCCCAAATGCTTATATGTAGGTCCATTACGGTCCTGAAATTCTCCAATATGTTTCTGATTGGGTTAAATGGACTCAAGGTAAAGGAGAGAGCTTCCCACCAGATGGAACTTTTAATCAGGACAGAATTGAGCGCTTATAATATGTTTTAAGGGAGGTAGATAGTCCGCTACTGAATTTTCTGTAACTTTAAAAAAAAAATGAATTGATGTAAGTTACAAGAGCTGTTTGTGCTGGAGAGAGAGAGAGAGAGAGAGAGGGGGTACCCCTACGGGGTTAATGAGCAATTGACAAGCAGAGGCAGAGAAAATGTGAGCTTTCGTCAGTTTGAAGGTCCCTATAGGTGGAGCCTTCAAGATCCCTTTATTCTCTCCACTGTTACTTGAAGCTTCGTTTGGAGTTAAGTTCAATATTTTGGAGTATCGATACATACCTTTATCTATGTGTTTGTCTGTGTGCAATGAAGCATTTGTATGTGAGCTTTAATGTGTTTTCTTCCCTGAATTGTCTTTTGTGTGTGTAGTTGAGCACTTTAGAGTCGAAAGCCCCATATTAGATTAAAGGGAAAGTATACTCAAACATTCCAAAGTTTTGAGTATAAGGTTTGAGTTGAGATTTCTGGCAAAAATCATAATTTGAAGGTAGTGTAAAGATAAAACAGGGCTTGCCTTTGTTTGAGATGAACCAACCCTTGTAACACCCCCTTGCAGACTAGTAGGGAATAACCCTCATCATCAGCTTCCAAGCTGATTGGGATTAATACATACGAGTTCGTATTCTAAAATTCTGAGGGAAAAAAATTACTTGAAATTCAGAAGGATTCTAGGAAAACCAAAAGACATAAACACAAGGTCTAGGTGGTTCCAATGGATAAAAAGGGGTTTCTTATGAAGAGATGAATTAAATATTAAAGGAAATCTGCTTTCCAAAAGCACTGGAATTTGAATTTGGGACAATCTTGAGATGTAAAGTGCAGTGTAATTTAACAGGTTACTTTGAATAACGAGGATGCTATCTAAGATAAAGAATGTGTCGATAAACATACGGAAATTATAACTTGGATACAAATCATTACACATGAAAAAGTTGTTGTTTTAATTTTGATAGTGTAAATTACAGTTCTTACAAAGTTTAAAAATTTGAGGTTTGGTTCTTGATAAAGTTCTCAAAAGGGAATTTTCATTTTAAAAGGTTTGACAACAATTGGCACTAATTCAAATGCTGCAAGCTTTTGTATTTGTAAAGTCTGTTCCCAAAATATGAAGCTAAGCTCAAGACCTTGACAAAGTTTGGCAGAAATCCAATTTTTGGCTGAGTTAATGAATCTGGGATAATTCTAAAAGAAAAGGCACAATTTAGTTGGCTTCTTTTGAGACAATAAAATGTTTGAGAAGAAGATAAGGAAGCAAAACATGTTAATACCTGATTTCTGTTTTTAAAACTGTTATGAGAATATTTTATTTATTTTAAAGTCTCTCCAGGCAACCTGAACAAGATAAGATGGTAGCTGTTGCATGTGTAAAATGGTATGAGGCAGGTAGGAGAATGAGTTAGGGAAAGAGGACATAATGTACAAACTGTTTTAAGGGAAATGATTTGATAATCTGGCCAACAACTGAGGTATTGGAACTGCCTAAAGAGTAAGGAAACATTTTAGACAATCAAGACAATAGAGAAACTGAACTCAAGAGAATCTTAGGATGATCATGGTCAGAAAAAAAAACCTTAGAGGTAAAATTATTCAGTGTCTGTAGTTGAGGCAATTGAAGACCAAGGAGAAATAATACTGAACAATTTACTACAAGATAGATACAGGTAAAGGGAAAGCTGGGAAAAGGCTAAATAGATGTATTACTGATTATATTAATGTGCCTGCGAACTACAAAAAGTAAGATCACAGGATTAACACCTTGATGACAGGCAGAGTTAAGCGGTTCCCAGAGAGAACCATCACTGGAAATGAAGATACTGAGCCATTGCAAGATAGGATAAGAAGGTGCTTTTTAGAGTTGTTTAAGGAATTGAGGTCTGACATGAGACAGCAGCAGGAGAGAGTAAACTGGAAGGAGTGGGGGTGCCTACCCAGATGGATTCAGAACAGGGAACTCATTTCACAGGGAGAGTCATTAAAGAAGTGTGTAATCTTATGGAGATTAAACAGAAATTCCATATTCCTTACCACCCCCAGAGTCCAGGGATGGTGGAAAGGATGAACTGAACTTTAAAAACATCTATAGCCTAAGCAATTCAGGAGACAGGCAACAACTGGGCCACAGTATTGCCCAGCATTCTGATGCGCCTTAGGGCTACACCAAATAGGACTACCAGGTTCACCGCATTGAATTGATAACAGGAAGGGCCATGCAATTACCTGAAAGCATTATAGTAGGAGGTGTAGGGCCACTGAAAGGAAAAATACAGGACAATGTAAGGGAATTAAGTAGGCAATTACATGAGTTGAGAGAGGAAGTTAGAGACTGACAGATGATTAAGGATATGGAAACAGGCAAATCCAAAGAGCAACAACGGACCCCCCCAAGTGGCGAATAAGGTGATGGTCAGGGTGAGCTCGGAGCGAACAGGCATTGACCATACGAGGTAATTATGATAGGTGATACATGCGCACTAGTAGATATGAGAACGAGAGCCAATGTTAATGTCTCCACAGATCTACAATCCTGGTCGTGGGCGTATCAGTACTGGCAGCAAGGTCGGGGATCATCACTGCTCATCCCGCACCGCAGGAGGAACTTTGGTACAGCACGGACAGTGTCGAAACTGGGAATGATAAATGTAACAGTAGGAGAACAAGTGCCTTCAAATTGTAATAAGGGTTTCCTTCAGATCGGGCATGGGAGGTCCACCACTATCCAGCCACCTCCCACCTCTACTTTCACAGTCCGAGTAGAGATAATTGAAGCCCCAAACCACACCGACTGACCCATCTTGTCCGACTATGCATCCAGGACCGGCGAATGGTTTGGTACTGGTTAATCAGAAGTTTTGTATGATAATGTACATCATGAGCTGGTACCCGTAGTCTTGAATGTATCTGGTGTCGTCCTGCCCCAGTGGTGCTCAACCCATACCCAAGCACTCTGACGCGCCAACTGATGACTGAAGCAGTTCAGTTCAATGGCGAGATGCAATCAGGCTTGGGAGGGAACCGCGTTAAGTGCAGCCTGATAAGTTATGCCGCTACGATATTCAATATAGGGACATATATTGGTTAATCCAAAGCCTGGCTACCATGCTCGAAAGTCATGCGGGGATTATCAATAAATTAATTGAGATAGGGAAAGATATTTCAGACGAAGCGAGCAGAAATGATGTACGCAGCGTGACACAGGAATCATGATTTGACCGGTTGCCAGCTCAGAGGTTTGACACGTGTAGATAGAATGAATGTTGAATGTATAGTGAATAGTAATATGCTAATAGGCATTGTATTAGTAATACCTGTCATACCCATGTCAATGACATAACCCAGGCAAGACGCCCACAGTGACTGCTGGTACGGGACCCCAGCCATGGGGCCCATTTGTACACCTACAAATGGACTTTATACAAATGCCTAAATGTATGGGATATAATTATGTTTTAGTTATAGTATGTTTGTTCTCGCGATGGGTGGAGGCGTATCCCACCCAACGGAATGATGCTATTATTGTTGTAAAATTGTTGTTGCGTGAATACATACCCAGATTTGGGATACCAGAGATTTTATCAAGTGATAATGGACCTCATTTTACCACTAAAGTGATAAAGGAACTGTTGAGGGCCTTACAATGCAACCATCACCTTTCCTGCCCATACCACCCCCAGTCTACTGGGGCAGTGGAAAGACAAAATGGTATTCTGAAAAAAACTAGCTAAATTATGTGAAGAAACTGGTTTGAAATGGCCTGAAGCTCTACCCTTGGCACTCATGACTATGCGCTCTCACCCTAACCGTACCACCTCCCTCTCTCCTTATGAAGTTGTAATGGGACGTCCTATGTGCCTCCCAGTGGCCCCACCTTTGACTGCTATGGAAATGGACATCCACGCTATGGATGAGGGAATGATTACATACTGTATAGCGCTCACTAATTCTCTCAAAAGCTTGCATATACAGGCAGTAGAAGCTCAGAAAAAGTCCACCATTGAAGATTGCCATCAATACCAGCCTGGGGACCTGGTCCTGGTAAAGACCTTCAGGAGAAAGAACTGTTTGGAACCTCGATGGGAGAGGCCTTTCCAAGTCCTGCTCACCACCCATACGGCCGTGAAGGTTGAAGGACGTCCCTTGTGGATCCACGCATCGCACATCAAGCGAACGCTGACCTCGGACGGAAGTGCTTGTGCAGGAACTTTAACTGAGCCGTCAGAATGCTGACTCTGATTTGGATCCTGTCCTGCGTGGTCCTTCCGGGGGCATGGACTACCAATTCTGCGGTTCAACGAATGCAGGCCGTAGCCTCGCAAGTTAATTGGACCAAATGTTGGATTTGTACTCATTTTCCTGTTAACCCCTCCTCCTCTGAGATGCATTTTCTAGCTTTCCCCTCAGGTCCCTAGGTAATACAGGGGCCCTCATTCAGCAAACGCCCATTTGGAGACAGGAACCCACCTTTGTGGTTGTTAAGGGGGAGGCCTGGCTATGCGTCAGGAGAAATTATACCAAGGGTAGCACTCGGGTGGGTGAGCTGCCATTGGGTTCCTGATTCAAGCCAGCTATCTATTCCCTCCCTCTCCTCAGGGATCAAGACCCCTCTGAGGATGAAGTCCGGCGGCTAGGATACATAGAACTTGGCTAAGGGTGGTGGATTGTCCTTGTAGGACGAAAGGGGGGGAAGTGTGGTGGCCTAGACAAATAGGGAACCCACTTAGTACTAAAAGGGTTAATGGATAAATTGAATTAAATGCCTTGGCCTAAGAGAAAAATACTGCAACCTTGAAGAACAACACCATCTTGTCTGACTACTGTTGGATGTAGGATGATTGTTACTGTAGGATGAGCCCTGAGACATTCCATGTTGTTCTTTCTCAGGCCAAATGTAATCAAAGTTGTGATAACCAAGTGCGTAGGCACCACACCTGTTGTGGTGGGAATGGAAATTAACTAAAACATGGATTGGTCAGTTAACGTGTGCAAATAAGCGGATTGAGATGTGCAAAATTTACTGATTGGTTGTAAAATGCTTTTAAGCAAGTGTTTGTGTATTCTGCTTTTTGACAGTACAATAGCTCTCGCTGTATTGTTCTCCCTTGTGCACAAGTAATCAAAGGGGTTTCTTTGTATTAATGATGCCTTGGTGTGATTAATCTCTGACACTTTCTCTACCTCACTGTTTCACCGTCACTCTCACTCTGTCTTACTTTCACTCTCTCGCTCTCACTCTTGTCTTGATGTGACTTGTGCATGAGTGATATTAATCTGTAATTTCAGCAGCTGAACAAATATATACTGAACTGTTTAAAAAGGACCTTTTAAAGACAAGACGCTGGCTAAAGATGGCTGCCACAAGTCACCTAATGTCTGGTATTGCAAGCTGACCAGCCACTGGAAAGTTCCATTGTGAATTGCATTTCAGACATGCCACAACATCCTTCTCTGGAATTTGAGGATGTCAAGAACCACTTTGAAGGGATTCACTGAAATGTACTGGACATAGTGTTTGCATTTCTATAAGACTACCTCTCCGGTGGTGACAGAAAGTCTGCTAGAACAATGGTTATATAAAGAAATGTCTTCCTATCTCATCAAAATGGATAATGACTCATTCAGGGAGTTAATGGCTGGGACATTACAGAAGATCTACTCACCCCCTTGCCATGAAACAAAAGCAACCATCAGTTCAGACATCAGATAAACAAAGCACTTCTGAAATCATTATGGGGAGAGGTCATGTGACTGAAGTGACCATTTTTGAAATCTCTTTAATACAGCATGCTAAAGACAGAAACAAAAACAGAAAATGCTGGAAAAACTCAGCAGGTCTAACAGCATCTGTGGAGAAAAAAAAAATCAGAGTTAACGTTTCAAGTCTGTGTGACTCTTCTTCAGAGCTTAAGAGAGTCATACTGACTCAAACAGTGAATTCTCACCTTTCAGCATTGAACGTTAATTTTGTTAAGAAAGTAACCACCTACAGTATAACTTGTAAATTTTGCGTGTTTGTTTGTGTGTGAGAGAGAATGTGGGTCACGAAATTTTGAGAAGTGCAGCTTTTTAAATATTTTGCAATCTTTACCTGAATAGGTTTTTTACTCAATAAAAACAAATCCATTTTGTTTTAAACCACAAGAAAGCCTGTCAGACTCGTTTCTTTGCAATCTTTACGGAAATGATGAAACACAGACATGGAGTAAAATTCCTTCATCCTTCTAAATCCTTCAAAAAACCTTGTTACAGTCAGACTTAGGGTAGTATCATAAGGGAATAATATTTTGCCCTTCCTCATGTGGCCGTGACACTCTGTCGCTCTGTCACTATCTTTGACTACATTATTTTTGCTCTGTCTCTGTGTCTCTCTCTGTCTACCCACTCTTCACTTTCTCTCTGTGTCACCCTCTTTCACTGTCTCAGTTTCTCCCTCTCTTTCTTTGTCTTTCTCTACTCTCTGTCTCTCAGTCTCTGTTACTTTCCTTTTTCCTAGCTCTATCTCTGCCTGTCTCTCTCACTCTGACTGTTGCCTCTTGTCTCACTCTATCTCTCTCTTTCTCCTTGTCTCAGTGTTTCTATACCTTTCTGTCTCTCCATCTTTCTCCAATTAGCTCTCTCCATCTTTCTGTTTACCTCTCTGTGCTTTCTCTCTCCGACTCTATCTCAGTCTCTCTCTCCCTGCTGTCGTTCTTACTCTGATCTCAATATCTATATCTGCTCTGCCTTTCTCTCATTATTTCTGATTTTTGCTCTCTGTTTCTCATGTATCTTGTTGTGTCTCCCTTTTTGTTTCTCTCTCTCGTTTGCCCTCTGTTTGTCCCTCTCTGTGTAATTCTCTTGCGCTCTCCCTCTCTCTCTCTCTCTCATAATACTATCAGAGTCAACATGGTTCTGTGAAAGGGAAATCATGTTTGACAAATTTATTAGAGTTTCATGAGGATGTAACAAGCAGGGTCGATAAGGGAACCAGTAGAAATGGTGTATTTGGATTTCCAAAGGCATTATATAAGGTGTCACATAAAAGGTTACTACACAAGATAAGAGCTCATGGTGTTGTGGGTGATATATTAGCATGGATAGAGGATTGTCTAACTAACAGGAAACAGAGTTGGGATAAATGGATCAGGGATCAATACTGGGATATCAACTATTTACAATGTATAGTAATAACTTGGATGAAGGGACTGACTGTATTGTAACCAAATTTGCTGGCGACATGGAGAGAGAGAGAGAGGAAAGCAAGTTTTGAATCGTCAAGGACAGAATCGTCTGTGCCCGCTGGCATCAGGCGTGCTCGGCAGCATGAGTGGACAATATGGTGGGAAGGCCAAAAATCGGTTTCACGACATTGTGAAACCAGTTTGCGAACGTCCGCTCAGCCTGTCAATGGCAGGCCGCATTCCCCGCCATCAGGCATTGGGAACCTCATTGTAATACATCTGCATATCATTATAGGGCTGGAATCATCACCCCCGATCCCCGGCCCAGCTGGATCGTCAGCCCACCTCAACGTGATTGCACGCCAGTACAGAACATGTCTTGGCAAGTGTGACGTGCAGAAATCGGGACTTCGTGCCAGGGCCTTGCTCACATCGTGGACATCACAGAGGAGCAGAAGATGCTGGAGCCCGATGGCAATGGCACACTGGAGGAGTGTCCATGGCATGCTGGGTGGATTCTCATGGGCATGACTCTACTGCAAAGCAGCTCATGGAAGTTGGAAAGTCACTGTTGAGGGTCTACTCACAACGGATGATGGTCGAAGAGGGTGGAGAGGAAGGTCCATCTGCGTTTGAGAGAGAAAGATGTACCAGGGACTGGGAGAGGAAGGTCTAGGATCGACTAGGAGAGGTGTCAGGATGGGGTGAGGTTGGAGGGGGGAATGAAGGTGTCAGGATGGGGTGGAGGTTGAAGTGGGGGAATGAAGGTGTCAGGGTGGATTGGTAGGGGAGCGAGTACGGGGGAGGAGGGGGTAACAGGGGAGAAGATGGCAACTGGGGAATAGATGCAAGGGAATTATTTCAAAGGGAGGAAAGAATGTGGAGAGGGATGGGAGTAAGGCTGGAGGAAGGAGTAAGGATGGAGTAAGGGTGGAGGAAGGAGTTGGGAAGGGGGAAGGATTGAGGGTGGAGGAAGAAGTAAGGCAAGAGGAAGAAGTAAGGGTGTCTGAAGGAGTCAGGAAGGGGGAAGGATTAAGCGGAGGTGGAGTCTGGGAGGAGGGGAGGGCCAAAGTGGGTAGTCTGGAGGTGGGGGGGGGGGGGGGGGGGGGGGTGTGGGGAAGGGGTTCCAAAGGTGGGGGAAAGGGGTCCAGAGGGGGTGATATCCAGGTCAATATGCAAGAGCGGGCTCTGATGAGTCCATGACTGTCTCCTGGGGAGCAAACCGAGAGTGGGCGTGGAACGAGAGAATGGTGAGAATGATCGAAGGCAGAGTCAGGCGTTAGAATGTGAGGGTGCGGGTTCGATTGTAGCGGTAGAAGGGACGGTGAGGCTGGTTGGTGGGGACTCTGAGTCAGACATGGACCCTGCAGGTGGGCAGGAGGTGGTCAGGGAGGTGAATGTGGATGGGGTAGGATTTTCGGGAAGGAAGGGAATGTGCACATTCACCTGGACATCCCCGAAGGAAAAGGGTTATGGTTGGTAGGTGACAGTGGGGAGGTTGAAGGTGATGCTGGGGGTTCAACAACGATGGGCGAAAGGAAATGGGTTACTGGGGGAGAGGAAAAGATGGGGGAGCTGACGAAAAAGTGAACCCAGACCATGCTGTCCAGATTGAAAGTGAAACGAGAGTCGTGGTGGGTGAGATCAGGTGCTGCATGGGAGTGTGATCAGTGGGTGGGCGGAGATGCCGGTCAGCTCAGATGGACAACTGAAAGCGAACCCCAGCAGGCAGCACTGAAAATGCTCAGGACATTGAGGGGAGTGTGATATGGGAAGATATGGGAAGCGTGGGAGAGTGCTTGCATCTGGCTCCGAGGCCCTGCCAAAAACACACTCCTCCCTCCAGAATCACTCATTGGCCAGCTGCTTCCTCTGTGGTGACAGAGGATGAGGTTGAGGGGCTCACAGGCAAATGGGACTCGGAGGGAGAGGACAGCCTCTGAGATTCCTGAGTGAATGACCCAGGGATGTCCAGCTGCCGCTCTTCCTCCCTTTGGTTGCCTGGGGGCCCTGGCCTGACTCCTTGAGGGGAAGGAGCAACTGGAGGGGCGTTGAGGTGCCCTGTTTCCCTCCCGCGTTGCCACTGCAGGAACTCAAAAGTGGCTCTCGCGATGAAGTGCAGGTCTGCACACATCTCCGTGTTCTCCATGGCATCCACCATCCTCCCCATGGGGATGTCCATACATGCACATGTGGGCACCACTTCATCAGAGAGCAGGTGGACGCACTCCTCTGAAATGTGTGCCACTCTGTTGAGGGCTTTCAACAGCTGTGTGTGTTGTTCCCCCACCTTCTGCTGACTCTCCAGGATGAGTTGGAAGGCCAAATCCAGAGGCTCATCATCTGACTCGGACCTCACGGATGCCTGTTCCCCAGGAGTCCTCCAAATGCCGGGGAGCTCGGCCGAACCTGCCTCCTCCTGTTGCAGACATGTGTCTGTGTGGTGACCACCAGATTGTGAACCCAAGCCTGCTCTAGATCGAGGTTCCACTGAGCTGTGTTTCTCTGTGCTTGGTGGAGGTGTGGGTAAGCGCTGTGATGGGCCTTCCAGGATGCTTATTTCCAGCTCTTCAATGGAGGCGGTGTCCTCTTGGCTGGAGATGAGGACCTGGATGGAGCTGAGGGACTGGCTGGCTGAGAGTGTCAGTCACTTGGCACAGCTCCGTGAACCAAAGTAGTGCATGGCAGCAGAGTCAAAAGCAGGAGAGAGAGCACTCACATTTGCGTTGAGAGAGGGATGATGTGGTGCAGGATCCTCACGTGGGTGTTTGACACCGACCTCACCGTCGCCACAGGCATGGTCCACGTCCTCACCAATCAGCGCGAGGGCACATTCCTCAAAGTGAGTGAGGGGCCTATGTAGGCCACTCCACCCCCCCAGTCTGGGACCTCTCCTTGCTGATGTGCGCCAGCTTCTCCCGCATGAAAACAGATGGAGAGAGTGTAAGCAGGACACATGGCACTGCATGTAATGTTTGTGTGGTGAGCAGAGCCATGGATGGGATGAGGACCTGAGCTCCAGAGGATATGAATCTGATGGAGAGGTGAGGCTGTGTGTGAGAGTTAGTGGTGTTGTCCCTTGAGATGTGAGATCCCTGTGGATGTGTGATGGGTTTGTGAGTGTGTGAGTTGAGAGTGATGAGAAGGGTGAGTTACCCTGGAGGAACGGAGGAGGCCATTCATCCTGTAGCAGCACTGGGTGGCTGTCCTCTTCTGCAGGGCATTGGTGCTGACCATCGCTGCCACCGCTTCCCATGCTGGATTGGTGATGCAGCTGCCCATCCTGCGGCCAGAGCGGGGGTAGAGGACATCATGGCATGCCTCCACAGTATTCAAAAGGCACTCGAGGGACGCGTCACTGGAGCCGGTGGCGGGGGTGGGGGGGGGGGGGGGGGTGGGGGCTGCAGTCTTTTTGTCTTTCGTGCAGCAGTCCTGGGCTAGAAGCACTGAGAGGTGTGCACATGACTGCACTTTAAATGTGGCGCCCGGTGTGCTGAAGCGGTGAGGTAATGGCAGGGCAGGCAAATGAGAGCCCTCCCGCCATGGAAATAGTGTGTTTCCCAGGAATGCGTAATTCATGCGGTTTGGGACGATATGGCATGAAAAACCACCATTGTGGCCAGTGGGTAAAATATCCGCCAGGGCTAAAGGGAATGGGCATGGGGCAAGAAAAGAAACAAAGAAACAAAAGATGTACCTGGATCAGGTACACCGCTGACTGGGATAAAAAGAAAAAGGCAAGGGAAAGGAAACCAAAAGGGTCTAAAATTGTTGAACTCAATGTTGAGTCTGGAAGGCTGTAAAGAGCCTAGTCAAAAGATGAAGTGCTGGTCCTCAAACTTATATTGAGTTCAATAGAATTTCAGTAGGCCAAGGACAGAAATATCAGCTTAACAGCAAGGTGGAGAATCAAAATGACAGGCCATCAGAAACTCAGGGGCATGCTTGCGGACTGAACAGAGGTGTTCTGCCCAATCTGCATTTGGTCTCCCCAATGTAGAGAAGATCACATTTCAAGCAGTGAATACAGTATACTAGATTGAGAGGGTGCACTTAAATCACTGCTTGACCTGGAAGGAGTGTTTGGGGCCTTGGAGGAGAGGAGAGAGGAAGTAAAAGGGCAGGTGTTACATCTCCTATCTTTACATGGAGAGGTGGGAATTGAATGGGGTTTGTCTAATGAGGAAATGTAGAGCAGGATAGGGGTTTAGAAGGATGAGAGGTGATGTTATTGAAACAAATAAGATTCTGAGGGGGTTTGACAGGGGAGGTGCTGAGAGGATGTTTCCTCTTGTGGGGAAATCTCAAACCAGGGGGCACAACTTAAAGACGAGGGGTGCCCCATTGAAGATGGAGATAAGGAGGAATTTCTGCTTTTAGAGCCCATTAGTCTTTGGGATTCCCTTGCACAGAGCGCAGTGGAGGGTGTGTCTCTGAATCTCTTCAAGACTGAGTTAGACAAATTTTTGATCAGCAAGGGAGTCAAGTTTTGGGGAGGCAGTGGGGTAGGGGTATTGTCACTGGACTGGTAATCCAGAGACCCAGGGTAATGCTGTGGGGGCCTGGGTTCGAATCCCACCACAGCAGATGGTGGTATTTGAATTCAATTAAAAAATCTGAAACTAAAAGTCTAATGATCATGAAACCATTGCCGATTGTCGTAAAAACCCACCTAGTTTACTAATGTCCTTTAGGGAAGGAAATCTGCCGTACTCACCTGGTCTAGCCTACATGTGACTCCAGATCCACAGCAATGTGACTGACCTCTGAAATGGCCTAGCAAGCCACTCCGTTATATCAAACTGCTGAAAAGTCTATAAAAAAAGGAATGAAACCGGACGGACCACCCAGCATCGATCTAGGCACCAGAAACGACCCTGCAAAGTCCTTCTTCTTAACACCTGGGGGCTTGTGCCAAAATTGGGAGGGCTGTCTCACAGACTAGTCAAGAAACAGCCTGACAGTCATACTCACGGAATCATACCTGACAGATCATGTCCCAGACATGACCAGCACCATCCCTGTGTACATCCTGTCCCACCTGCAGGACAGACTTAGCAGAGGTGGTGGCACTATGGTATACAGTTGGGAGGGAGTTGCCTTTGGAGTCCTCAACATCGACTCTAGCCCTCATGAAGTCTCATGACATCAGGTCAAACATGGGCAAGGTAACCTCCTGCTGATTACCACGTACCGCCCTCCCTCAGCTGATGAATCAGTGCTCCTCCATGTTGAACACCACTTGGGGGAAGCATTGGCAAAGGCACAGAATGTTTTCTGGGTGGGGGACCTCAATATCCATCACCATGGGTGGCTCAGTAGCACAACTACAGACCACACTGGCCAAGTCCTAAAGGACATAGCTGCTAGACTGGGTCTGTGGCAGATGGTGAGGGAATCAACAAGAGGGAAAAACATACTTGGCTTCATTCTCACCAATCTGCCTGCCACAGATACATCTGTCTATGACAGTACCTGTAGGAGTGATCACCGCACAGTCCATGTGGACACAAAGTCCCGCCTTCACATTGAGGATATCCTCCATCGTGTTGTGTGACACTATCACCGTGTTAAGGGGCATAGATTTCAAACACATCTAGCAGCTCAAGACTGGATATTCATCAGGTGCTGTGAGCCATCAGCAGCAGCAAAATTGCACTCGAACACAACCTGTAACGTCATGGCCTGGCATATCCCCCACCCTACCATTACCACCAAGCCAGGGGATCAACCCTGGTTTAATGAAAAGTGCAGGAGGGTATGCCAGGAGCAGCACCAGGCATACCTAAAAATGAGGTGGCAACCTGGTGAAGCTACAACACAGGACTACTTGCGTGCCAAACAGCATAGGTAGCAAGTGATAGACAGAGCTAAGCGATTCCACAACCAACGGAGCGGATCTAAGCTCTGCAGTTCTGCCACATCCAGTTGTGAATGGTGACGGACAATTAAACAACTCACTGGAGGAGGCTCCACAAATATCCCCATCCTCAGTGATGGAGGAGCCCAGCATCAGTGAAAAAAATAAGGCTGAAGCATTTGCTACTATCTTCAGCCAGAAGTGGATGATCCATCTCAGCCTCCTCCGGAGGTCCCCAGCACCACAGATCTTTAGACAATTGGATTCACACCATGTGATATCAAGAAATGGCTGAAGGCACTGGATACAGCAAAAGCTATGGTTCCTGACAATGTTCTGGCAATAGTGCTGAAGGCTTATGCCCCAGAATTTGCCGCGCCCCTAGCCAAGCTGTTCCAGTACAGCTACAACACTGGCATCTACCCAGCTATGTTGAAAATTGCCCAGGTATGTCCTGTACACAAAAAACACGATAAATCCAACCCGGCCAATTTCCGCTCCATCAGCCTACTCTCGATCATCAGTAAAGTGATGGAAGGGGTCTTCAACAGTGCTATCAAGAGGCATTTGCTTAACAATAACCTGCTCACTGCCTCCCTGTTTGGGTTCCGCCAGGGTCACTCAGCTCCTGACCTCATTACAGCCTTGGTTCAAACATGGACAAAAACACTGAACTCCCGAGGTGAGAGTGACTGCCCTTGACATCAAGGCAGCATTTGACAGAGTGTGGCATCAAGGAGCCCTAGCAAAACTGGAGTCAATGGGAATCGGGGAAAAACCTCTCTGCTGGTTGGAGTGATACTTAGCACAAGGGAAGATGATTCTGGTTGTTGGAGGTCAATCATCTCAGTTCCAGAACATCACTGCAGGAGTTCCTCAGGGTAGTGTCCGAGGCCCAACCATCTTCAACTGCTTCATCAATGACCTCCCTTCCATCATAAGGTCAGAAGTGGGGATGTTCGCTGATGATTGCACAATGTTCAGCACCATTCACAGCTCCTCAGATACTGAAGCAGTCCATGTCAAATGCAGCAAGACCTGGACAATATCCAGGCTTGGGCTGATAAGTGGCAAGTAACATTTGTGCCACACAAGTGCCAGGCAATGGCCATCTGCAACAAGAGAGACTCTAACTATCGCCCTATGACATTTAATAGCATTATCATCGCTGAATCCCCCACTATCAACATCCTGGGAGTTACCATTGAACAGAAACTGAACTGGACTAGCCATGTAAATACTGTGGCTACAAAAGCAGGTTAGAGGCTAGGAATCCTGAGGAGAGTAACTCACCTCCCGATTTCCAAAAGCCTGTCCACCATCTACAAGACACAAGTCAGGAGTGTGATGGAATACTCTCCACTTGCTTGGATGAATGCAGCTCCAACAACACTCAAGAAGCTTGGCACCATCCAGGACAAAGCAGCCCCGCTTGATTGGCACCACATCCACAAACATTCACTCTCTCCACCACTGATGAACAGTGGCAGTAGTGTGTACCATCTACAAGACGCACTTTAGAAACTCACCAAGGCTCCTTAGACAGCACCTTCCAAACCCATGACCACTATCATCTAGATAGACAAGGACAGCAGATAGATGGGAACACCATCATCTCGAAGTTCCCCTCCAAGCCACACACCAACCTGACTTGGAAATATATTGCTGTTCCTTCACTGTCACTGAGTCAAAATCCTGGAACTCCTTCCCTAACAGCACTGTGGGTGTAGCTACACCACATGGACTGCAGCAGTTCAAGAAGGCAGCTCACCACCACCTTCTCAAGAACAATTAAGGATGGGCAATAAATGCTGGCCCATCCAGCAATGTCCACATCCCATAAAATGAATAATAACAAGACAGGAAAGCGGAGTTAAGGCCACAATCAGATCAGCCATAGTCTTATTGAACGGTGGAGCAGGATCAAGGGAACGAATAAGCTATTGCTGCTCTTATTTCTTATGTTCTCTCGCTATCACTCTCTGTCTTTCTCTATATCACTGTTACAGACAGGAGAAGGTTTAATTTAAACAGCCATGATTTCTCCTCCCACCACCTGCTCACAAACAGAAAGGTGTTTTTGATTTTTGATTTCCCCCTTTATAAGCTGTGGCTTATTTTCCTAACCCCTCAGTTTTGGTGCGGTCCGATTTCTATTAATAACCCCACAGCAAACTCAAGATAGGGTAAATTCGGAGGGGTAGTTTATTCGCAGATACTCAAATATGGGAGGAACAACATAGCCTCCTTTTTCACTCATATAATGAAGGTGGGATAGAAAAAAGGAAGAGGTACAGGGCAAAGATTACAGACAAAATAAGAATGATTGTTTCACGTGAGTCCAGAGTCTAGAATCAAAGTCCAGTGGTGTATTCTATCACAGAGGTCGGCAGGCTTAAGACTGATGCTGAATAATTCACCTTCCAATAGAGATGGCTTCCATGATGGAATAGGCATGTAGAGGTGAATTAGTCTTGTAGGTGCTGGTACAGAATATGATGTTTGTGTTTAGTGTTTATGCTTTTTTGTAAAAGGACATTTTAGTTAAAAAGAATTGTTATATAAAACCTGACAGTAGGGTGTGCTAAGTCCAGGATGTATTGCCCTCTGGTGGAGAATAAGGAATAAAGAAACCTTCTGTTTTTCATACAGGAAGTTGGAGTTCAGAAGCAGATCGCTGTGTGTGTGTATTCTTAATTGTTAAGAAGTGACAAAACACTTCAAATGGCAACGAGGATGGGATCATCATTATTAGGGGCTTTAGAGGCTTTTAATCCAGCTACTATGGACTTTGTAGATTATGTGGAGAAAATGGAACAGTTTTTCATTGTGAATGAGATTGAAGAGGAAAAGTAGGCTTCAATGTTTCAAATCTCATTGCTCCTGACAAGCCAGCAGATAAAAACTTTAAAGAGCTTGTGGGCATTTTGAAAAAGCACTTTAGTCGAATACCAGCAATTATTGCTGAGAGATTCAAGATTCACCAAAGAGAACAACATGAAAGTGAGTCAACTTCCCAGTTCCTGGCTGGGTTGAGAAAATTAGTGGAACATTGTGACTTTAAAGGTTACCTGGAAGGAGTGTTGCGTGATTGCTTGATTTGTGGACTAAGAAATGAAAGAATTCAGTGTAGATATTTAGCGGAGCAAGAGTTGACACTGAAGAAAGCGTTCAAGATTACGCAAAGCATAGCAATGGCAAAGAAACAAGCTAGAAATTTGAAAGCACATTCTAACAATGCTGAAGTTAAAATAGTAAAATCAGGGTATACTCACGTCCAGACATGTTACTGCTGTAATGGAATAGGGCATGATGCAAAAGTCTGTAAATTGAAAACTGCTGATTGTCACTACTGTGGAAAAAAAGGACACATACAGCATGCATGTAGATCAAAGGCTGATCACAGTAAAGCAGTACCACCAAGAAAGGGGTATCACAAGGGGCACACAGACAAGTCGTGCTTGAAGATAAACAGGCAGTTTAAAAAGACGTACTACTTGGAAACAAAATACAAAAGTAATGCGAGTCAAGGCGAGACAGAAAATGAAACTAACAGTGACAATGAGGAAGAGCAACTGTATTGCATTCAGTCTGATCTGAAACTAGATGAAGGACTAAAAGTTGGCATTGCCTTAAATGGTAAAATGGTTGAAATGAGGTTGACACAGGAGTATCTGTTTCTATTGCTTCAGAGAAGACATGGGAGAAATGCCTATTGGAGAAAACTCTCCTCCAGCTTAGCACCTACACTGGTGAGCCTGTGAATTTACTTGGGAAAATGTCCGTTCAAGCTAAATATGGAGATCAAATAACAAGGTTGCCACTGATCAGTGTGAAAGGGGATCGTCCATCGCTTATGGGCAAGAACTGGCTAAAAGAAATTTGGCTGGACTGGAATAAAATAAATAAAGTGCATTGCAACCCCATGTTGCAGTCCTTGTTAGACAAGCATACTGATGTCTTCGAAGGAGGTCTTGGAGTTATTAAAGACATTGAAGCCAAACTTGCTATGAAGGCCGAAGCTTCTCCAATGTTCTTCAACCCACGTCCAGTTCCCTACTCAATGCGACAGAAAATCAAGCAGGAACTCGAATGACTTGAAAACTTTCAGATAATTGAGAAAGTTGATTATGCAGAGTGGACAGCTCCAATAGTCCCAGTAGTAAAGAATAACGGGTCTATCAGAATATGTGGTGACTATAAAATCACCATTAATACTTTCCTGGAAGTTCATCAGTACCTGCTACTGAAAATTGAGGACCTGTTCACTGCTCTGAATGGAGGTGAATTATTCACAAAGCTTGACTTGCAGGCATTTTTCACAGGCATTTTTGCAAATGCAGCTGAGTGAAGATTCCAGGAAGCCTACAACCATCAGCACACACACAGAGGTATATATCAAAACAGAAGACCATTCGGAATCACATCATCACCAGCCTTATTCCAGAAGGCCATGAACAAAATACTGCAGGGCCTCCCTGGTGTAATATGCTTCCAAGTCGACATGCTCATCACCAGGAAAAACCTCCTAACTCATTTAGAGAACCTAGGTAGGGTCCTCTATATCATAGAATTGTTACGGTGTAGAAGGAGGCCATTCGGCCCATTATGTCTGCACCGGTTCTCTGAGCATTTTAACTTAGTGCCAATCTCCTGCCTTTTCCCCGTAACCCTGCACATTGAATGATTATTTAAATAGAAACAAAGCCATCTTGAATGCCTCAGTTGAACCTGCCTCCACCACAATTCCAGGCAGTGCATTCCAAACCCTAACTACTCACTGTGGTGAAAAAGTTTTTTCTCACCTCACATTTGCTTCTTTTGCAAAATACGTTAAAACTGTGCCCTCTGGTTCTTGAACCATTTACGAGTGGGGACAGTTTCTCCCTATCTACTCTGTCCAGACCCCTCATGATTTTGAAAACTTCTATCAAGCCTCCTCCTAGTCTTCTCCTCTCCATGGAAAACAGTCCCAACTTCTCCAGTCTTTCCTCATAACTGAAGGTTCCAGGGATGAGACACATTCTCGTAAACCTTCTCTGCACTCTTTCCAATGCTTTCACATCCTTCCTATTGTGTGGCACCCAGAACTGTACACAATACTCCAGCTGAGGTCTAACAAGTGTCTTATATAACTTCATCATAGCCTCCCTGCTCTTGTATTCTATGCCCCTATTAATGAAGCTTAGAATACTGTATGCTTTAGAAACAGCTATCTCTAGCTTTCCTGCCACCTTTAATGACTTATGTACATATACACCTAGGTCTCTCTGCTCCTGCACACCCTTTATTTTATACTGTCTCTCCATGTTCTTTGCACTAAAGTGTATCACCTCACACTTCTCTGCATTGAACTTCATCTGCCACCTATCTGCCCACTCCACCAATGTGTCAATGTCCTTTTGAAGTTCTAACCATCGCCCCTTGACATTCAATGGCATTACCATCACTGAATTTCCCCACTATCAACACCCAGGGGGTTACCATTAACCAGAAACTGAACTGGACTAGCTATATATATACCTTCCAAACCCACCACCACTACCACCTAGAGGGACAAGGGCAGCAGATAAATGGGAACACCACCACCTGCAAGTTCCCCTCCAAGTCACTCATCAGCCTTACTTGGAAATATATCACCATTCCTTCACTGTTGCTGGGTAAAAATCCTGGAACTCCCTCCCTAACAGCACTGTGGATGTACCTACACCACATGGACTGCAGCGGTTCAAGAAGGCAGCTCACCATCACCTTCTCAAGGGCAATTAGGGACGGGCAATAAATGCTGGCCCAGCCAGCGAAGCCCACACCCTATGGATGAATTTTTTAAAAAGTTACCTGTCAGCCTGGCTTGTGATGCATCTGGATATGGTGTTGGAGCTGTCATCTCCCACACATTTCCTGATGGCACTGAAAAGCCCGTTGCATACACCTCACGCACATTGTCCAAGTCAGAACGAAATTATGCCCAAATTGAGAAGGAAGCTCTTGGGCTAATTTACGGAGTCAAGAAGTTCCACCAATACTTGTATGGTCGTAAATTCATGTTAATTAGAGATCACAAGCCTTTGACCTGGTTGCTTAGCCCGAAGTCACAAACCCCGACGCTAGCCGCTGCACGCCTACAAAGGTGGGCACTGATCTTATCTGCTTACCAGTACAAAATTACATTTCGCTCGACTGAGAATCACGGAAATGCGGACGCACTTTCCAGACTTCCGTTACACCACAGCTCCACAACCCAAAGTGAAGTCACTGCTTCCAATGTGAACCAGATAGACATGTTATCTAAGAAAGTGGATCAAATTCGACTTGAAACGAAGAGGGATGCTTGCTCCCCAAAGTTTACCTATACACACAGAAAGGTTGGTGTGCATCTCAAGAAGTGACTACTGAGCTTAAACCTTACTACATGGGCAGGTTTGAACTGACTCTACAAGACAGTTCTGTTGAAGAGTCATGCAGACTCGAAACGTTAACTGTGCTCCCTTCCACAGATGATGCCAGAGCTGCTGAGTTTTTCCAGGTATTTTTGTTTTTGTCTACAAGACAGTTGTTTATTATGGGGAATCAGAGTTGTTATTCCTCCAAAATTCCAAACACAAGCATAGAAGAACTTCATCTCAGTCACATGGGAATCATCAAAATGAAAGCATTAGCTTGTCTACATGTATGGCGGCCAAACCTGGATAAAGACATTGAAGACATGATCAGTGATTGCCTTCCATGCCAAGAAATGAAGTCTTCTCCTGCACCTGCCCATTACATCCATGGGCTTGGCCTGACCACCCATGGCAGAGACTTCATGTGGACTTTGCCAGACCACTTCTCGGACATACGTTCCTGACTGTGTGGATGCTAGCACAAAGTAGCTTCATATTAGACCATAAGACGAAGGAGCAGAAGTCGGCCCATTGAGTCTGCTCCACCATTCAATGAGATCATGGCTGATATGATAATCCTCAATTCCACTTTCCTGCCTTTTCCCCATAATCTTTGATTCCCTTACTGATTAAAAATCTGTCTGTCTCAGCCTTGAATATATTTAATGACCCAGCCGCTACAGCCCTCTGCGGAAAAGAATTCCACAGATTAAGTACCCTCTGAGAGAAGAAATTCCTCCTTATCTCTGTTTTAAATGGGCGATCCCTTACTCTGAGATTATGCCCTCTGGTTCCAGACTCTCCTACAAGGGAAAACAACCTCTCAGCATCTACCCTGTCAAGCCCCCTAAGAATCTTATGTTTCAACAAGGTCACCTCTCATTTTTCTAAACTCCAATCAGTACAGGCCCAGCCTACTCAACCTCTCCTCATACCCTCCATACCCAGGATCAACCTACTGAAACTTTTCTGGACTGCCTCCAATGTCAGTATATCTTTCCTTAGATAAGGGGACCAAAATTGTTCACAGTATTCTAGGTGTGATCTAACTAGTGCCTTGTATAGTTTTAGCAAGACTTCCCTATTTTTATACTCCATTCCCTTTGAAATAAAGGCCAACATTCCATTGGCCTTCCCTATTACCCACTGAACTTGAATGCTAGCTTTTTGGGATTCATGCACGAGGACCCAGATTCCTCTGTGCTGCAGCATTTCTCCATTTAAATAATATTCAGCTCTTCTATTCTTTCTGCCAAAGTGCATAACCTCACATTTTCCCACATTATATTCCATCTGCCAAGTTTTTGCCCACTCACTTAACCTTTCTATATCCCTCAGTAGACTCTTGCACCACTTGCCTTCCCACCTATTTTTGTGTCTTCCTCAAACTTGGCGATAGTACATTCACTTCCCTCATCCAAGTCATTAATATATATTGTAAATAATTGTGGCCCCAGCACTGATCCCTGTGGCACTCCACTAGTTACTGGTTGCCATCCTGAAAATGTCTCCCTTATCCCAACTCTCTGTCTTCTATTAGTTAGACAACCATCTATCCATGCTAATATACTACCCTCAATACCATGGGCTCTTATCTTATTAAGAAGCCTTATGTCTGCTACCTTGTTGAACGCCTTTTGGAAATCCAAATATATTACGTCTGTTGGTTCCCCTCTATCTATCCTGCTTGTTACCTCCTCTAAGAATTCTAATAAATTTGTTAGGCATGATTTCCCCTTCATGAAGCCATGCTGACCCTGCTTGATTTTATTATGCATTTCTAAATGCTCTGCTATTACATCCTCTATAATAGACTCTTAACCTTTTTCCAATGATGGATGTTAGGCTACTGCCCTTTCTAGTGACCAATTTGTTGCTGACCATTTTGTGCCACCGCCAAAGGTTAAAATCAGCCCTATTAGGTGTGATTTAAGCTTTACGTTGTTATCTTTCAATATGTCCATTTACTGATTTTACATCACAGAATCACACAGTGCAGAAGAGGCTCTTCGGCCCATCGAGTCTGCACCAACACATGAGAAACACCTAACCTACCTAATCCCATTTACCAGCACTTGGCCCATAGCCTTGAATGTTATGATGTGCCAAGTGCTCATCCAGGTATTTTTTAAAGGATGTGAGGCAACCCGCCTCCACCACCCTCACAGGCAGTGCATTCCAGACCGTCACCGCCTAAACCTCCTGTCCCTCACCTTGAACTTATGTCCCCTTGTGACTGACCCTTCAACTAAGGGGAACAGCTGCTCCCTATCCACAACAAAATAAAAACAGAATTACCTGGAAAAACTCAGCAAGTCTGGCAGCATCGGCGGAGAAGAAATCAGTCAACGTTTCGAGCCCTCATGGCCCTTCAGCAGAACTGAAGCATAGTTTCAACAAGGGAGAAATATAAATTGGTTTAAGGTGGGTGGGGGGGAAGAGACACATTGAGGGTGTGGTGTGAGCAGATAATCAAAAGATGTCAGAGACAAAAGGGTCAAAGAGGTGTTGAAGGTGGTGGTCTTTGTCTGAGAAAAGTGCTAATTAAGAATGCAAGACAGGATATTCAAAGTACAGCTCTAGTGGGGGTGGGGTGGAAAGACTAAAGGTTTTAGTTTTAGATTTAAAAATAATGGAAATAGGTGGGGAAAGAAGAATCTATATAAATTATTGAAAAAAAAGGCGGGTGGGGGAGGGAAAGAAACGGGGTGGGGATGGGGGGAGGGGGAGTTTAAGATCTAAAGTTGTTGAATTCAATATTCAGCCCAGAAGGCTGTAAAGTGCCTAGTCGGAAGATGAGGTGCTGTTCCTCCAGTTTGCGTTGGGCTTCACTGGAACAATGCAGCAAGCCAAGGACAGACATGTGGGCAAGAGAACAGGGTGGAGTGTTAAAATGGCAAGCGACAGGGAGGTTTGGGTCTTTCTTGCGGACAGACCGCAGGTGTTCCGCAAAACGGTCGCCCAGTTTGCGTTTGGTCTCTCCAATGTAGAGGAGACCGCATTGGGAGCAACGAATGCAGTAGACTAAGTTAGGGGAAATGCAAGTGAAATGCTGCTTCACTTGAAAGGAGTGTTTGGGCCCTTGGACGGTGAGGAGAGAGGAAGTGAAGGGGCAGGTGTTGCATCTTCTGCGTGGGCATGGGGAGGTGCCATAAGTGGGGGTTGAGGAGTAGGGGGTGATGGAGGAGTGGACCAGGGTGTCCCGGAGGGAACGATCCCTACGGAATGCTGTCAAGGGGGGTGAAGGGAAGATGTGTTTGGTGGTGGCATCATGCTGGAGTTGGCGGAAATGGCGGAGGATGATCCTTTGAATGCGGAGGCTGGTGGGGTGATAAGTGAGGACAAGGGGGACCCTATCATGTTTCTGGGAAGGAGGAGAAGGCGTGAGGGAGGATGCGCGGGATATGGGCCGGACACGGTTGAGGGCCCTCTCAACGACCGTGGATGGAAAACCTCGGTTAAGGAAGAAGGAGGACATGTCCGAGGAGCTGTTTTTGAAGGTAGCGTCATCAGAACAGATGCGACGGAGGCGAAGGAACTGAGAGAATGGGATGGAGTCTTTACAGGAAGCGGGGTGTGAGGAGCTGTAGTCGAGGTAGCTGTGGGAGTCGGTAGGCTTGTAATGGATATTGGTGGACAGTCTATCATCAGAAATTGAGACAGAGAGGTCAAGGAAGGGAAGAGAAGTGTCAGAGATGGACCATGTGAAGATGATGGAGGGGTGGAGATTGGAAGCAAAATTAATAAATTTTTCCAGGTCCCGACGAGAGCATGAAGCAGCACCGAAGTAATCATCGATGTACCGGAGAAAGAGTTGTGGGAGGGGGCCGGAGTAGGACTGGAACAAGGAATGTTCCACATACCCCATAAAGAGACAGGCATAGCTGGGGCCCATGCGGGTACCCATAGCCACACCTTTTATTTGGAGGAAGTGAGAGGAGTTAAAGGAGAAATTGTTCAGTGTGAGAACAAGTTCAGCCAGACGGAGGAGAGTAGTGGTGGATGGGGATTGTTGGGGCCTCTGTTCAAGGAAGAAGCTAAGGGCCCTCAGACCATCCTGGTGGGGGATGGAGGTGTAGAGGGATTGGACATCCATGGTGAAGAGGAAGCGGTTGGGGCCAGGGAACTGGAAATTGTTGATGTGACGTAAGGTGTCAGAGGAATCACGGATGTAGGTGGGAAGGGACTGGACAAGGGGAGAGAGAAGGGAGTCAAGATAACGAGAAATGAGTTCCGTGGGGCAGGAACAGGCTGACACGATCAGTCTGCCAGGACAGTTCTGTTTGTGGATTTTGGGTAGGAGGTAGAAGCGGGCCGTCCGAGGTTGGGCGACTATCAAGTTGGAAGGTGTGGGAGGAAGATCTCCAGAGGAGATGAGGTCAGTGACAGTCCTGGAAACAATGGCTTGATGTTCTGTGGTGGGGTCATGGTCCAGGGAGAGGTAGGAGGAAACGTCTGCGAGTTGACGCTCAGCCTCCGCGAGGTAGAGGTCAATGCGCCAGACAACAACAGTACCACCCTTGTCAGCGGGTTTGATGACAATGTTGGGGTTGGACCTGAGAGAATGGAGTGCAGTGAGTTCAGAGAGAGACAGATTAGAATGGGTGAGAGGAGCAGAGAAATTGAGACGGCTAATGTCACGCCGACAGTTCTCAATGAAAAGATCAAGAGAAGGTAAGAATCCAGAGGGAGGGGTCCAAGTGGAGGGAGAATATTGGAGGTGGGTAAAAGGATCCGTTGAACGGGGAGAGGACTCCTGCCCAAAGAAGTGAGCACGGAGACGAAGACGGCGGAAGAAGAGTTCAGCATCATGCCGAGCCCGAAATCCCTGTCCATGCCCCTCATAATCTTGTACACTTCGATCAGGTTGCCTCTCAGACTTCTCTGCTCCAACGAAAACAACCCAAGTCTATCCAACCTCTCTTCATAACTTAAATGTTTCAACCCAGGCAACATCCTGGCGAATCTCCTCTGCACCTCCTCCAGTGCAATCACATCCTTCCTATAATGTGGCAACCAGAACTGCACACACTACTCCAGCTGTGGCCTCACAATGGTTCTATACAACTCCAACATGACCTCCCTACTTTTGTAATCTATGCCTCGATTGATAAAGGCAAGTGTCCCATATGCCTTTTTCACCACCCCACCTCCGCCTTCAGAGATCTATGGACACACATGACAAGGTCCCTTTGTTCCTCAGAACTTCCTAGTGTCGTGCCGTTCATTGAATACTTCCTTGTCAAATTACTCCTTCCAAAGTGTATCACCTCACACTTCTCAGGGTTAAATTCCATTTGCCACTTATCTGCTCATTTGACCATCCCATCTCTTTACTCCTGTAGCCCAAGACACTCAACCTCACTGTTAACCACCTGGCTAATCTTTCTGTCATCCGCAAACTTACTAATCCTACCCCCTACATAGTCATCTATGTCATTTATATAAATGACAAATAATAGGGGACCGAGCACAAATCCCTGTGGCACGCCACTGGACACTGGCTTCCAGTCACTAAAGCATCCTTCTGTCATCACCCTCTGTCTCCTGCAACTAAGCCAGTATTACATATATACATACTACATATTGCAGGTCATCAAGACTCTTAATCCCTTTGATCTTGAATCTTCTTAAAATCTTCCAGAGCCACCCAGAACTTTCTACAGTGTCACTAAGCAGGACCAGAAGTCAAGATATGGATCCAGTCTGGCTTTTATGTGTTCTTTGAATGTGGGTGACACTATTTATTGCTCTTCTTTAGTAGCCCTGGCCATTAATATTCAACCACATAGTTTGGGACTAGAGTTCCATGTTTGATCAAAACAGGAAGGGATAGTAGATCTCTCCCTGATATTGATATACGAACCAGTTGGTTTTTTTGAATGACAATTCAGCAGCTTTCTTGGTAATCTTTTCTGGCACCAACCTATCAATTAGCAAATAACTGAACTCAATTTCATAACTTGCCATGGTGGAGATTGAACTTGTGATAGCTGGATTGCGCATGAAGTCAGCACAGATAAAGTTATAGATAGTTTAAAAGGCATTGTTAATTTGTTGACGATAACAACGAGTTTAAGCAAATTAAAAGGTGGCTGTTTAATCTAGGTTTAGGTTCTCTTGGAAGAAAATGGGTGACAACAAGAAGGGTTTCTGAGGAAGGACTCATCAAATGATAAATGAATGGCATTGTTCGGATCATTTACATTTTTTAAATGTTAGAGTTTTATCAAAACTGATCATTAACGTATTTTCAATACATTGACTTCTACATACTAGCTGTGTATATGTTCTGGTAATTAATATCAGTGATCAGAAAAGATCAAGCTTGGGAATCCCTCAAGATTGAGTCAAGTAAGATGGTTAGTTACCAAAAATGAATAGATATTACATTACCTGTTGGTAATTGAGCTTGGTAAACATGTTCTTGTATCCTCTGGTTTAGTTGGCTTGCTTCTGTCATATAAATGAGAAAGAAAGAAATCGTTATACAGAGTTTGTACTCTTAGATAATTCTTCTCGGAATTTTTAAGTTATCCATTTTTGGACTTTCGGGCAAATTTTCCTGTTTCTGCAACTGGCACTACTGGATCATTTGGCACAATCATTCAGGCAGGAAGCACACATCCGTAAGGGAGGACATCTGATTTTCTGTCCATTTAAATTAATGGTTGCTAAAACTGTATGGACACTCAAGACTGTACATGTCTCCCTGTATTGCAGCATAAAAGAGACATGCTGTCGAAGCTCTTTGTCTTGCACTCGTCAGAACAGAATTGCAAGAATACCAAATTTCAAAGGGAACAACAATTTATGCTGCATGAGGAAAGGGTACTGATTGATTGGCAAGTGGACTCTGTTTGGTAGAGGCGTTGCCATGGAGAATGCACCAGGGAACAGTTATCCCCACAAGTGGATTGGGCTCGCAATTAAAGCAGTTAATGCAGGTATCGATTGACACCTTTAAAATTAGATGGATGTATACCAGGATAGGAATGGAATTTGGTGTTATAAAGAAAAACATAGTCAATTTCTAGTTACATATTTAAAGCTTGATTTGCACATTTATTTACCTCTGAAAGCTTGCAGTTGTCCTGTCAGTACTTTTCTGATTTCAGAAACCCAAAGGCTCTTCAGCGCTACAGATGCTTGTAATTAGGTGTTTCATTTTCAAATTGGATGAAAAAGTACAACATTACCACAGAACAAATTACTTAAAAATAGTGGGCAAGACTTTCCACCTGTGTTCAAATACTTTCATGTTGCAATTGCAGCAGATGGGGCAGAAATCGTTTAGGGAGCCAGTCTCTTGCCTATTTGCATGCACCCTCCTCCAGCCACTTCCAAGAATTTCCATAAAAAGTAATGGGGATACTTTCCCTACCAAAGGCAGACATCTTCAAATTAGATGACAAATTTTCCAGCTTTTGGATCCCAGCAATGTTGGGTACTTTAAGAAACCAGTATGATCCTAGCATCCAGATACAATGGTAATAACTGATCAAGATGAAAGGAGCCACGGGTGTGTGTTATTGGTGAATATTTAGCATGGAAGTACATTGGAGCTTATGATTAAGACAATAAACAGAAAATGCAGGAAATACTCAGCAGATCAGGCAGCATCAGCTGTAAGAGAAACAGACTTATCAGGCAGGATTTTTTGGATGGTAGGGTTTCCCATCCCTGCCACTAGGATTGCCAACTGTGATTAAATGTATTCCTGAAGATTTCATCGCTTGACTTGCACCCACGCTCCAGCCATTAGTCGGCCAACACATCCATCCTTGTGACGCAGCCTTCCTGAATAATGTTTTATCCATGAAGTCGACTACTTCAACAAAGACCGTTGATGCTCTCCGCAATGTGTTCGCTACTTTTGGATTGCTGGAGCAGATTATGCCTGATGGCACACAGTTCACATCATGTGAATTTCAAACATTGCTGAAAAACAATGAGATCAAGCAGATTCTCATCTCACCTTACCACCCATCCTCAAATGGTGAAGCAGAGAACTTTGTCCAGACATTCAAAACGGTCAAACTGAAGGAGAGGATACAAACAGATTGGAAGTTGAAGCTGAAGAATTTTTTGATGATGTATCATAACACTCCACATTTAACAACAGGCGTATCTCCTGCTGAGCTGATGTTTGAAGACGACTGCGTACCAGAATGGATTTGTGGTGTCCAGATTTGAAAGGAAAGACTAGTTCAAGGCAACTTGATCAGAAAAGGTCACATGGCACAAGTAAACAAGCTCGTGAGTTTAATCTGGACCAGTCCGTTTGGGTCCGAAATTACTGAGAGACACCAAAGTGGCTCCTGGGAAGAATCATCAAGCATCAAGGCCAACTGACCTAAGATGTTGATCTTCCTATGGAATCTGCAAGAGATACACTGACCAGATTAGAAAAGCCAAATCCAAGGAACCAAATTTCCAGGGATCTCCAGTCACAGTGGAAGATTTCTGGGAAACGTCTGCTCCAGTTGGTGAAACCCGACTTGATTCAACTGACAAACCTGTAGAACCGTGGCTGCACCTGTTGAACCTGAACAAAGACAAGTGGAACAGCAGAACCTTCCATTTCTAAGCAAACTGAGATACCTAAGCCAATTCTCTAGGCCAAAGTAAATCTGCAAACCACCTGACCAATTTGTTCCTGACTAAAGTGGGAGCAGATGTGGTGTTTGTGTTTAATATTTATGCTTTTTATAAAGGGACATTTTAGTTAAAAAGAATTGTTATATAAACCTGACAGTAGGGTGTGCTAAGTCCCAGATGTACTGCCGTCTGGTAGAGAATAAAGAATAAAGGAACCTTCTGTTTTTCATACAGGAAGTTGGAGTTCAGAAGCAGATAGCTATATTCTTAATAGTTAAGAAGTGACAAAACACTTCACAGAAGTTCCATTAGAAAGAGTGTAGGTTGAGAGCCAGGTATTCAAAAACCTTGACACAGCCCCTTTTATACTGCTGTCTGCTAGATGGAAAATGGCAGTCTGAGCTTTGCAGCTCCACAAGGCAGGGAAGCTGGTTCTTGCAGCTAGGAAGGGGTTATGTGATATGACTCCCACTTCTCCACTTTGGTTTGGACAAAGGATGTATATTCCTTTGTCTAGATTTTTGAGATAGTTGATGTTTCCACCATTAATAATTTCAAAAGCGATTTCAGGATCCTTTGTCCTATCAGCAGGTAGTCTCCCTTGGCTAGAACTGGCCTTAGAAATGTAAATGGCCAATTCTCTTGGAATTTGCTCTCTGTAACCGGGTCATTAGTATCTCTTCAGAGATAACAAGGTTGCAGCTGTTCTGAATGCAGAAAATTTATTAGTTTTATTGAGTCATTTTAAAGCCGTTGTCCACTTTTTAAGATTTTATAAATTAGCCATGATATATATATATATATTTTATAAAAATGTAGAGTAAGGTCTTAGCCCCCTGACACTGTCTGTCACTACCACTCTTTCTTACTTCATTTCTTTCTATTGCTCTCTCTCTGTCTCCCATCTGTCCACGTGTTTTTTGCTGTCCCTCTGTCTCATTATTTCTTGCTGTGTTTCTTTCTCTCCCTCTATCTCTCTCGCTCTGTCTGTCTTAGTTTCTTTTTGCCAATATCTGTCTATTTCTTTCACTGTCTCTAGCTCTCTCTCTCTCTCTCTCTTTTCCCTGTGTCTCTGTTTCTTTCTGTCTCTCTCCCTCTCTGTCTCAGTTTCTCTCTTTGCCAGTTTCCATTTCTCCCTATCTCTTTCCCTCTATTTCTATCAAGACTGAGACTGAGAGGCTTCTATATATTAAAAACACCTCTGAGGTCATCTTGGGTAAAACAAAGGCTTTAGGCTTTGGCAGAAGCAATTTTCATTTTCACTTCCTCCCTCTCTATCCCACCGTCTCTCTATCGCTTTCTGTCACAGTACCCCTGACACCAGTCTTTCTGTGTCTTTCTCTCTCTTTCTCATTACCTGTGTTTTTCATCTCTCTCTGTCTCTCATGTCCCTCTATCTCTGTCTCGCACTCTTTTTAAACTCTGTCTCTTTCCATCTCTCTTCCTCTCTCTGCCAATAGGTACCATTCTTTTACTCTCTTTTTTCACTTTGTATCTCCGTCTCCGCCATTGCTCTGTTTTTCTCTGTCTTTCTCGCTACCTCTTGTTGTTGCTCTCTCTCCTTGTGTCTCACTGTCTCTCTCTCTCTTTCTCTCTCCTTGTCTCTATCTCTCTTTGTCTCTCACCTGTTTTTCTCTCACTAGCTTTCTGCCTTTTTCTGTCACTTTGTTCTCACTGTCTGTCTCTATCTCACTCTGACTCCCTCTTTGTCTTGTTATCTCTCTCCCTCTCGCTTTATCCCTGTCTTTCTCTTTCTCAGTCTTTTTTCTCACGCTGTGCTCTGTGACTTTGTTTTCCTCTCTGTTTTTGTCTCTCCTTCTCTGTGTCATTCTTCTCTCCTGTGCCTCTCTCCATCTTTCTTTGTCTTTCTCTCTATATCTCTCCATCTGTCACTGTCACTCTTTCTTACTTTCTCTCACTCTTTCGCTATTGTATTTTGGTTCTCTGTCTTATCTTTTTCTATCAGGTTTTGTTTTCTGTCTCTGATATTTCCCGCTGTATCTTTCTGTGTCTCTCTCTCTCCCTTTCCCTCTCTACCTTTCTCAGTTTCTCTCTTTACCAATAACAGTTGCTCACTGTCTCTCTGTTCCAGTCTCTAGATCTTGCTCTCTCTCTCTTACTATTGTTTAATTTGTCAGTTTCTCCATCTCTTGCTCTCTATCTTTCCTTTCATTTTCTCTCTGAGGTAAGCTCAGAGAGGGAATAAGGGATGCTAGGAGAGAAATTGGAGGGCTAGGAGAGGGGGATGTTGGCCTTATGTCAACCTTTACTATGAGGGTTACTCTTCGCCCTTGCCATCACCATGTGGTCATACGTTACTCTCATAGTATCAATAACCGATAAGGCCATCTCTGATCAATTCCTTGTTTCACTCCACACTCAGCTGCCCCTTCCACCCCTCAACCCTACCTCTTTCTGTATCCAGCCTTGGGAAAAACTATTCCTGAATTCATTTACGACTGCATTTTCAAAATACCAACTAGATAGACTTTGACCTTCCATTCATCTCAACATTTCTGCAGCTATTGATTTGCTCACCTCTACCTTTGATGTCCTAGTCCCTAATAAAACCATTACTTTCTCTCACCCTGGCCTTCCCCCATGGTATTACCCTCATCTTCACTCCCTTAACTCCAAGAGATGCAGGTCTGAAATGATATGGCAGACAACTAGTTTAGTCATTCACTGCCATATCTGCCTGGACCACATAAAGCACAATCAGGTCCTGCTCTCGTCTGCTCAAACTGCTCACTATTCCTGGACCATCCTTCAATGCAGAAAACCCCAGCATCTTTTCTTTGCTGCCAACCATCTTCGTAAGCCCCTCTCCCCTGTCTCCTCCACCGTCATCTCCAACAATAAGTGTGAGGGACTCATGGACTTCCTTGAATTGAAGATTGAGATCATCCTCAACCTCTGTCACGTCCCTCCTTTCCACTAGCTCACCAGGCCACCTTTGACAATTTGATTGGTCCACTCAAAATGAAGATTCAAGTCCCAACAATTATCACAGTGCCTTTGTGGTGGCAAGGTCAAGGGGTGGCCGTGGAATTTACATGGAGGGAGCGATTTAGGTAGGATAAGAGGGCAGTGAACTCAAGAGGAATTGAGATGGAGGGTGAAATCACCGAGGATGAGAAGTCGTTCAATGCAGAAGCTGAGGGAGGAAACCAGTGACAATATCTCGATGGGTGGGTGGTAGAGAACGAACATTTTGAATATGAGGTGAGCAGGTGGAACAAGGGACTCAAAAGAGGAGGAAGTGCCGCAGGAATAGGGGGGTCAGGCCAAGGTGTGATTTGGTGATAAGCGCCAAACTGTAACAATCTGGGCAGAGCAAGTGGTGAAAGGCATAGCCAGGAGAGGAGCTTCATTTAGGGGGAAGGTGTCATCACACCTCAGCCAGGTTAAGGCCATGATGTTGAATCAATCATTCACAATAAGTTCAGGGATGTAAAGGGTCTTGTTCATCAGTGAATGGACATTCTGGATGGAGATGCTTAGAGCGGTGGTGAGAGATTAGCCACTGACTGAATCCATGGGGTCAGCAGTAGAAGGGGTGAGTTGGATGGGAAAGAGGCTGGCAAAATTACCAACCAACCGCCACCACCCGCCCCCCTCCCCACCACCCCTGCCCCCTGGCACCCCCCAGCAGGGTGAACGAGACAGTTAGCTTGAGACTGGGATGGGGCATTTAGGGGTCATTGCTTGTAATGAGCCAGTGCTGAGTGCTTTGATGAGCCCTTTGGAAGGTGCCAAGGCAGGCACAGAGAGAAGCTGTTGGCTTATCAAACATGGAGTCAAGCCTGGGAAGGTGGCAGGTGAGCAGGAAAGTTAGAGTACTGAAGGAATAGTGTAGGGAGTTGGACAGTCGGAGTACCTGAGAGGTGAGAAGTGAAAGGGAGCTTGACAATCGAAGAAAAGACTCTAGGAGGGATGAAGAGGAAAGAAGTTTTAAAAAAAGAGCAAAAGTGGAAATGCGTGATGGGCTCGGATGTGGAGTGACAGGTAAAATACATGCAAATGGACACAGAGAAAGCTCAAGTTACTAAGGCCTGGTTAGATAAAAGTTAGTATATATAAAAAGATGTCAATAAATGAGATATAAGAAATAGATAGAATATAACAGTAAAGAGTCCAGCCTGCAGTTCTGTAGGATAACAATAATACAGATAAGGTGGAAATAGATCCGCATGGAGCTTTGATGAACTGTACTGAGTTTGAGGCTGCTGTGCTGAGAGAAAGGAGTAAGGCTAGAGTATCAGAGGACATACTGATGGAGGTGTTTTCATGCGAAGGAGGATGCAGGAAGTGGACAGGGTCAGTTACAAGATCAGAAAGATGATTGTGAAATTGCAGATCATAAAATGTAGAAACAGCAGAGGTTTGCAATCGAGCCTGGGTGAGTGAGTTTCTGACCAGGAACAGACTATTTCTGGAGCTGAGAAACCAGTAACCAAAGTCTCATGATCACAACAGCTCTCGGGGAAAGGCTGTAAACTGATCAAAGTTACTTCAAATATTGGAAAAGAACAGATGAGAGACAGAAATTGGGTCTTACTTTTCAGCCAGTGTACAGTCCAAAGCAGAAGCCTCAGCTGGATGTCACCAGAGGTCCAAGAAATTGAAGTGAAGTTTGAGAGGAGATTCAAATCCAGATTTTGCTTTGGATCTTTTCCAAAACTCACAGAGAAAAGCATCAGCCAATCAGATGACAGAATTGCCAATGATGCTTGCAAACATTCACCAGGCCCTAAAAGGCCCTTACCTCAGGCTCACCCACCACAAGCCTCAGGCTCCTGCTGTATACCCATCTCGGTTCCCAGAACTACTCCCTCACACCCACATCAGACCCCAGGATTCCACCCTCACACCCACATCAGACCCCAGGATTCCCCCCTCACACCCACATCAGACCCCAGGATTCCTCCCTCACACCCACATCAGACCCCAGGATTCCCCCCTCACACCCACATCAGACCCCAGGATTCACCCCTCACACCCACATCAGACCCCAGGATTCACCCCTCACACCCACATCAGACCCCAGGATTCCCCCCACACCCACATCAGACCCCAGGATTCCACCCTCACACCCACATCAGACCCCAGGATTCCCCCCACACCCACATCAGACCCCAGGATTCCCCCCTCACACCCACATCAGACCCCAGGATTCCCCCCTCACACCCACATCAGACCCCAGGATTCCCTCCTCACACCCACATCAGACCCCAGGATTCCCTCCTCACACCCACATCAGACCCCAGGATTCCCCCCTCACACCCACATCAGACCCAGGAATTACTGCCTCACACCCACATCAGATCCCAGGATTTTCCCCTCACACCCACATCAGATCCCAGGATTTTCCCCTCACACTCCCATCAGACCCCAGGATTCCCCCCTCACACCCACATCAGACCCCAGGATTCCCTCCTCACACCCACATCAGACCCCGGGATTTTCCCCTCACACTCCCATCAGACCCCAGGATTCCCCCCTCACACCCACATCAGACCCCAGGATTCCCCCCTCACACCCACATCAGACCCCGGGATTTTCCCCTCACACCCACATCAGACCCCAGGATTCCCCCCTCACACCCACATCAGACCCCAGGATTCCACCCTCACACCCACATCAGACCCCAGGATTCCCCCCACACCCACATCAGACCCCAGGATTCCCCCCTCACACCCACATCAGACCCCAGGATTCCCCCCTCACACCCACATCAGACCCCAGGATTCCCTCCTCACACCCACATCAGACCCCAGGATTCCCCCCTCACACCCACATCAGACCCAGGAATTGCTGCCTCACACCCACATCAGATCCCAGGATTTTCCCCTCACACCCACATCAGATCCCAGGATTTTCCCCTCACACTCCCATCAGACCCCAGGATTCCCCCCTCACACCCACATCAGACCCCAGGATTCCCTCCTCACACCCACATCAGACCCCGGGATTTTCCCCTCACACTCCCATCAGACCCCAGGATTCCCCCCTCACACCCACATCAGACCCCAGGATTCCCCCCTCACACCCACATCAGACCCCGGGATTTTCCCCTCACACCCACATCAGACCCCGGGATTTTCCCCTCACACCCACATCAGACCCCGGGATTTTCCCCTCACACCAACATCAGACCCCAGGATTCCTGCCTCACACCCTCCTCAGACTCCAGGTTCTTCCCTCACACCCTCCTCAGACCCCAGGCTTCTCCCTCACACCCACCTGTGGCCCCAGGCTCTGCCTCACACTCACTCTGACCCCATAATTCCTGCCTCACACCCACCTCAGGCCCCAGGACTTCCCTATGGCTTAGCAATGCGATTCAGTTTGAACAAACCGCCACAAAAAAGCATAACAAGGATAAAACATGACAGACATCCCAGCATCAACTTAGTTATCAGACTTGGTCATGAGCAGGATACATACAGCCCAGACAAACACAGCAAGTTCTCCTCACTCACGTGATCATTTTTGGCCTGTGTCAAAATTGGGAGAGCTATCCCACAGACAAGTCAAGCAACAGCCTAACAAAGTGTTACAGACAAGCGAGAGACAGGCAAACGGTACTTATTTCCTCTCACCACCTGTCCATAAGCAGAAGGTGTTTTGAATTATTTGTAAATTCCCTGAGCTCTCGGTTTGTGTGATCCAATTTACTAATAGCCTGCAGGAAACTTGCGTTATGATTAACTCAGAAGGTTAGTTTATTTCACATTCAAAACCCGGGGAAGGAGTGTCTGCAACTTCCCACTCCACTACACACACACACACACCCACACAGAGTAAAGGGGGTATAGAGAAAGGAGTTTTACAATTATGAATAGTATCAGCACAAGAACCAGAGAAATGAATATTAGTTCACGTGATTTCCAGAGTCAGAATACACTGAGGAATTTTTTCACGAAGGAGTTCGCGTTCAGCTGGCTGAAGACCGGAGTTGTAGAATTCACAGTATCACAGTGTCTTTACAGTGCAGAAGGAGGCCATTTGGCTCATCAAGTCTGCATTCGCTCTCTGAAACAGCATTCTACCTGGTCCCGCTCCCCTGCTTTATCCCCATAACCTTGCACATTCTCTTTTTTCAGGTAGCAATCCAATTCCCTTTTGAATACCTCAATGGAACCTGCCTCCATTGCCCTTTCAGGAAGTTTGTTCCAGACTCCAACCACCCTCTGGGTGAAATTTTTTTTACTCACATCACTTTTACTCCTTTTGCCAATTATTTTGAATCTATGCCCTCTAGTTCTTGATGTTCTCTTGAGTGGGAACAGTTTCTCAATATTTAGCCTGTCCATACCCCTCAGGATCTTGAATACCTCTATCAAATCATCTCTCAGCCTTCTTTTCTCCAAGGAAAAGAGTCCCAATCTCTCCAATTTATCCTCATAGCTACAATTCTTCATCCCGGGAATCATTCTTGTGAATCTCCTCTGTACTCTCTCCAATACCTCAAGTATGGCAGCCAGAACTGGACGCAGTACTCCAGATGAGGCCTAACTAGTGTCTTATACAAGTTCAACATGACCTCCTTATTCTTGTACTCAATGCCCATATTACTAAAGCCGATGATACTATATGTTTTATTAACTGCTCTCTCAACATGCACTGCCAACATCAATGGCCTATGTATACACTGAGGTCCCTCTGTTCCTGCACCTCCTTTAGAGGCTCTCCCTTTCCGGCCAAAATGAATCACCTCACACTTCTCTGCATTGAACTTCATCTGCCACTTGTCTGCCCAATCCACCAACATGTCTATGTCCTTTTGAAGTTCAAGACTATCCCCATCACAGTTGACAATGTTTCCAATCTTTGTATCATCTGCAAATTTTGAAATCATGCCCTGCACACCACAGTCTAGGTCATTAAAATACACCAGGAAGAGCAAGGATCTGAACACTGACTCCTGAGGAAATCCACTACAAACCTTCCTCCTATCTGAAAAACAACCATTTATCACTACTCTCTGTTTCTTGTCACTCAGCCGATTTCTTTTCCAAGTGCTTACTTTCCCTTTTATTCCGTGACCTAGAATTTTTCTCAAGTCTGTTGTGTGGCACTGTATCAAATGCCTTTTGAAAATCCATATTCACCACATCAACAACTTTTCCTTTATCAACCTTCTCTGTTACCTCCTCAAAAAACTCCAGCAAGTTATTTTCCCTTGATGAATCCATGCTGGCTTTCATTAATTATCCTGCGCTTGTCTAAGTGATTATTGATTTTATCCCCAACAATAGTTTCCCTACGACTGAGATCAAACTGACTGGCCTCTAGTTGCCAGCTTTATCCTTGCACCCCTTTTTGAACAAGGGTGTAACATTCACAATCCTCCAATCCTCTGGCACCTACCCTGTGCCTAAGGAAGACTAGAGATTATCACTAGTGCCTCTGCAATTTCCACTCTCATTTCCCTCAGTACCCTTGGACGCATCTCATCCAGTCCTGGTACCTAATCTATTTTTGAGTAAAGATAGCCTTTCCAACACCACCTTCCTCTTGATTGTAAGCTATTCTACTGTACCAGTTACCTCCTCTCTCACTTCGGCCTGGATAGCAAGTTGTTCTTTTGTAAAGACAGATGCAAAATACTCATTCAACACCTCCATTATTTCTCCAGCCTCCACATGCAAGTCCCTTTTTTTGTCCCTAATTGACCCTACTCTTTTTTTTAACCACCGTTTTATTATTTATGTGCTTATAGAAGACCTTGAGATTCCCTTTTATGTTAGCTGCCAACCTCTTTTCATGCTCTCTCCTTGCTTTTTGTTTTCTTCACTTCCCCTCTGGTCCTTCTATATTCAGCCTGACTCTCCATTGTATTTTCTACCTGACATCTGTCGTACGCACATTTCTTCCTTTTCATCTTTACCTCTCTCTCTCGTCATCCAGGGCACTCTGGGTTTATTTCTCCTACCTTTTCCCTTCAAGGGAAATATACCTTGATATTGCCTGCAATACTGTTTCTTTGAAGGTGGTCCATCGTTCAGCCATGGTCCTTTCTGCCAACATTTGATTCCAACTCACTTGATTCACATGCATTCTCATCCCATTGAAGTTGGCTTTCCCCCCAATTAATTATCCCTGCTCTGGACTGTTCTCTTATTTTCCATAATTAATCTAAACCTTATGATACAATGGTCACTGCCCCCTAGAGGCTCTCCCACTGACATTTGATCCACTTGGGCCAACTCACTCTCCAGAACCAGGTCCAAAAGGGCATGTCCTCTCGCTGGACTGGAAACGTATTGCTGCAGAAAATTATCTTGAACACATTCCAGGAACTCTCACCCTCTTGTCCTTTGGTACTATTCCATCCCAGTTTATATTTGGGGAATTGAAGTCCTCCATTATCAATACTCTATTACTCTTGCACCTCTCCGTAATTTCTTTGCAAATTTGTTTCTCCACATCCCTTCTACCAGTTGGTGGTCTATATACTACACCGATCTATGGTTATTATACCTTTCCCTTTCCTTACCTCTGGCCAGAGAGATTCTGTCCTTGACCCCTCTGGAACATCCTCTTTCCAGTCCTGTAATGCCATCTTTAACCAATATTGCTACTCCCACTTCCCTTTCTTCCTTTCCTGTCTCTTCTAAACACCTTGTACCCAGGAATATTTAATGCCCAGTCCTGCCCTTCTTTGAGCCATAATAATGTCATAATTCCATTTGTCAATTTGTGCCTGTAGTTCACCAATCTTATTAATCACATTCTGTGCATTCACATACATGCACATTAACCCGGATTTAGGCTTTTTTACTTTCCTGTTTATTCTGATCCTATTTAATGACTTACTGTTGCTTACTCTAATTCTATCAAACTCCCCAAGTATTCTATCTACCTTGATGCAACTCTCTGATATATCCTCGTTATCAGTTTTTCTCCTCTGCACTCTGAATTTCCCTCCAGGTTACCATCCCCCGGCCAATCTAGTTTAAACCCATCCAACAGCACTAGCAAACCTCCTCATGAGGACATTAGTCCCAGTCCTATCAAGGTGTAACCCGTCCTTCTTGTATAGGTCCCACTTGCCCCAGAACCGATCCCAATGCCTCAGAAATTTAAAGCCCTTCCTCCTACTCTATTTCTCTAGCCATGTGTTGAACTGCTCAATCTTCCTATTCTTATGCTCACTAGCATGTGGCACTAGGAGTAATCCTGAGATTACTGCTCTTGAGGTCATGCTTTTTAATTCCTTTCCTAACTCCATAAAATCTGCTTTCGGGACCTCTTCCCTTTTTGTACCTATGTCATTGGTGCCAATGTGGACCACGACCTCTGGCTGTTCACCCTCCCCAAAAAGAATGTCCTGTAAGCACTCTGTGACATCTGTGACCCTGGTACCAGGGAGGCAACATACCATCCTGGAGTCATGAATATGGCCACAGAAACGCCTGTTAACCCCCCAAACTATGGAGTCCCCTACTTCTATAGGACTTCCGCTCTTCCTCCTCCCCCCCCCCCCAATCGGCAGCTCAGCCGCCTGTGGTGCCACGGACTTGGCTCTTGCTACAGTCCTCTGAGGAACCATCTCGCTCACCAGTTTGCAAAATAGAAAAGTGGTTAGAGAGCGAGAGCCTCGAGATTCCTGCACGACCTGCCTGTTTCTCTTAGAAACTCTGGTGGTCACTCATTCCCTCTCTGCCTGTGTACTTCTTAGCTGTGGTGTGACCACCTCTCTAAACATGCTATCCATGTAATCCTCAGTCTTGTGGATGTACCAGTGGCTACAACCGCCGCTCAAGCTCCACAACTTGGAGCTCAAGTTTCTGCAGCTGGTGACACTTCATGTAGATGTAGTCATCGAGGGCACTTTGTGCCTGCACGACTTCCCACGTCCCGCAAGATGTACATTCCACATGGCCGAGCAGCACTGGCATATTTTATACTTTGCATAAAGCGTTTACTGCAGTATTTACTAATTTACTTCAATTATCTTAATTTAGAATAATTCCTATTTATACTACAATTTACTGTGTTTATCTCAGTTTTTCCCCTTCTTGCGCTCTTTTAACTCTCCGACTCCACTCTCAGACTTGCTCCTTTAACTCTCTGACTCTCAGTCAGTCTCAGTCTCACCCCTTCTCGTGCTCTTTTAACTCTCCAGCTCTGCTCACAGTCCCGTCCCTTCTCACGCTCTTTTAAATCTCCAACTCCGCTCTCAGTCTTGCTCCTTCTCACGCTCTTTGAACTCTTCGACTCCGCCCTGTCTTACTTCTTCTCGCGCTCATCTATTTCCCGACTCCACTCGGTCTCGCCCCTCCTCGCGCTCCTTTACCTCCCAACTGCGCTCTCAGTCTTGCCCCTTCTCATGCTCTTTTAACTCTTCGACTCCGCTTTCAGTCTCGTCCCTTCTTGAGCTTTCCAGTTGGTGCTGATACCGCAGGATGAAGTGGGCACACAGAGACTGGGTTGGTTCTGCAGGTGATAGTAGGAAATCTTCCAGCAGACAGACATGAGGAGCAGGCTGTTTTTCTGCCTGGAGGGCTGCTTCTTGGTGGTTTCACCAGCTGGATGTTAAACAGTGGACTGCTTGTGAGGCTAAAGATATAATGTTTAAACTGTCAAAAAAAGGCCAGAAGCTTGGGTCATGTCACACGTGGCATTACTGGTTAATTGCAGCTTAACAATCGGTTTCCGTGTTTCTGGTCAGAATTCCATTTTTCCTCCTTAGAAGAGAGATGGATGGCTATTAGTATCTCTTCCAGTATAATCAGTTTCGATCTCTCTCCTTTAAGATAGTTCCGGTTGGGGAGCCAGTTCGTCTACACTTCCTCTGCTTTCGTTGATTACAAGGGGTCTATACAATGTGGTGTGAGATTCCACAGGCTGAGTGAAGAATTCTTTTGTTCTTGTAACTCCTGGTGGTAGCTCCCAGAACAAAGGACCAACCCTGTGGTCATATAACTTGTAGCAGCCAACCCGTTTGGTTCAGCAGAAAATCAATTTTAAACAATTGCAATACAGATAAAACTTCTGAACATAGAGTGTTGGATTTCTTTCATGTTGGAGGATCCCAACACATAATCATGCTGTCAGAATCATACCTATCAGCTAACAGCCACCTCCATCACCAACCCTGAGTATGTCCTGTTCCACTGGCAGGACAGAACCACTAGATGTGGCAGCCCAGTAACACAGTGGGAGGAATTGACTCTGGGAGTCCTCAAGATTGTCTCTCTTGGGGTACAGCCACATCATGATTATGTTATCTAGTAATCCAGAAACCTGGGCTAATGATCCAGACATATGAGTTCAAACTCCACCTTGACAGCTGGGAAATCTAAAGCAAATTAACTAGAACTGGAATGAAAAAAAAACAAGGGGCTACATGGAAGCCACTGACCCTGTTCTGCACCATTCAATGAGATCATGGTTGATCTGCCTAATTCCATAAATCCACCTTTGTCCCATATCCCGTAATGCCTTTTTGGTTAATGAAAATCACTGATTTCAAATTAATAATTGATCTAGCTACAATTGCTGCTTGGCAGAAGCACTGAGGGTGGCAAGGGTGCAGAATGTACTCTGGGTGGGAGGCTTCAATGTCCATCACCAAGAATGGCTCGGTAGCACAACTACAGACCGAAGCTGGCCGAGTCCTAAAGGACATAGCTGCTAGACTGGGTCTGTGACAGGTGGTGAGGGAACCAACAAGAGGGAAAAACATACTTCACCTCATCCTCACCAACCTGCTTGCCGCAGATGCATCTTTCCATGACAGTATTGGTAGGAGTGACCACTGCATAGTTGTTGTGGAGACAAAGTCCTGCCTTCACATTGAGGATACTCTCCATCATGTTGTGTGGCACTGCCACTGTGCTAAATGGGATAGATTTCAAACAGATCTAGCACCTCAAGACTGGGCATCCATGAGGCGCTGTGGGCCATCAGTGGCAGCAGAATTGTAGTCGAACACAATCTGTAACCTCATGGCGCGGCATATCCCCCACTCTACCATTACCACCAAGCCAGGGGACCAAACCTGGTTCAATGAAATGTGCAGGAGGGCATGCCAGGAGCAACACCAGGCATACCTAAAAATGAGGTGTCAACCTGGTGAAGCTACAACACAGGACTACTTCTGTGCCAAACACCATAAGCAGCAAGTGATAGACAAAGCCAAGCAATCTCACAACCAGCAGATCAGAACTAAACTCTGCAGTCCTGCCACATCCAGTCATGAATGGTGGTGGACAATTAAACAACTCACTGGAGAGGAGGCTCCACAAATATCCCCATCCTCAATGATGGAGGAGCCCAGCATCTGTGCAAAAGATAAGGCTGAAGCATTTGCTACAATCTTTAGCCAGAAGTGCCGAGTGGATGATCCATCTCGGCCTCCTCCGATGTCCCCAGCGTCACAGATGGCAGTCTGCAGCCAATTTGATTCACTCTTGATGTCAAGGAACGGCTGAAGGCACTGGATACTGTAAAGGCTATGTGCCCTGACAATATTCCGGCAATAGTACTGAAGACTTGTGCTCCAGGACTTGCTGTGCCCCTAGCCAAGCTGTTCCAGTACAACTACAACACTGGCATCTACCCGGCTATTGGAAAATCGCCCAGGTATGTCCTGTACACAAAAAGCAGGACAAATCCAACCCGGCCAATTACCAGCCCCCATCAGTCTGCTCTCGATCATCAGTAAAGTAATGGAAGGGGCCATCAACAGTGCTATCAAGCGGCACTTGCTTAGCAATAACCTGCTCACTGATGCCCAGTTTGGGTTACACCAGGGCCACTCAGCTCCTGACCTCATTAAAGTCCTCATGGACAAAAGAGCTGAATTCCAGAGGTGAGGTGAGAGTCACTGCTCTTGACATCAAGGCAGCATTTGACTGAGTGTGACATCAAGTAGCCCTAGCAAAACTGGAGTCAATGGGAATCAGGGGAAAACTCTCCACTGGTTGGAATCACACCTAGCACAAATGAAGATGGTTGTGGTTGTTGGAGGTCAATCATCTTAACTCCAGTACATCACTGCAGGAGTTCCTCAATGTAGTGTCCTCGGCCCAGCCATCTTCAGCTGCTTCATCAATGACCTTCCTTCCATCATAAGGTCAGAAGTGGGGATGTTCGCTGATGATTGCACAATGTTCAGCACCATTCGTGACTCCTCAGATACTGAAGTAGTCCATGTCTAAATGCAGCAAGACCTGGGACAATATCCAGGCTTGGACTGACAAGTGGCAAGTAACCTTCGCGCCACACAAGTACCCGGCAATGACCATCTCCAATAAGAGAGAATCCAACCATTGGCCCTTGATGTTCAATGGCATTACCATCACTGAATCCCCCACCATCAACATCCTGAGGGTTACCAATGACCAGAAACTGAACTGGACTAGCCATATAAATACTGTGGCTACAAAAGCAGGTCAAAGGCCAGGAAGCGTGCAACAAGTAACTCACCTCCTGACTCTCCAAAGCTTGTCCACCATCTACAAGGCACAAGTCAGGAGTGTGATGGAATACTCCCCTCTTGTCTGGATGAGTGCAGCTCCCGCCACACTCAAGAAGCTTGACACCATCGAGGACAAAGCAGCCTGCTTGATTGGCACCACATCCACAAACATTCACTCCCTCCACCACTGTCGCACAGTAGCAGCAGTGTGTACCATCTACAAGGTGCACTGCAGAAATTCACCAGGGCTCCTTCAACAGCACCTTCAAAAACCATGACCACTACCATCTAGTGCAGCAGATAGATGGGAACACCTCCACCTGGAAGTTCCCCTCCAAGTCATTCACCGTCCTGACTTGGAAATACATCGCCATTCCTTCACTGTCGCTGAGTCAAAATCCTGGAACTCCCTTTCTAACAGCATTGTGGGTGTACCTAAACTGCATGGACTGCAGCAGTTCAAGAAGGCAGCTCACCACCACCTTCTCAAGGGCAACTAGTGATGGACAATAAATGCTGGCCCAGCCAGCGAAGCTCACATCCCGTGGATGAAGAAAATAAAAACCTGAAGCTACAAAAATAGTCTACTTACATGCTAAATAGCAGAAGAAGCATGCCTCAATCAGATGTATCAGATCAAAGCTCTGCAGTCCTGCCCCAAATAGTCATGAATGCTATTGGGCACTTAGAAAACAAGTGGAAGGCAGAACATTCACTTCCTTAATGATTGGGGAGCCTAGCACATCAGTACAAAAGACAAGGTCGAAGCATTTACAAGTATCTTTAGCCAGAAGTGACAAGTAGGTCATCCATCCTAGCCTCTTCCTGGGATTTCCACCATCACAGATGCCAGTCTTCAACCAATTCGATTCACTCCATTTGGTACTGTTTCAAGAAACCTCTGAGTGCACACATACTGCAAAGGCTACGGGCCCTGACAATGTTCTGGCAATAGTGCTGAAGACTTGTGCTCCAGAATTTGCCACGCCCCTAGCCAAGCTGTTCCAGTACAGCTACAGCACTGGCATCTACCCAGCTATGTGGAAAATTGCCCAGGTATGTCCTGTACACAAAAAGCAGGACAAATCCAACCCGAACAATTATCTCAATCATCTACTCTCGACCATCAGTAAAGTGATGGAAGGGGTCAGTAACAGTGCTATCAAGCGACACTTGCTGAGCAATAACCTGCTCACTGACGCTCAGTTTGGGTTCCACCAGGACCACTCAGCTCTTGACCTCTTTACAGCCTTGGTTCAAACATGGACAAAAGAGCTGAACTCCCGAGGTGAGGTGAGAGTGACTGTTCTTGACATCAGGCAGCATTTGACCGAGTGTGGCATCAAGGAGCCCCGGCAAAACTGGAGCCAATGGGAACCGGGATTCTCCATGTGTCTGTTCTGATGATGATGATTCTGGTCCGGTTCTGCCCCCACTCGGCCTTTCGCCGTGACTCAGAATATTTGGATTGCTATTTGAGAGAGCTGGTACGGGCAGGCTGGGCCGAGTGGCCGTCCTCTGTGCTCTAAGATTGCCAATCGCATGGTATAGATGACAGGATCATGATTTAAAGTCTCCGCCATCCCGGTTACTAGGGGCGGGTCCGCGATTTAAAGTCTCCGCCATCCCGGTTACAAGGGGCGGGTCCGCGGTTTAAAGTCTCCGCCATCCCGGTTACTAGGGGCGGGTCCGCGGTTTAAAGTCTCCGCCATCCTGGTTGCTAGGGGCGGGTCCGCGTTTTAAGGTTCCCCCCGGGCTCCGCCCCCCCCCCCCCCCCCCCGTCCCAGGTATATAGTTCCGGGTGCTGAGGGCCCCGGTACTCGCACAGTATGGTTACCAACTCAGAGGCACTGATCCTGGGTTCTCGGGTTATGCTCTGCGCTGTGCTGGTGTTCGGGCTCCTGAGAGCGGCGGAGGGGGGAAGAAAATTGAAATTCGTCAACTTGGTGAGTGAGAAACAGAGAGGGAGAAAGGAGGAGGCGGGGAGAGTTTCAGAGAGACAGATTGATTAGTGAAAGGAGACATGGACAGACCCAGGTGGATGTGAGAGAAAGTGAGATGAGCCATAAGTGGGCAGAGAGATACAGAGAGAAATTTTAGGCTGAGGGATAGAGATGGGGAGTGAGATTGAATAGGAATGATGAGTAGAAGAGAATAAGATGGATAGAGATAGGATGATAGGGGAGAGGGAGGGATGGAGAATGGGGTGAATGGGAACGATGCATTTAAGGGGAAGCTGGGCAAGTGTAAGGGAGGGAAGGGAATACAGGGTTTGATAGTGGATCTAGATGAGAGGAGGTGTGAGTGGAGCATAAATACTGGCATAGACTGATTGGGCTGAATGGCCTGTTTCTCCATACTTATGTAATCTGATGTAAACTAAAAACAGTTTATTTGGTTGTTGTCTCATTGCTATTTGGGATCTTGCTGTGTGTAACTTGGTTGTGGTGTATTTGATATTATAACAAGTGTCTACACTCAAGCTGGTGCATTGTCTATGGAGAGCTTTACCCTGAGGCACCAAAAAGGATGATAGAATACAAGTTTGTTCTTTCTCCAGCCAGTGCCTAACCTGTTCTTAACTGTTGGCAATCTCTGCTTTAATCATGAACCCTGGAGTACATTCCACAGTCCCAGGAACCCTTTGTGTGAAACAAGCTACTCCTGCTCTCTGCCCTAAATCTCTTGTGTTTGATTGTCTATGTTCTCTTGTTGTAGACCTCTCAGCCACTGGAAACAATCTGTTTGGTGCATGAATCAGTGACTTGTTTTACACCATGCCTTGTTTTTTCTTTGCTTTACCACTGATGTGGAGCATGGAATGATTCCATTCTCTCTACTCTGCGCCAGTGCTTCATCACTTACAACAGCTCTATCGAATCACTGTGGAAGAGCTGACCAAGAGGTTCAGCAGAGGTGAACCACAAATACAAGCTGGCGTCTGAAATTGGCACTTTAACAAATTCAGTGAATTGTAATTTTTGCATCGGGTGTCTTTCATTGTGGTAACTCTTATTCTCTGTGTCTAGATATGCTGCTTTATTTTGCACTTCTCTTTCTGATTTCTTTGACTCTTTCTCTGTCTTGTACTTTTCCTTTTCACTGTGACCCTATTTTGTCTCTTTCCCCCTTTCTTGTGTTCTTTGTTTTGTGTCACCTCTCCTTGCATCCCCCTTGCCGCTCTAGGGCAGACAGAAATAAAACAGTTGAGTGGGACTAAAATTGGGGGAAATCAAGTGGTAACAGCGCAGACTGTCTACCTGGAAGGAATCATGAGACACTCTAAGGATAAGAGGGAGCTATAACAATAATCTGGGTAAAGGATGAAGAACTCTACTGGGCTATGTGATTTGAGAATGAGAAACAAGGGGCTGGCAGAGCGATGTTTATCAGGGAGAGTTTATGTCTTCAGAAGAAGAGGCTTGCAATATTTTTATTCATTCACGGGATATGGGCTTTGCTGGCTGGGCCAGCATTTATTACCCTTTAGAAGGTGGTGGTGAGCTGCCTAGGGGGAACATTTTTGCTAGAATGGTTGGGGAGGGTTTAAACTAAAATGGCAGGGGGATGGGAACCTATGCAAGGAGTCAGAGGAAGGGGAATCAAAGACGAGAACAAAAGACAGAAAGCGGAATAAGAAAAGTGATAGAGGAATCAAGGGCAAGAATCAAACAGGGCCTCAGTGAAAATTAGTGGGAATGGGACAAGTAATGTTAAAAAGACCAGTCTTAAGGCTTTGTGCCTTAACACGAGGAGCATTCGCAATAAAGTGGATGAATTAACCACGCAAATAGATGTAAACAGGTATGATATAGTCGGGATTACGGAGACATGGCTGTAGGGTGACCAGGGATGGGAACTGTACATCCAGGGGTATTCAGTATTTAGGAAGGACAGACAAAAAGGAAATGGTGGTGGAGTTGCATTGCTGGTTAAAGAGGAAATTAACGCAATAATGAGGAAATATTAGCTCCGACGATGTGGAACCTGTATGGGTAGAGCTGAGAAACAATAAGGGGAAAAAAACATTAGTGGGGGTTGTATATAGACCCCCAAACTGTAGTGGTGATATTGGGAATGGCATTAAACAGGAAATTAGAGAAGCACGTAATAAAGGAACATCTGTAATTATGGGTGACTTTAATGTGCATATAGATTGGGCAAATCAAATTAGTAACAATACCGTAGGGGAGGAATTCCTGGAGTGTATACGGGATGTTTTTCTGGACCAATACATTGAGGAACCAACAAGAGAACAGGCCATCCTTGACTGGGTATTGTGTAATGAGAAAGGAATAATTGGCAATCTAGTTGTGCGAGGCCCCTTGGGGATGAGCGACCATAAAATGTCAGAATTCTTCATCAAGATGGAGAGTGACGTAGTTGATTCTGAGACTTGGGTCCCAAATCTTAAAGGAAACTGCGATGGTATGAGGCTTGAGTTGGCTATGATGGATTGGGAAACATTACTTAAAGGGATGACGGTGGATAGGCAATGGCAAACATTCAAAGAGCGCATGGGTGAAATGCGACAATTGTTTATTCCTGTCTGGCGCAAAAGTAAAACAGGAAAGGTGGCCAAACCATGGCTTACAAGGGAAATTAGAGATAGTATTAGATGAAAGGAAGAGGCATACACATCAGCCAGAAAAAAACAACAGACCTGAGGATTGGGAGCAGTTTAGAATTCAGCAAAAGAGGACCAAGGGATTGATTAAGAAGGGGAAAATAGAGTACGAGAGTAAGCTTGCAGGGAACATAGAAACTTTTACAGTCAGTTTTTATGGGAATGTGAAGAGAAAATGATTGGTGAAGACAAATGTAGATCCCTTACAGTCAGAAACAGGGGAATTTATAAAGGGGAACGAAGAAGTGGCTGACCAACTAAATACATACTTTGGTTCTGCCTTCACAAAGGAGGACACTAATAACATACCAGAAATGTTAGGGAACACAGGGTTTAGCGAGAGGGAGGAACTGAAAGAAATCAGTATTAATAGGGAAATGGTGTTGGGGAAATTGATGGGATTGAAGGCCGATAAATCCCCAGGGCCTGATAATCTACATCCCAGAGTACTTAAGGAAATGGCCCTAGAAATAGTGGATGCATTGGTGGTCATCTTCCGAGATTCTATAGACTCTGGAACAGTTCCTACAGATTGGAGGGTAGCTAATGTAACCCCACTATTTAAAAAGGGAGGCAGAGAGAAAACAGGGAATTATAGACCAGTCAGCCTGACGTCGGTAGTGGGGAAAATTCTAGAGTCCATTATAAAAGATTTAATAGCTGAGCATGTGGAAAACAGTGGCAGAATCTGACAGATTCAGCATGGTTTTATGAAGGGGAAATCATGCTTGACAAATCTACTGGAATTTTTCAAGGACGTAACTAGTAGAGTTGATGAGGGGGAGCCAGTGGATGTGGTTTATTTGGACTTTCAGAAGGCTTTCGACAAAGTCCTACATAAGAGATTGGTGTGTAAAATTAAAGTGCATGGGATTGGGGGTAGTGTATTGAGATGGATAGAAAACTGGTTGGCAGACAGGAAACAAAGAGTAGGAATAAACTGGCCTTTTTCCGAGTGGCAGGCAGTGACTAGTGGGGTACCGCAGGGATTGGTGCTGGGACCCCAGTTATTCACAATATATATGAATGATTTAGATGAGGGGATTAAATGTAATATCTCCAAATTTGCAGCTGACACAAAGCTGGGTGGGAGGGTGAGCTGTGAGGAGGATGTAGAGAAGCTTCAGTGTGATTTGGACAAGCTGAGTGAGTGGAAAATGCATGGCAGATGCAGTAAAATGTGGATAAATGTGAGGTTATCCACTTTGGTAGCAAAAAGAGGAAGGCAGATTATTATCTGAATGGCTATAAATTGAGAGGGGAATGTGCAACGAGACATGGGTGTCCTTGTACACCAGTCACTGCTGCACCTGCATGCAGGTGCAGCAGGCGGTAAAGAAGGCAAATGGTATGTTGGCCTTCATAGCCAGAGGATTTGAGTACAAGAACAGGGATGTCTTGCTGTAATTGTACAGGGCCTTGGTGAGACCACACCTGGAATATTGTGTGCAGTTTTGGTCTCCTTATCTGAGGAAGGATGTACTTGCTATAGAGGGAGTGCAGCGAAGGTTTACCTGACTGATTCCTGGGATGGCAGGACTGACATATGAGGAGAGATTGAGTCGATTAGGATTATATTCGCTGGACTTCAGAAGAATGAGGGGGAGATCTCATAGAAACCTATAAAATTCTAACAGGACTGGACAGGGTAGATGCAGGAAGGATGTTCCCGATGGTGGGGGAGTCCAGAACCAGGGGTCACAGTCTGAGCATATGGGGTAGACCATTTAGGACTAATGAGGAGAAATTTCTTCACTCAGAGTGGTGAGCCTGTGGAATTCGTTACCACAAAGTAGTTGAGACCAAAACATTGTATGCTTTCAAGAAGGAGTTGGATATAGCTCTCGGGGCGAAAGGGATCAAAGGATATGGGGAGAAAGCGGGAGCAGGCTATTGAATTGGATGATCAGCCATGATCATAATGAATGGTGGAGCAGGCTCGAAGGGCCGAATGGCCTACTCCTGCTCCTAGTTTCCATGTTTCTTGAACCACTGCTGTCCATGTGGTGTAGGTAACACCCACAGTGCTGTTCGGAAGGGAGTTCCAGGATTTTGACTCAGTGACAGTGAAGGAACGGTGATATATTTACAAGTCAGGATGGTGAGTGACTTGGAGGGGAACTTCCAAGTGGTGGTGTTTCCCACCTATCTACTGCCCTTATCCTTCTAGATGGCAGTGGTTGTGTGTTTTCAAGCTGCTGTTAAAGGAGCCTTGGTGAGTCCTGGAGTACATCTTGTAGATGGTACACACTGCTGCTACTGTGCTTTGTTGGTGGAGGGAGTGAACGTTTGTGGATGGCTCAGAGATCTAACTCCAGGATGCGGGGGGGGGAGGGCAACAAATGTGTAATAAAGAAAGAATTTGTACCTTTATTGTGTCTCCCAGAAGATTCTAAAGCACTTAGCTAGTTGAAGTACTTTTTTGAATATAATGTCAAGAAAGTGGCAACTAATTTGCACATAGCAAGCTGCCATAAACAGCAATGATATAATGATCAGAAGCTGGTTTGATGATGTGATTGAGGGATAACTGTTGGCCAGGAAACCAGGAAGAACTTCCCTGGTTTCCTTTGAACCATGCTGTTGGATCTCTGACAGTGCAGCACTAACTCCCTCAATACAGCACTCGAATATGTGCTCAAGACCTGATAGTAGCACTTGAACCTAAGCATTCTAACTTGGGCTTAGTGGTAGCATTCTCTCTCCCATGGATGGTACTTCATCAGATGTAATGGTGAGGGATTTTAATCTATCTGATAAATTGGGACGGTCTATATGTGCATGAGACACTTCAAAAACCTTTTCTTAAATATCAAGTGAAGGAGCGTGTGGGGCAAAGTGATACAGGCTTTACTCCTGCGTTAGTCAGAAACAATGAGCCAAGCTGAAGTAAGGGAGATCTGATCCGAGGGTCATTAGCTTTCAGGTTGGAATGAAGGCAGATCATAAGCTATTGAGAAATAGTCTTTGAGGGCATGAAATGTTCCTGAAAGGAAAGGATGTGGAAGGGAGATAGAAATACTTCTGAGGCAATATTGTGGAGGCACCTTATCCCAGGAAAGAGTCAAGAATCGAATGATCCTGACATTGGATAGCCAAGGACATCACAACTACAGAACAAAAGGGCTCCCACTACTGAAATGTACAGAGACAGGATTACTATAAACCAGAGTGAAGAAAGGCCAGGGAAGTGATGAAAAGTGTAAAGAGGCTGAAAATATTCAGAGTGACAGCAAGAAAAGGAGCATTTGAGGAAGTGGTGTCTCAAGACTCATGTGCTGAAATAGTTTTATCTTGTGATCATTTGTGGTTTACCATTTTGAAAGTTTGGGAGAGATGCCTGATTCACAGTGACAGTCTAAAGCAAACTGGTGAGGAAAGGTTTATTAGGTTAAGAACACCTGAGGTAATCCAAAGCTCCAGGGGAGCAATATTCGGAGTGAGTTTAATGTGGGAGAGAAAAAAGAATGGCACAACATGGCATAGAGCAGACTCCGAGAGTCCAGCATCAAGATCATAAGTGAACCACCATGTATTGACTTCCCGTTCTACCTATTTTTGCTTGTGCAATGACCAAACCACAAGGCAGATGCAGATTTCATTACATGAAACCTTGCTGAGTTGCACATGTAGAGTGCAGTCCAGCTGATTTGGACAGTCACTAACTACAACCAGTCACAGGGAGTGATCAAAAAGTGCAAATACACACTGTCTCTGTGCTTTGGAGTGAACATGCTAGGTGACATGGTGCTAGAGTTGTTGAGAACAGAAAGTGGGGGTGGGGGTGGGGGTGGGGGGGGCTCAAATTGGTCCTGTGTGGTATTCGTTCTAGCCGCCATCTTATAGAAAGATAGAGGGGCACTGGAGAGTGTTCAAAAAAAAATTTCCAAAGATGATGCCAGAACTATGGGGGTATACAGGAAAGGAATGACAGCTTTGGGGGTCTTCGCGCGAAAAGAGAAGACTGAAGACAGGTGTTTCCTGGTGACAGGAATCCAGGAAGTGTTTGTCCCCTCTCCCCAACCCCCTTCATCAATGGCAGGCCACATTTCCTGTCATCAAATGTCGGGAACTTAATTTGAATGCATTTGCATCTCCTCATTATTGTGGCCACACGCTGGAATCATCCCTCCATGTTAGCATGAATTTATAATGGCATGATTTGAAACTGCCTTTAAAAGATGTGCACCTGGTGACCTCAACTTCAAGGGGAACTTGGAGGTGAGTGCATTGATGATCCCAATACAAGGAAGCAGCTCTGGATTCAGGGGGGAGTGGTCAAAGGCAAGCAGCTTCTTCAGTTTTGGTGCCGGGTCAAGGGGGGAAAAGGGAACCTTGGCAAGGGCGACAGTGCAAGGCGGGGGGTGATGGCAGCACGGACTGAAGTTTTAATACAAACAAATTTTGGGGGGGTGGGGGTGGGAGGAAGGAAACAGCCAGGCAGATGTCAAAACATGTCAAAGATCAGCACTCTTCCGCAGCTGAGAACGTTTAGCTTGAACTCAGTTGACATGCTTGGAGTCTGCCTAGTCAAGCGATTATGCTCTCTCAAGCAGCACTACTTCCTCACAGTGCCACGATTGCTCCTCTACTGTTAACCCCTTGCACACACCATTCAAACTTGAACGGGTGGTATGGTGCTGCAGAACCATTGGGTGATTGGAGGATTGAGGATCCCCCTGGGGAAAGGTGGCCATTGAGGTGTGCTCCTAGTCCTTTGCATTATGTTTAAGTTGACATTGAAAAGTCACCCTTATGGTCCAAGCAAACCATGAAGCCTTAGAGTGCAGGTTAGGACCATGCCTGCCCCTGAGATGAGAGTTCAGGATGCAGTTGAGTGACCAAAGCTGTCGCAACTCGGTCATGTGGTGGGTGGTGCTGGATGTGGGCATGGTGAGCCATCATGCGCACTAAACACTGGGCATCCATATGGTGGCCTGAATTCTCCAGCATGCATTAAAGAGCATTGAGAGGCAGCTGCAGGCAATGACTTGACCAAGAGTGGTCCTTAGACAATTGCTGATCCTTGCATCTCTCTCATTGATACTGCAGTGAGGAGACCATCAGGAACATGGTGCCTGGTGATCTTGCTGTCTGCCTCATTGTTCATAGGCAGGAGAGGAGCAGAATGTGACAGAGGCACCTGGTTCACCAGAGGGAGGAGCAGAACCCTGAAGACCAAGGGGCAGCATAGCCTCCTCTGCATGCGGAGGATGAATCCCACAGAGCTGTTGTTCGTAGGTATATTCTAGACCCAGGGTCTATAGACAGCGCTTGTGCTACTCGCAGATGAGTAAGAACCAGTGTCACTGATACCTGCGCATGTCGAGGGAACTGTCAGGCAAATATACCACCTTCTGTAGGATTTGGCACCATGGGGACTTGGGCATCCAGTGCCAGTGGCAGTTAAAGCTACTGCTGTGCTCAATATCTATGGCAGTGGCTCCTTCCACTGGGGACCTTTGCAGGATCTCAAGCCTCCACCCACAATGTATCCAGGAGGCCACGGCTGCCTTTTTTTTGCCAAGGCACACACCTTTCAACTTTGACAGAGATCAGGAAAGACAGGAAGCAAGAGCGCTGGGATTTGCTGAGATTTCTGAATTCCCACAGGTGCAGGGTGCCATCAACTGCACTCACACAGCTCTTGAATCTCCCTGGTAACAAGCAGTCCAGTATGTGAGCCACAAAGGCTTTCACTCTCTTTTTCTTGATGTTTAGCTGGTCTGCTGAATGAATCATGCAGGTGTGTGCAAGGTACTCTAGATGAGTCCACAACTTGTACATCCCCAGCAGGTCTTGGATCCCTGACATCTTCCAGGATCCACAGAGGCTGCAGGGTTGGCTCCTCGGGGACAAGGGCTACCTGCAGAGGACGTGGCTGATGATGCCCATGTGGTGGCCTCACTCCTGGTGAGAGAAGGTACAACGAGGCTTATGCTGCAACCCGGAGTTTGGTTGAGTACACCATTGAAAATGAGGTTCCGGTACCTGGACAGATCTGGTGGAGCATTGCAGTATGCTCCCCAGAAGATGTCGCACATCATTAATGGCTTGCTGCGTGCTATACAACCTGGTGATGCAAAGTTGGGGGAGGACCTGGATGATGAGGAAATGCAAGAGCTGCATGTCCCCTTTGACTTACTCATCAGAAGAGACAAGGGTGATGAGGCCATTGCACTGGCCAGATGAGGCAGGCATACTCGTGAGGCCTTCGTTGCCACAAGATTCCAGGAGGAGGATGACACGATGCAGTGAGGACACAGCACACATACGCTCTGTGAAGAGGCACATTTCATGGAGACACTGCTGAGATACAGTGGGTACATGGACTTTAAGACAACTAGATCCTTTTGGCTGGCTGCTTCACCTGTTCATCTATCAGGAATGGTGATGAGATGGAGGGGGGGGAGGGGTGCAGTGCTTGGAGCACACGAAACATCACGGGACCCAGTGACACTCGGTCACATGTGGCCTTGATGTCAAGGACAGTCACTTTCACCTCACCTCGGGAGTTCAGCTCTTTTTTTTTTTGTCCATGTTTGAGCCAACGCTGTAATTAGGTCAGGAGCTGAGTGACCCTGGTGGAACCCAAACTGAGTGGCAGTGAACAAGTCATGGCTGACTAAGTGCCGCTTGATAGCACTGATGACTCCTTCCATCACTTTATTGATGATAGAAAGTAGACTGGGTAATTCGCTGGGTTGGATTTGCCCTGCTTTTTGTGGACAGGACACACCTTTTTTTCACCATAGCCGGGTAGATACCAGTGTTGTAGCTGTAATAGAATAGTTTGGCTAGGGGCATGGCTAGTTCTGGAGCACAAGTTTTCAGTGCTGTTGCTGGAATATTGTCAGGGCTCCATAGCCTTTGCAGTATCCAGTGCCTTTAGCCATTTCTTGATGTTATAAATAAGGGATGATGACGATGACAGCTGAGTATTCCCAGGCAATAGCTGCCTGACTGTCTACCACCTATGCCGCTACAGCTGGTGGGTCAGGACATGCCCAGTGATGGTGGTGTCTGGGACATTATCTGTAAGGTATGATTCCGTGAGGGTCACCTACGTTAGGCTGTTGCTTGACTAGTCTGAGCGACTACTCTCCCAATTTTGGTACAAGCCCCCTAGATGTTAGTAAGGAGGACTTTTCAGGGCTGAGTTTACGGTTGTTTTTTCCGGTGCCTCGGGCTGGGTGGTCTGTCCGGTTTCATTCCTTTTTTAGGCTTTGTAGCGGTTTGTAACAACCGAGTGGCTTGCTAGGCCGTTTTCAGAGGGTAGTTAAGAGTCACCACATTTGGTGTTTGTCTGGGGTCACATGTAGGCCAGACGAGGTAAGGACAGCAGATCTCCTTCCCTAAAGATGGGTTTTTACCACAATCGACAATGGTTTCATAGTCACTATTTTCAGACTAGCTTTATGTTCCAGATGTATTAATTGAACTTAAATTCCACCAGTTGCCGTGGTTGGATTTAAACCCATGTCCCCAGAGCCATTTGCCTGAGCCTCTTAATTACTAGTCCAGTGAAATTACCACTACTCCATTGCCTTGCCTGCTGTGTCTTCCTTCCTTCCTCCGTGTCCACGTTTTGAATGGTGTGGAGGAGGCTCGAGGGACTGTATGGCCTATTCTGCTCCTGCTCCTGTTTCCTTTTTGTTCTACTTCCTCCAGTCAGGTTTCTGGCTCTGCCACAGCACTCTAACAATCCCGATCAAAGTCACGAATGATGTTCAATGTAATTGTGGCAAATTATCTTGTCCTTTTTTGACCTGTCTGTGATCTTTCACATGGTTGATCACGTCATCCTCCTCCAACACCTCTCCTCCATTGTCCAGCTGGATGGGACTGTTCCTTGCCTGGTTCCTCTCAATTCTGGTGTAGCAATGGCTTCTCTTCCCGGTCCCATACCATTTACCTCTCTCAACCCTACACTGTCTCTGACCTGTCAGATTGGGAGTCTGATATACAGTACTAGACGAGCGTACGTTTCTAACAAATATAAATTGTGAGAACTGAAGCCCTCTTTTCTCTCTCTCCTCCCACTTTTCCTCTCCCTCCCTTCCGCCCACCCTGCCATCCCACACTTTCTCCCAGGAGCTGAATGTAATCATCAATGCATCAATAAAGTATTAAATTCAGCCAGTATAATCTGCAATCTATGTTCCCTAGATTTATCGCCATGGAGACCGATCACCTGTCTCAACTTACCCAAAGGATCCGCATACAGAGAAGGACTGGCCCCAAGGTTTTGGGCAGCTTACCCAGGTCAGTGGTTTCTGTCCTCGACTCTGGCCCCATCACGGTCTCTCCTTCCCTACATTCTAACAGGAGAGTTGCTTTCAGTGAGAACTGTGTGAATGGTCAATGTGAAGCTGCGGGTTAGACTGGGGAATCTGGATTCCCTTTGTCATGGTGCGCTGGGCCACTTCAGAGGACCTTCCCTGGGAGTCCAATAGTGCTGTATAAACTCTGTTTATTCCTGTTCAGCCATTTGTATCGTTAACTGAGCTGTAAGATCACCACCAGTCATAGGCTCTCTGCATATGCTCCTGTGAAGCACCTTCGGTTTGGTATTTTAAGTCAGGGTGGATAGAGCTCTGAACCCCAATAGCTTATGGCCCTCTCTATTTTCTGTCTTGAAGGTGCTGACCCTTGGGGATTTTCCAAGGTACCATATCACCCACCGCCCCCTCCCCCCCCCCCCCTCCCAACCCCCAACTCCCCAACTCCGTCCCTCAATGAGTGCCAACTCTGGATTTGTGAGGTTGAGGGGTTGAAATACCACGTGGTGCATTGCAGCCCAGTGCAGTGGTATTCCCTGACCCCGCGACTCTGATATCTGAGCATTGCAGCCCGGTGCAATGGTATTCCCTGACCCCGCGACTCTGATATCTGAGCATTGCAGCCCGGTGCAATGGTATTCCCTGACCCCGCGACTCTGATATCTGAGCATTGCAGCCCGGTGCAATGGTATTCCCTGACCCCGCGACTCTGATATCTGAGCATTGCAGCCCAGTGCAGTGGTATTCCCTGACCCTGCGACTCTGATATCTGAGCATTGCAGCCCGGTGCAGTGGTATTCCCTGACCCCGTGACTCTGATATCTGAGCATTGCAGCCCGGTGCAGTGGTATTCCCTGACCCCGCGACTCTGATATCTGAGCATTGCAGCCCAGTGCAGTGGTATTCCCTGACCCCGTGACTCTGATATCTGAGCATTGCAGCCCGGTGCAATGGTATTCCCTGACCCCGTGACTCTGATATCTGAGCATTGCAGCCCGGTGCAATGGTATTCCCTGACCCCGCGACTCTGATATCTGAGCATTGCAGCCCGGTGCAATGGTATTCCCTGACCCCGCGACTCTGATATCTGAGCATTGCAGCCCGGTGCAATGGTATTCCCTGACCCCGCGACTCTGATATCTGAGCATTGCAGCCCGGTGCAATGGTATTCCCTGACCCCGCGACTCTGATATCTGAGCATTGCAGCCCGGTGCAATGGTATTCCCTGACCCCGCGACTCTGATATCTGAGCATTGCAGCCCAGTGCAATGGTATTCCCTGACCCCGCGACTCTGATATCTGAGCATTGCAGCCCAGTGCAATGGTATTCCCTGACCCCGCGACTCTGATATCTGAGCATTGCAGCCCAGTGCAATGGTATTCCCTGACCCCGCGACTCTGATATCCGAGCATTGCAGCCCAGTGCAATGGTATTCCCTGACCCCGCGATTCTGATATCCAAGCATTGCGGCCCAGTGTGATGGTATTCCCCTTCCCTCCCTGCTTCTCTGACTGATAACCAAGCAGTGTTGACTGGATAGTTGGAATCCTGATTGGTCTCCCTTCCTTGGTCTAGGAAACTCTGGCCAATTGTGGCATCCCAATTGCCACATTTGCTAGGAAGAGTTAACCCAATCCCAGTACAAAACAAGGTTAGGCCCTGGGACCTACAGTCCATCCCCACTCTGTACTTGCCGTCTATCCCCACTCTGGGTGATGTGTGTACTCATGGAGCTGTTAAAGGAATGGCATTCCAGTACTTTGTGCTGGATTTCTTAAGGTGGAACACAAAGTTGTGGTGATTGGGTTGAAGTCTGGTACTGACCTGTATCCTCCAGTAATGACCAGGATTTCTGCTGCTCTTCTGTAGGTTGGGATGAAGCAACACTACAAGCTGGGCCAATATCTACAACATCGTTACAAAGACTTCCTCAACTCCTCGTACCATCGGGAAGAGGTGAGAGATTGAATGAAGGAATCACAGGTGGGGCGAGGGGTGAGTGAGGTTTGGGTAAGGGGTTTAGTGAGGGGGTGAGTGAAGGGGCAGGTGAGCAACTAAATGAAGGTGAGAAATTTATTGAAAGGGTGAATGCCTAAGTGAGGAGCTGAGCTATTCTCTATGAGCTGAGGTCTCAACTCAGCATTGAATGTAATTGTGTGACAGTGGAGGAATTTTTCTTGGATGTTGTTATGCCAGTAACTCATATTTGAAGCTCGGGTCTTTTGTTAGGTGTTTAATGTGTTGGCTCCTACCTTTGTTTTGCTTGTCTGGTAGCTATGGGCATTTCACAAAACTCCCATGTGATGTGGTAAAGCAGATGTCAGTTCTCTTGTGTGAATCCTCAGTATAAAGCAATCTGCCCACTGAAATCAGTCGGCACAACTCTGTTCTGTTTAACAGGAATGCCCATCTCCAGAGCCCTAACTCTGAAATCTACCTTTTTTTTTAATTAAGCTCTAATCCCAAAATTTCTTTGTGCCTCTGTTTCAAGTAACACTTCAGTGAAGAAACAAAAACAGTAAATTCTGGAAAAACTCAGCAGGTCTGACAGCATCTGCAGAGAGAGGGACAGTTAACGTTTCGAGTCCGTATGACTCCTCTTCTTCAGAGCTCTGGACTTCAGGACTCTTCTTCTTCACTTCAGTGAAGAACCTTACTAAGCTAAAGGCACCACATCAATGCCATAACTTTTGTTTAACAGCTGACCAATCACCAGGGTCCCTTTGACCTGCCCTTTCCTATGTTGGTTTGGAGGATGAGTTAGATTTCTGCAAAGTCCTTTGGAGATTCCGAGAAACAAAGGAAAATTATTTTAAAATGTACCAATATGTCTCTCCTAACTTCTCAAAGTAATGACAAAGTATTTGAACAATGACTAAGATTGTTGCTGTGACTTGGCTGCTAGGCTGCCTGGTGCCTTGGCTAAATGTTGTTGTCCTGTGAGGCTGTCATGCTCTACAACCTATTTCCAGCTCTTGAGTCATCAATGCGAGGGAGCTTTTGATGATTTAAAAACTAGCTAACATAGGGGTGGCTGTCAGAGCAGCAACTCCATTACCTGGCCCAGGATCTGCTGGGTAGAGCTGTGTCCCTTCCAGCTGAACTATGGTTGCATTTACAAAAATTGCTGGAAAAACTCAGCAGGTCTGACAGCATCTGTGGAGAGAAAGACAGAGTTAACGTTTTGAGCCTGTATGACTCTTCAGAGCTGAAGGGAAGTAGAAATGTGGTGAAATATAAGCTGTTTAAGGGGGGTGGGACCGGTGAAGCTGGATAGAAGGCCAGTGATAGATGGAGGCAAAGGAGAGATTGTGAAAGATATCATAAACAAAAGGTCAAAGGGGTGTTGATGGTGGTGATACTGGCTAAAGGAGGTGCTAATGGTGACATTAAGAGTAGAAAGCAGGATGAGCGAGTGACAGTTGGCCCTAGTGGGGGTGGGGTGGGGGGAGGGGATGGTGGTGGGGGTAAAAAGATTGAAAATAGGCTAAAAGCTGTGGATAAAATAATGAATGGAAATTTTAAAAATAATAAAATAAGTGGGGAAAAAAATATATAAAAAAATAAATATTTGACAAGGGGCGAGGATGGAGAAGAGAGTTCATGATCTGAAGTTGTTGAACTCAATGTTAAGTCCGGAAGGCTGTAAAGTGCCTAGTCGGAAGATGAGCTGCTGTTCCTCCAGTTTGCGTTGAGCTTCATTGGAACATTGCAGCAGGCTAAGGACAGACATGTGGGCATGAGATGGTGTGTTGAAATGGCAAGCGACAGGAAAGTCTGGGTCATGCTTGCGGACAGACCGAAGGTGTTCCGCAAAGTGGTCACCCAGTCTGCATTTGGCCTCTCCAGTGTAGAGGAGACCGCATTGGGAGCAGTGAATGCAGTAGGCTAAATTGAAGGAGGTGCAAGTGAAGTGCTGCTTCGTCTGAAAGGAGTGTTTGGGCCCTTGGATGGTGAGGAGGGGGGGAAGTAGAGAGGCAGGTGTTGCACCTTCTGCAATTAGAACATAAGAACTAGGAGCAGGAGTAGGCAATGCAGCCCCTCGAGCCTGCCCCGCCATTCATTACAATCATGGCTGATCTCATTTCGGCCTCAACTCCAATTTCCCGCCCTCTCCCCATAACCTTTCAACCCCGTTACTAATTAAAAATCTGTATCTCCTCAAATTTGTTCAGCGTCCCGGCATCCACTGCACCCTGAAGTAGTGAATTCCACAAATTCACGACCCTTTGAGAAAAGTAATTCTCCTCATCTCTGATTTAAATCTACCACCCCTTAGCCTAAAACTATGGCCTCTCGTTCTAGAATGCCCCACAAGGGGAAACATCTGCTCCACATCTACTTTGTCTACCCCCTTTAGCATCTTATATACCTCAATTAGATCTCCTCTCATCCTTCTAAACTCTAGCGAGTATAGGCCTAAACTGCTCAATCTCTCCTCATAAGACAAGCACCGCATCTCTGGAATCAATCTAGTGAACCTCCTCCGAACTGCCTCCAACGCAACCTTCCTCAAGGAAGGGGACCAAAACTGTGCACAGTACTCCAGGTGCGATCTCACCAATGCCTTGTACAGTTGCAACAACACTTCCCTATTTTTATACTCTCTTCTTTTAGCAATAAATGCCAAAATTCCATTTGCCTTCCTTATTACCTGCTGTACCTGGATACTAACTTTCAGCGATTCATGCACGAGGACACCCAGATCCCTCTGCACTGAAGCATTCTGAAGTTCCTCTCCATTTAAATAATAAGTCGCCTTTTTATTCTTCTGACCAAAATGGATAACCTCACACTTATCCACGTTAAACTCCATCTGCCAAATTTTGGCCCATTCACCTAACCTGTCCATATCCATTTGTAAATTTCTTATTTCTTCATTGCAACTTACATTCCCACCTATTTTGGTGTCATCTGCAAATTTAGCTATAGTACATTCTATCTCTGAATCCAAGTCATTAATATAGATTGTAAATAATTGGGGCCCAAGGACCGAACCCTGTGGCACCCCACTAGTCATAGCTTGCCATCCAGAAAAAGACCCATTTATCCCGACTCTCTGCTTTCTGTTGGTTAGCCAATCCTCTATCCAAGCTAATATGTTATCCCTAACTTCGTGTGATCTTATCTTGTGTATTAATCTTTTGTGCAGCACCTTATCAAAGGCCTCCTGGAAGTCCAGATATATAACATCTACAGGATCCCCATTATCCACTTTATTTGTCACATCTTCAAAGAACTCTAGCAAATTAGTCAAACATGATTTACTCTTCATAAAGCCATGCTGACTCTGATGGATTGCATTTTGACTTTCCAAATGCCCCATTACTACTTCCTTAATAATGGATTCCAACAACTTCCCAACGACAGACATTAAACTAACTGGTCTATAGTTTCCTACTTTCTGCCCCCCCCCAACTTTTTGTGAATAAGGCTGTTATATTAGCATTTTTCCAATCCACTGGAACCTTTTGCAGAATCCAGGGAATTTTGGAATATTATAGCCAATGCATCCACTATCTCTGTTGCCACTTCCTTTAAGACCCTGGGATGTAGGCCATCAGGTCCTGGGGACTTGTCACCCTTTAATCCCAATAATTTGCTCAGTACTTTTTCTCTAGTGATGGTGATTGTTCTAAGTTCCTCCTTCTCTATACCCTCTGAACTACCTGTTACTATTGGGGTGGTACTAGTGTCCTCCACCATGAAAACTGAGGCAAAATATTGATTAAGCTTCTCTGCCATTTCTGCGTTCCCCACTATTAACTCTCCAGTCTCATCCTCCAAGGGACCAACATTCACTTTAGCTACTCTCTTTCCTTTTATAAACTTGTAGAAGCTTTTGCTATTGGTTTTTACATTTTGCTCTAGTTTTCTTTCATAATTTATCTTTGCTCTTTTTATTATTTTTTTTAGTAACCCTTTGTTGATCTTTAAAAGTTTCCCAATCTTCCAGCCTGCCCCTGACCTTTGCAATTTGGTCTGCCTTAGTTTATGTTATCTTTAACTTCCTTGCTCAGCCACGGATGCTTTTTCCCCCTCTTACCATTTTTCTTCCTCTTTGGAATATATTTTACTTGGGAGGAATTGAATATCTCCTTAAATATCTGCCACTGTTCACCAACTGTCCTACCTTGTAGTTTTCCTGCCCAGTCCACTAGGGCCAAATCTGCCCTCATGAACTCCAGAACTCCAGAACACTAGTTTGGGACTCCAGTTTTTCACACTCAAACTGAATTTGAAATTCCAGCATCTATGATCACTCTTCCCTAGAGGATCCTTTACTATGAGATCATTAATTAATCCCATCTCATTACACAAAACCAAATCCAGAATAGCCTGTGGTTCTACAACATATATTGCTCCAAGAAACAATCTCTAATACACTCTATGAACTCTCCCTTGAGGCTACCCTTTGCCAATTTGATTAGTCCAGTCTATATGCATGTTAAAATCACCCAAGATTGTTGCCGTGCCTTTCTTACATGCTCCCAGTATTTCCTGGTTTATACTGTGTCCTACTGCTGAACTACTGTTTGGGAACTTATAGATTACTCCCACTAGGGTGGTCTTTTCCTTGCTATTTCTTATTTCTACCCAGACTGACTCTACGTCTTGCTCTCCAGTGCCTATATCATTCCTCACTATAGCACTGATCTCTTCCTTTACTAAACAACCGTGTTCTCCTTTTCCTTCCTGCCTATCCTTCCGAAACACAGTACCCTTGGATATTCAACTCCCAAACCTGTTCTCCTGTAACCACGCCTCAGTAATCACCACCAAATCATACCTATTTATCTCTTTGCGCTGTTAACTCATTAGTTTTATTCCGAATGCTACACGCATTCGGATACAAAGCCTTTAAGTTTGCCCTACTGTTAATTTTCTCTTATATGATTCTTTCATGCAATATAGTGTTCATACACTCCGTCCCTTCCTTTCACCTTTTTTGGTAACAATTGTCACTAACCTGCACTCTTACCCTCTCCTTAAACTATTATTTTTTTATATTTCCATGCAACTGAGCCCTCCCCCCCCCAAACCCCCCCACCCCCCCAACTATTTAGTTTAAAGCCCTATCTACAATCCTAGTTATGCAATTCGCCAGGACACTGGTCCCAACATGGTTCAAGTGGAGTCCGTCCGAATGGAATAGCTCCCTCTTTCCCCAGTACTGGTGCCAATGTCCCATGAATTCGAACCCATTTCTCCCACACCAATCTTTGAGCCATGCATTTACCTCTTTAATCTTATTGATCTGGTGCCAATTAGCTCGTGGCTCAGGTAGTAATCCGGAGATTATTACCTTTTTGGTTCTGCTTTTTAATTTAGCCCCTAGCTGCTCGTATTCCCTCAGCAGAACCTCTTTCCTCGTTCTACCTATATCATTGGTACCTACCCGGACCACGACAACTGGATCTTTCTCCTCCCACTCCAAGTTCCTCTGCAGCCCAGATGAGATATCCTTAACCCTGGCACCAGGTAGGCAATACAGCCTTCGGGACTCTCGATCCTGGCTACAGAGAACAGTATCTATTCCCCTAACTACTATCCCCGATTTACAACTACATTTCTCTTTTCTCCCCCTGCTTGAATGTCTTCCTGTCCCATGGTGCTATGGTCAGTTTGCTCATCCCCTCTACAGTCCCTGCTCTCGTCCACACAGAGAGCAAGAATCTCTAACCTGTTGGATACGGGCAAGGACTAAGGCTCCTGCAGTACTACTTCCTGGATCCCTCTACCTGCCTCACTCATAGTCACAACCTCCTGTCACTGACCACTGGCTGAATTTAAGGTAATTAATCTAAGAGGTGTGACTGCCTCCTGAAACACAGCGTCCAGGTAACACCCCCTCCCTGATGTGTCGCAGTGTCCAAAGCTCAGACTCCAGCTCATCAACTCTGAGCTGGAGTTCCTCGAGCAACCAACATTTGCTACAGATGTGGTCACTAGGAACCACAATAGGGTCCACCAGCTCCCACGCCATGCAGTTACAACACATCACCTGGCCCTGCATCTCTCTTTTATTTAATTAGTTTTTCAATTTGTTTTTAAATTTCCTACCGGTCTTTAGTTTATCAATCTGTAAAATATTTCTCCTATTTACCTTTAATCTGAAAGCAAGTTAGAATAGAGATTCAAAATACACTTTTTAAAATCAACTAGAACTTGTTCTCTCTGCTGAGTTGAACTTGAAGTGTTAGGCCTCTGATCCTGGGCCCCAGTAGTCCCCTTTAATCTGAAATCAATTTAGAATAGATAGTTCAAACTAACAGTTACTTACCAACCAATGAACTTACAGTTTTCCTGTGATGTCACTTTTTTTTCACTCAGCGACAGTGACTGCAGAAGACACTTCCCAGACTCATGGGAAGGTTCCGTGGGAGGGGGTTGAGGTGTTGGGAGTGATGGAGGAGTGGACCAGATGTCCTGGAGTTATGAAGAAGAGCCATACAGACTCGAAACGTTAACTCTGTCTTTCTCTCCACAGATGCTGTCAGACCTGAGTTTTTCCAGCAATTTTTGTTTTTGTTTCAGATGTCCAGCATCTGCAGTATTTTGCTTTTATCTTATGGTTGCATTTAGATGTTTCAGGTACTCTGGGCTGACAAGCAACATGTAGTTTGAATCCGGTAAGTGTAAAAGAACAGGCACCAGAACAAGGGAGCCACTAAAGGAGCTGCTGTTAAACAGAACAGCAGATACAGTAGCCCAGAGTTTGTAGTCAGTGGCAATGCAAGGCTGTTTACCGTAGACCTCAGTGAGATTTTTTTTTATTCATTGGGATTTGGGCATCGCTGGTGAGGCCAGCATTTATTGCCCATCCCTAATTGCCCTTGAGAAGGTGGTGGTGAGCTGCCTTCTTGAGCCGCTGCAGTGCAGGTGGTGTAGGTACACCCACAGTACTGTTAGGGAGGGATTTCCAGGATTTTGACTCAGCGACAGTGAAGGAACGGTGATTATATTTCCAAGTCAGGATGGTGTGTGACTTGGAGGAGAACTTCCAGGTGGTGGTGTTCCCATCTATCTGCTGCCCTTGTCCTTCTAGATGGTAGTTGTCGTGGGTTTGGAAGGTGCTGTCTAAGGAGCCTTGGTGAATTCCTGCAGTGCATTTTGTAGATGGTACACACTGCTCCACAGTGCGTTGGTGGTGGAGGGAGTGAATGGTACTCATCCACAAACAATCAAGTGGGCTACTTTAATAATAAATGAAAACAGAAAATGCTGGAAAATTTCAGCAGGTCTGACAGCATCTGTTGACAGAGAAACAGAGTTAATGTTTCGAGTCTGTATGACTCTTATTCAGAGCAGGTTGCTTTGTCCTGGATGGTGTTGAGCTCTTTGTGTTGTTGGAGCTGCATTCATCCAGGCACGTGGAGCCTATTCCATCACACTCCTGACTTGTGCCTTGTAGAGGGTGCTCAGGCTTTGGGGGCGGTCAGGAGGTGAGTTATTTGCTGCAGGATTCCTAGCCTATGACGTGCTCTTGCAGACACAGTTTTTATATGGCTAGTCCAGTTCAGTTTCTGGTCAATGGTACCCCCCCAGGATGTTGATAGTGGGGGAATTCAGTGATGGTAATGCCACTAAACATCAAGGGGCGATGGTTAGATTTTCTGTTGTTGGAGATGGTCATTGCCTGGCACTTTGTGTGGCATTAATGTTACTTGCCCTTGTCAGTGTTATGGCAGGTGGATGATGAATGCCAAGCTGCCCAAATCCCAGAGGGATTTACAATTTGTCCTTTTTTCGAGATGCGGGCTTTGAATTTGTTAAAAAGGCAACCAAGTCTTATAGGTTTCTTACAAAACTAAATTAAACTCTAATTAATTTGAAGAAGTGATTTTAAGCACATAGTCAAATTACTATTATTATAACTTCTAATTCCCCTAATTAATCTAAACCCAAGTTGCACCTCCATTAAGGCAACGGAAAGACGCACAGATTTTAAAAGACCCGGGCAAATAACACAATACCCAGAGCAGCTGAATTCAAAGTGAGTTTTCCTCTGCATCAGTTCCTTGTAGACAGCAGCTTGAGGCTTAGATGCTGGAGGCTTTTCACACTTGTGTTAGATCTTAGAATGCCTGCCCTTACACATAGCCTTCGCTCCTTTATACATATTTTCCCCTTTGAATGCAAATTGCCATTGGTTCACTCTGTCCCACCTACATATGCAGCCCACATTTTTGCAAAACCTCATCCAAGGGCAGGATAAAAAGGGTCTGCGGCATTACCAGTGTGCGTAGCGAAGAGTTTAGGAGATAGTTTGCTGCTGGTTGCTTATTTGAAGATGACAGCTTCATTCTTAGCATTTCTAGGCTCTCCAGTGCTGACCCCGCCTGGAAGGGAGTGGCCAGTGCCATGGCTGGCATCTCCCCAGTCGCCGCAGCCTCATTAGATGCCACGGCCCCTGGAAGAGGGGTGGAGGAGCTGCTGCCATCATCCAGAGTGCCCTGAGAGGAGTACGCAGAGATGACGAGCAGCTCGTGTGCCAACACGTGTGTTGGTCTGGACCTCCCTGCTCGCCATTGGTGGACGGACACCTAGCTGGGATACTGGGTGCCTCATTCATCTCCCACATCGACACTGGCACTGACCACGTGAGGTCAGTGCTTGCGTGAAGGCTTGCTGGTCTGAGCGGAACCCCTGATTATGTACCTGGAGCTGCCACTAATCACCACTCAATGGATGAGGCAGTGTGCTCAGCCATGAGGGTCAACGCAGTGCTTAAGCTCTGCATGGACTCCTCCACACAGAGAGACCATGGCACGCAGACCCTCATGAATCTCCGCCAGATCCTCCCGCACGTCACGCTGGACATCAGCATCTGCCGCCTAATGGACGACTCCACAGGCTCATCAGCCTTCGACTGAGCATCGTCCTGGTCTCCAGCAGTCCTCTGACTGCCGGTGCCCTAGGCACTCTCTGCCTCCACCTACTCCTCAAGCGAGTGTGAAGTGCCCTCACCGCTGTGTTCCGACATTCTAGCCAAAGATCTAATGCCCACCCAAGGTGCTGGTATCTGCGCTGGTGCCTGGTTCAGAGAGTGGCTGTGATGCAGGTGCATGTGAAGCCTGACGGCCCTCTGGCGTCAGGGGTGGCCCTTCAGGATCCTGCGATTGAGTGTGTGCTAGTGAAGCTAAGGGAGGACAAGGACATGTTATTCGTTTAAGTCATCACGCTCTCACTGTGCATACCAGGCACCCTGGTGAGACAATGGAGATCTGTGTCATGGTGCTATCTTCTTTCAATAATCAATGGGGACTCCAGTTTTGAGGCTCCCACCAATGATGAGACTGCAAAATGTTTGCACAGTCCGACACACTCTTACCTCTGTGCACTCTTGCCTTCGTCTGACACCCCAGCCTCTCCGCGGCCGGTTGACCGAGGTGCGTGGCGGCTCTCCAGCTCCAAGGTGCCTTGCTTGAATCTGGTTAGGATTAGGAGGCTTGGGGGGGCCTCCGTCTGTCCGTGAACTTTCAGTGTTATGGGTCGTCTTCTCCTGAAAGGACAGAGGAGCATTGATTAGCCCACTCTCTACCTGCAGTGCCATTGCAGCCTGGCCAACCCCAGCTGAGGAACAGCTTGCAGGGCATACCCGAGTTGTGGCCCTCGAGCTGCAAGGCACTCAGTCCAAGCAGCCATGGCTCACCCCCTTGGCCAGCTCCGGTGCCATTGACAGTTGGCACTCAGACTCCAACACCCCTGAGCTCCATGGGGGGGATGGCCAGCCCTTAACACCTTCACCACACCTGATCCTTGCCTACATAGTACCCTTCCCAAGTGTAGCAGGTCATTAAACCTTTTGCAGCACTGTACCCATGTGCGCCGCACAACGTCGTAGCTGCTGACCTGTGCTGCCACCTCCTCCCAAGCTCTCTTTGTCAGGTGCAGTGGCCTCCTCCTTCCTTCCATCTCTGGGTCAAGGGTGTCTTACCTGGGAGCCACCACCTCCAGGTGGACCACAAGGCACTTGCCTGAAAACTGGGGGCGGGGGGCTGCCGCTGAGTGCCCACCCGATCTTCCCTCCCGCCTGGCATCTCCAGCCGCATTTGAGATCATAACTTTAGTCTTCAGAGTGCTGAAAATATGTTCTTCCCTGGCAGCCTTCATGGAGCTGCCCGTGCCATTTTTAAACCCTGTGCTGGGTTGCCATTGAACCTGACAGGCTGCCACCAGGCAACCATTGGGAAGATGCATTTCACACTGGGTGGGCCTTAATTGGCCAGCCAGCGTGAAATTGCGTTCAGGGGCCGATCACAGGCGGCATCTCTTCTCCCGTCCAGTCACAGTCTCGCCCACCAAGGTAAAATTCAGGCTTTGGAAATGTGTAGTGAGTTTCCAGGAAAGGCACTAAAATGGAAGAAATGAGTTGGGCCCAGAAGCAACTGGATGTGATTATGCCATGCAAGACTGATAGAATTTGATAAGAAGGTGGGTGGGTAGGCATGGTTAATCTCTGAACAAGGAACTGCCTTTTGTATTCCTACACATACAACTGTTTTCTCTCCACTGTAGATTTATGTTCGGAGTACAGATGTTGACCGGACTCTAATGAGTGCTCTGTCGGATCTCGCTGGTCTGTACCCTCCACATGGACATCAGATCTTTAAACCTGACCTTAACTGGCAACCAATTCCCGTGCATACAGTACCTGCAGAAGATGAAAAGGCAAGTATCCATAACACTGAGTGAAGAGCAATAATGCACAATACACTGGTAGATACAGGGGGAGAGCACGGCACCATGCACAGATAGATATAGGGGGCGAGCTACAGTGAGCATTCGGGGGAGACTTCAGGGTCATAAAGGTCAAGAGGGAGTTTGAAAGAGATTTTTAAAAAACTATGACATCACCAAAAAGTCATAAGATGATTGGCTGGTGAGTATTGCTGGTTAGGGATTGAGTCAACAGCTGGTAGATTAAAAATCTTTATTATTAATTCTTAATATTTTTAATGACTAGTGAGTAGCTGGTGAGTCTTATCTTTACTAGTAATAAATCTTATTTAAAAATAATGTCTTAAGTATTAAGAGGATTTGTCAGTATTAGTATAAGTTTATTAAAAGCAGTAAGGTTTATTAGTATTAGTAAGGTTTATTAGCTGCAAGATTAACTAATAAATAATGGAATGACCGGGCTGCTCCAGCCTCGAGTGCACACATCCTGTGATGAGGGGACTCTAGGACGCTTCTCGAGTTCTGGATGACCATTTGTGCAGGAAGTGTCATCGGTTTCAGCAGCTTGAGCTCTGGGTTTCGGAACTTGAGCAGCATTTGGGGTCACTGTGGTGCATCCATGAGGTTGAGAGCTTTGTGGATAGCACATTTTATAGTTGTGATCACTCTGCAGCTTAAGAGTATGCAGGGAGAGAGGGAACAGGTGACCACCAGTCAAAAAGGAACAGGCAGGTACTGCAGGAGTCCCCTGAGTGCATCCCATTTCTGAATACTGATGAGAGTGATGGTTCATCTGGGAAGTGCAGCCAGAGCCAAGTCCATGGCACCATGGCTGGCTGAGCTGTACAAAGGAGTATAAGGAAGTCTGGAAGTGCAATGGCAGTAGGTGATTTGAACGTTAGGAGAATAGATAGGTGCTTCCACAGCTACAGACGTGAATCCAGGATGATGTGTTGGCACCAAGGAGGCAGAGTCAAGGATGTCACTGAGCGGCTGCAGGGCATCCTGAGAGGGTAGCCAGGAGCTGTGGTCCACATCGGCACCAACGACATGGGTAGAAAGAGGGATGCTGTTCTGCTGTCAGAATTTAGGGAGTTGGGTAGGAAATTAGCATTCAGGACCTCAAAAGTAGTAATCTCTGGATTACTCCACATGCAAGTGGGTATAGAAATAGGAGGATAAAGCAGATGAATACTTGGCTGGAAAGCTGGTGCAGGAGGGAGGACTTAAGATTCTTGGGACGCTGGAACCACCTCTGGGGGAGATGAGGGATATATAGACCTAAAGAGAGATGGGACAGAGTTCCTTGTTTAAACTAACTTTTCAGGGCTGCAGGAAGGTAATATCAGAGAGGAATACCAAGGTACACAGAATACTGGGAGAGATGGATAGCATTAGAATAGGGAATAGTAAATTAATAGAATAGTTAATAGAACAATTCGGCCAGAGTAAGGGAGAAAGTAATAAAGTCTAAATCACGGTTACTGTGCATGAATGTGAATGCATGGAGTGTGGTAAATAAGACTAGTGAGTTGTAGATGCAGATTGCCATGTGGGAATATGATGTTGGGCTATAACAGAGACCTGGCTCAAAATAGGGCAGGACTTGGTGTTAAATATTCCTGGATACAGGTGTTCAGCAAAGGAAGGAAAGGAGATGGGGCAGCAGTATTGATTTAAGGAGAGCATTGCAGTGGCGATGGAGGGTGTCCCAGAGGGGCCAAGGGCAGAATCTATTTGGCTAGAGCTAAGGAACTAAAAAGGTGCAATTACATGGCTTGGTGTAGTCTGTAGGCCACCAACTAGTGGGAAAGATGTAGAGGATCAAATTGGCAAGGTAGTTACGGAGAGGTGGAAGAATTATAGAGTAGTTATAAGGGGAGACTTTAATTATCTGACTATAGACTGGGATAGCAGTAGTGTGAAGGGCAGAGGGTCAAGAGTTCCTAAAATGTGTTCAGGAGAATTTTCTACAGCTGTATGCTTCCAGCCCAACGAGAAAGAAGGCACTGCTAGACCTGGTTCTTGGGAATAAGGTGGATCAAGTGTCAGTAGGAGTTAGGGGACAGTGATCATTGTATCATAAGGTTCAGGCTGACTATGGAAAAAGACAAAGAGCAATTCAGCTTAAAATAATTATTCAACATCTGGGCCAGGGCTGGATGAGATGCATCCAAGGATACTGAGGGAAGTGAGAGTGGAAAATGTGGAGCAACTGGCCATAATTTTCAGTCTTCCTTAGACTCCAGGGTGGTCCCAGAGGAGTAGAGAATTGTAAACGTTACACCCTCCTTCATAAAAGGGTGTAAAGGTAAGCCCAGCAACTTCAGGCTGGTCAGTTTAACTTTGGTGGTGGGGAAACTTCTAGAAACAATAATTCAGGACAAAATTAATAGTCACGTAGACGAATGTGGGTTAATTAAGGAAAGCCAGCATGGGTTCCTTAAGGTTTTTAAACTAACTTGCTGGAGTTTTTTTGAAAAGCTAACAGAGCAAGTTGATGGGGGAAATGCTGTTGATGTGGTTTACATAGACTTCCAAAAAGCATTTGATACAGTGCTGCACAACAGACCTGTGAGCAAAGTTAACATTCATGGAATAAAAGGGACAGTAGCAACATGGATGCGGAATTGGCTAAGTGACAGGAAACAGTAGTGGTTCTGGATGTTTTTCAGGCTGGAGGAAGGTTTGTAGTAGAGTTCCCCAGAATCAGTGTTGGTTTGCTTTTCCTGACATATATTAATGACCTAGACCTTGGTGTACAGGCCATGATTTCAAAATTTGCAGATGATACGACACTTGGAAGCATTGTGAATTATGAGGGGGATAGTGCAGAACTTCAAAAGGACATAGACAAGTTGGTGGAATGGTTGGGCAAGTAGCAGATGAAGTTCAATGTGAAATTATTCATTTTGGGACGATGAACATGGAGAGACTCTGTAAAGTAACGGGTACAACTCTATAGGGAGTGAAAGAGCAGAGGTACCTGGGTGTATATGTGCATAAGTCATTGAAAGTGGCAGGATAGGTTGAGAGAGTGTTTAATAAAACATACAGTATCCTAGGCTTTATCAATAGGGCATTAGAGTACAAGAGCAAGGAGGTTATGTTGAACTTGTATAAGATACTAGTTTGGCCTCAGCTGGACTATTGCATCCAGATGTGGTGTCGCACATTAAGGAAAAATTGACAGACATTGGAAAGAGTGCAGAAAAGGTTCACAAGAATGGTCCCAGGAATGAATGAAGCCCAGTTATGAAGATAGATTGGAGAAGTTAGGCTTGTTTTCCTTGGAGAAAAGAAGGTTGAGAGGAGATTTGACACAGGTTTTCAAGATCACAAGGGATCTGGACAGAGTCGATGGGGAGAAACTAATCCCATTGATGGAAGGGCTGAGAACCAGAAGGCACAGATATAAAATAATTGGCAAAAACGCCAAAGTGACAGGAGAAAAACCATTTTGACGCAGTGAGTGTTGAGGGTCTGGAATGCACTGCCTGAGTGTGGCGGAGATGGTCAATCGAGGCTTTCAGCAGGAAACTAGATGGTTACCTGAAAAGGAAGAATGTGCGGGGTTATGGGGAGAAGGTAGGGGAATGGTACTAGGTGAATTGCTCATTTGAAAAGCCGGTGCAGAAACGATGGGCCGAATGGCCTCCGTCTGCAATGTAACAATTCTGTGATTCTGAGAACAGTGCACTGTACATGGAGGGGGCGGTGTGGAGCACTGCGCACTGGTACACGGGGTGAGGGGGGGGAATTCGGGAGCGCGGGGACTGTGGACCAGTGCATGGACGGACGGGGGCGGGGGAGAGCACTGGGCTCTGTGGACCAGTGCAAGGACGGATAGGGGCGGGGGAGAGCACTGGGCCCTGTGGACTGGTGCACGGACGGACAGACGGGGGTGGGGGAGAGCACTGGGCCCTGTGGACCGGTGCACGGACGGACGGGGGCGGGGGAGAGCACTGGGCCCTGTGGACCGGTGCACGGACGGACGGACGGACGGGGGCGGGGGAGAGCACTGGGCCCTGTGGACCGGTGCACGGACGGACGGACGGGGGCGGGGGAGAGCACTGGGCCCTGTGGACTGACGGATGGGGGCGGGGGAGAGCACTGGGCCCTGTGGACCGGTGCACGGACGGACGGACGGGGGCGGGGGAGAGCACTGGGCCCTGTGGACCGGTGCTGGGGCCGGGGTGGTGGGAGCGGTGGGGTCGGGTGGGGGGGAGCGGCGGCCCTCGGGTGAGGCGGGGGGGAGCGGCGGGGCTGGGGGGGGGAGCGGTGGCCCTTGGGCGGGGTTGGGGGGGAGCGGCGGGGCTGGGGGTGGGGTGGCGGGGCTGGGGGTGGGAGCGGTGGCCCTCGGGCAAGTGGGGGGGGAGCGGCGGCCCTCGGGCGGGCCCGGGTTGGGGGGAGCAGCGGGGCTGGGGGGTCGGGGGGGTGGGAGCGGTGGTCATCGGGCGGGGCTGGGGGTGGGAGCGGCGGCCCTCGGGCGGGGCCGGGCTGTGCTGGCCTTTGCACTTGCACTGAGCAGGGTGGAGATGGTATGAACATCATGCTGGCACTGATGCAATCTGAATCTTTTTAGTTGCTGATGTACCCATTGAAAAACTGCCCTCGCTATGAAGAGTTGTTGAATGAGACAATGAATTGTCCACAATACAAGGCAATAATACGGGAGAACCATGTAAGTGTCAAGCATAATTCACCAACACAAATCTATCTAATCTCTCCGTCGCGCTCCCTGTTGCACTCCCGCCCGCGCGCTCTCAGCCAGCCGTCAAGCGAGACTCAAAACATTAACTCTGTTTCTCTCTCCACAAATGCTGCCAAACATGCTGAGTTTTTATACCATATTTAAAATGGTACCCCAGATCCCTGGGGCGAGTTGGTCACCTGGTCACCTCCCCCTCTACTCTCTGTTAAAGACAGAAGTGGGCAGGTTGGAGGCAGGTTTGTCCCAGAAAGCTGACTTTTAAGATTTTAAAACCCGGCCCCTGCCCCAAAACCGCCTAATGATTTTAACTTGGTTATCATTCTCCTTAGAGTATTGGAACTAATTCCAAGGAAGCTTTGGTGCTTTTGCACCTGGATCAGTATGTCCAAGAGTAATGTTTCACAGCATGGATGAGGTGGGTGTAACTCTGACCATCTTAGGGACGCTCTCGCCAAGATGGGGGTAACTCGCTCAGGGACCCTCCCTCCGTTCCCCCCCCCCCGCCTCCCCAATTTCAACAACATCCTTTTGGCAATTAACATTTGCATTTTCTGATGTGTTCTATTACTGGTCACTTGTGTAGGACTTTCTGAAGAGGTTATCTATAAATGTGGGGGTTCCCTTTCAGCAAGTTTTGCTGCCTACTGTGTGGTGGATTTACGACATCCTGTACTGTGAGGTGAGTAGCACAGAGTTGTGATAAACTGGTTTTCAATGGGATCTAAAACTGCAACCTGCAGGGTAAGGGTGACTGCAGTGTGCACGCAGGTATGCACGTGCACTCACACCTGTGCTAGTGCTATACCACCCTCCCTGTTCATCCTGCCTCTACTCTGTGGGTATGGTCTGATTGCAAATTAGGGTTTGATCACAGAAAGTTAGCAGGGTAGAAGGGTTGGTACTTGAGAATAAACCCTGACTGTGTCTCAACAGTTACAGAAAGTAATCAAAACAAGGATGTGCATTACACAGCTCCATGATGTCCTAAAGTGCTTTACAACCAATGAAACATGTTTGAAGTGTACCCACTGTTGTAATGTAGGAAGTTCTGCAGCCAATTTGCAACCAGAAAGATCCCAGGAGCAGAAATGTGACAGTGGCTGCGGTGACCACAAGTTAGGGAGGAGGCATGTGTAATCTGTAACGAATAGAGAGATGATAGGGTAGTTCCTCTTTTTTTTCCCCCATCTCTTGACTAACCGTAACAAGATGTGTTTTAAAGAAAACTGTTTTAACACCTCGTGCTGCGACTATCAAGAAAGAATAAATGTTTATTTCTCTATACCCGAATATAATCGCAACAGCACCCAATCACACAAAAGAGGAGCATGCATACTCGCTCTCACAAACTTGCGCTCGCACACATAAGAAAAGGTGATTACAAAAACGGTAGCATGCACCTCAGTTTTTCAAGAGCCCATAAAGTCACTATTAACCCTGTCTTTCATGATGGAAGCTGGAAATGTTGCAGATCTTTGGTTCCTTTTGGCTCACCTGAAGAAAATGTATGCTGGAAGTTTCTAGGGATGAGTTCAGTGGCTTACAGCTTATAACAACTGGTTTCTGGCTTTGCTCCAGTTGGAGGTGCAGTTGAGCCCCTGTTGTGAAGTTCTGGCTGGGTTTTTCAAATCTGCAGGTAAAAGGATAGCTCCAGTCCTCTGCATGTTAATGGATTCTGGGCAGGATCTCTTCCCCCTGTGGTCTCTGTCTCCCATACACATTGACATTGGAGGCTGCTCTCAAGATGTGTGTTAATAAAGCGTTTCTTAATCACAAGCTGGTTTGTGTCAAGTGACCAGAGTACTGGTGTTCCATTTGTCCATACAAGCGATCCCTGATGATGTCAACCTTGATGCACAATGGGTTTGAATCTCAGCTGGTTGCATCCCCTTGTGATAGAATGTTTGTTTTTTTTTCCCTCGCTCCCATTCTGTGGAATTTCATTCTGCAGCCACCAGGTATGTGGGGTCATTGTGCATCAGTTTTGGGAATAGTAACTGTTAAATCTGTTTCATTTATTCTTTCCAAGGAATGCTCTAAAAAAGGTTATTTACATTTTAATGTCCTGAGCAAACAAACAGACTAAAGTTCCATCCTTGGGCCGTTTCATGTAGTTTTGCAGACAAGGAGGGAGATCACCTGACTCCCTTGTTACAATGCTTGTCCAGTCTCCAATTTTTTTTTAAAAATGGTGTTTGTTTTTCATATACCTGTGGGTACAGCTTTGTCCCCTGTGCAAAAAGGGGAAAAAACAAAATTTCCTGACACTTCATTTTTTTCTTTGTTATAATACAGGAGGAAGAAAATTAAAGACACATAATAGCAAACTTTCTCTCACACTCATTCACATGCATTCATCAAGGGCATTGTCACTAAGCCTTCTACAGCTTATTTGTGACATTTGCTTATTTTAAATTCTGGATAGAGCATTCACAATTACATTGTTCCTTCCTGCAATATGTATGATTTTTAAACTAAATGGTTGAAGCAACAGACTCCACCTGAAAAATCTTGCTTTGGCATTAAATTTCGCTAATAAGGTTAGTGGGTTGCGGTCAGTGTATTTTCCTGTGTCCAGTGTTAATATAAACCTCCAATGTTGAAGCATTAGCAGAGGTCCCAGAGCTGCCTCCTTCTCCATGGTGGAATATTTCTGTTGGTGCTTATTTAACTTTTTTTGAAAAATATCCAATTGGCTTTTCAATACCTGATTCATCTTCCTGAGTAAAACAGCTCCTATTCTTATATCGCTTGAGTCAATGGCCACCTTAAGTGACCAATTAAAGTCTGGGACTGCTAGTACAGATTCATTTGTTAGGATAGCCTTCAACTCTTCAAAAGCCACCTGGCACAGAACTGACCACACTATCTTGACATTTTTCTTCAGAGTGCTGAAGAAGGGTCATACAGACTCAAAACGTTAACTCTGTTTCTGTCTCTATAGATGCTGTCAGACCTGCTGAGTTTTTCCAGCATTTTCTGTTTTTATAGCATTGTGTAAACTTTGAAATAGTGCTCTCAAATGGTTTAGATGGTCTTCCCAGTTGTTGCTATATTACCAGTAAGTCATCAATATACACAACATAGTTGTGTAAGCTAGCCTCTTCGGTTTATTAACCTTTGAAAGGTGACTGCAGTGTTCCTGAAACTGAAAGGCATTACTTTACACTGGAATAAGCCACCTGGGGGGTCATGAAAGCTGAGATTTTTTTCACTTGGGTGGTCATGGGGACTTGCCAGAACCCTCTCAATCAATCAATCAATTTTGCGACTGTAAGTGGAGTTGCCTGCTCAGTCGATAGTCTTCAATGCGAGGAATAGGGTTTGGACCATGGCATTAAGTTTTCAATAGTCAATACAGAGCCTTTTGGAACCATTTGGCCTGGGGACTAATACGATAGGAGAACTCCAGCTGCTTGGACTGGGTTTGATTGTAGTTCTTCAAAATGTCTCAAATCTCCTCTCGAACTTGGGCTAATTTATTGGGGCTCGGCCAACGCTGGCTCTGTTTAGTAGGTGGACTCTCTCCTACATGAAGGGCAAAGGAAGTGCAACTTGGCTTGTCCCTACATACTTAAACTCTCCAAGCAGTTTGGTCATGTCTTTCCTCTGCTCAGCATTAAAATAATTAATTAAGTGCTGCGTCTAATTCCCCTAATACTGTTGGCTAGCTTCACATAGGGGTTCAATTTGGGAATTTGCTAGGTCATTTTCTTCCTCATTTACCCCCACTACTGCCCCCATTTTCTGTGTCAAAGCACTTGGGCACCCCCCCCTCCCACCTTCTGCTTTGGTCTCAGAATTGATGGTCTGTGCGATTCATTTTAAATCTGGATCTGCTTGTTGGGCCTCAATCAAGGAGGGTCTGCTGAATACCTCCTTCTTCTGTTCATTTAAATCGTCAAGGAAAGTTTCAGACAGCCAGGCCATTGGACCATCTGTCTGAAGTGCTGATTCAGCTCCCTCTAGAGTTGCTTAGCCATGGACCAATCAGGAAAGATATCAGGGATTTGTTCCCACAACTGCGCCATCTCCCTGACCTCACTTGACTTATTTGAGACTACTTGGGAGGCTACCCACTCCGTGTGCCGCCGCTCCCCCAATTATTCCCCAGGAGCATCCTACTCCATCCACAACCAGACAAGGGATGATCCCTATTGTAAACGGTCCCAAAACAAGGTCACACTCCAGTTGGACCTGATTTTATAGGGCTATGGGCATAAACCCACCCTCAATACCCTTCACTAGAACCTTCACCTTGACTGCACTCTCTGGTGGGAAGGTCATGCTTTCCACCATAGTGATTGGGTGGCCCCTGGAGTTCTCCTATCGTATTAGTCCCCAGGCCAAATGGTTCCAAAAGGCTCTATTTTGACTATTGAAAACTTAATGCCGTGGTCCAAACCCTATTCCTTGCATTGAAGACTATAGACTGAGCAGGCAACTCCACTTACAGTCGCAAAATTGATTGATTGAGAGGGTTCTGGCAAGTCCCCATGACCACCCAAGTGAAAGAAATCTCCGCTTTCATGAGCCCCCAGATGGCTTATTCCAGTGTAAAGTAATGCCTTTCAGTTTCAAGAACACTGCAGTCACCTTTCAAAGGTTAATAAACCGAAGTGGCTAGCTTACACAACTATGTTGTGTACATTGATGACTTACTGGTAATATAGCAACAACTGGGAAGACCATCTAAACCATTTGAGAGCACTATTTCAAAGTTTACACAATGTTATAAAAACAGAAAATGCTGGAAAAACTCAGCAGGTCTGACAACTCTGTTTCTGTCTCCACAGAGGCTAACGTTTTGAGTCTGTATGACCCTTCTTCAGTGCTCTGATAGTGATTGGGTGGCCCTTGTATCCCTGAGCAGGATAATGGGCTTGCTTTCCTCGCTAGAGGAGAACAGGGCCACCTCCTTTAAAAACAAAACCTGGTAACCCTCAGGGATTTTGTCAGACTCTACTACATCCATGGAAGGGTCAATCACTGTGGTTAGGGCCACTGACTTGCCTGTCATGATCCCTGACAAGATATCCTTTCCTCTGCTGGCCTTGTGAACCCCAATAAAACCCACTGTATTCCCCTTCAGCCTCCAGCAATTAGCTTTAACATGCCCTGCCTTATTGCAGTGAAAGCGCACAGGTTGTTGGGATTGTTCCTACCCCCTACCCCTTCCTTCCTGACTTGTGTTCTCATTCTTTCTTTCATATTTACCCATCTCCTATTGTTCCCTCACTTCTGTCCTTCTGGGACTGCTGGGCATTACTAGAGATTAGTCTTTTTTCATTTTTCACCATTTTGCGTCTTCACCTCTTCAGGCCACGGCCTTTTATTAAAAGGTTTCTGTGTAAGCTTATAGTTGTCTACCATTAGAGCAGCATCCTTCACTGTTTGGTGATGCTTTGTTCCTCAATATGGTATCTAATGTTAATGGGGGTACAGTTTTTAAATTCTTTTAGTAGAATTAGCTTTGATTAGGGAAATCTAATTTTAGAGGTTTTACCCGGTGCTCAAAAACCATGTGTTTCTCTCTGGTGTCACAGGGTGGATTGGGGGTTTAGTATAAATGGGTAGGGTGTACAGTGAGATAAAAACAGAAATGCTGGAAAAGCTCAGCAGCAGAGAGAAACAGAGTTAACATTTCGAGTCCAATATGAGTCATCTTCAGAAATATTGGACTGAAACGTTAACTTTATTTCTCTCCACAGCTGCTGCCAGACCTGCTGGGGTTTTCCAGCATTTTCTGTTTTTGTTTTGGTTTTCCAGTATCTGCAGTATCTTTCTTTTATTAAGGCATGTACTATGGTTGGGTTGGGTGTGTCCAGGACCGGGGCCAAGGCTGGTGCGTGGGGCATGGGGTCTGCTTTCTTTTGGTGGAGGTTCTGGGACAGTGACTGCAAGTCATCATTACAGCTCAGCTTGAGCCTTTGCTCAGCCACCAGTCCTCGAGGGTCACTGGTGTTAGTTGTGACACTCCAAAGACCTGTTGGCACTGAGGCCAACTGGGCATAGCTGGGATGAGCTCTGTCTCTCTGTTGCAAGCTGGATAGTCCTGATCAATTATTAACTTGTTCTTCCATTTTACTTGGACAGCGAGCTCACAACTTCACTCTTCCAGCCTGGGTGACTCCTGACACAATGGAGCATATGAGGCAACTGAAGGAATTTGCCCTCCAGTCTGACTATGAAATGTACAAGTGGAAGGAGAAATCACGGCTCCAAGGGGGTGAGTGAGGGCCGATGATTTGGGCTGAGGCCTGAAGATGTGATGGGGCAGGATGGTGAAAGATGAAAGAAGACTGTTCCTATAGTATCTGGTCTGGTCTTGCTCAGCAGCACCTAGCTCTCCCTATGTCACTGTTGAAGCCCCAGATCTTGAGTATCTGGTTTTCCAGCAACAGAACTCTTGCCACAGTGACATTATTAATGAAAATTAAGAAAATCAAGGACATGTTGAATAAAGACTTTGTCAGTATTTACAGTAGAGGAAGGGGTCAGCATGTCTGACATCCCAAGGAAAATAATATTGGATTATTGAAAAATAATATGGAAATAGGCCCTCCCATCCACTCTATCCAGGACCCATACAACCTTGTACACCTCAATCTAATCTACCCTCAGCCCCCTCTGTTCCAAGGAGAACAACCCCAGCCTATCCAGTCTTTCCTCATGGCTGCAATTTTCCAGTCCTGGTAACATCCTTGTCAATCTCCCCTATACCCCCTCTCTACTGCAATTGCATCCTTTCTGTAATGAGGTGACCAGAATTGCACACAATACTCAACTTGTGGCCTAATTAATGTTTTATATAGTTCCAGCATAACTTCCCTGCTCTTATATTCTATGTTTCAACTAATAAAGAAAAGTATTCCATATGACTTCTTAACCATCAGTCTACTCTTGATCATCAGCAATGTGATGGAAGGTGTTGTCAACAGTGCTATCAAGTGGCACATCCTCAGCAATAACCTCACTGATGCTCAGTTTGGGTTCAGCCAGGGTCACTCAGCTCCTGACTGCATTACAGCCTTGATTTAAACATGGATAAAAGAGCTGAACTCCAGAAGTGAGGTGAGAGTGACTGCCCTTGACATCAAGGCAGCATTTGACCGAGTGTGGCATTAAAGAGCTCTAAAAAAAGTGAAGTCAATGGGTATCAGTGGTTATGCTAGTTGGAGCCATGCCTAGCAAAGGAAGATGTTTGTGGTTGTTGGAGGTCAATCATTTCAGTCCCAGGACATCACTGTAGGAGTTTTTCAGGGTAGTGTCCTCAGCCCAACCATCTTCAGTTGCTTCATCATAAAGTCAGGAATGGGAATGTTCACTATACAATGTTCAGCACCATTTGTGACTCCTTGGATACTGAAGCAGTCCATGTCCAAATGCAGCAAGACCTGGACAATATTTAGTCTTGGGCTGATGTGTGGCATGAATGTTACTTGCCACTTAAGTGCCAGGCAATGACAATCTCCAAAAATAATCTAACCATCGTCCCTTGACATTCAATGCCATTACCATCACTGAATCCCCCACTATCAACATCCTGAGGGTTACTGTTGACCATAAACTGAACTGGACTAGCCATATAAATACTGTGGCTACAAGAGCTGGTCAGAGGCTAGGAACCCTACAGTGAGTAACTCGCCTCCTGACTCCCCAAACCCTGTTCACGATCTACAAGTCAGGAGTGTGATGGAATACTCTCCACTTGCCTGGATGAGTGCAGCTCCCACAACACTCAAGAAGCTTGACACCGTCCAGGACAAAGCAGCCTGCTTGATTGACACCACATCCACAAACATTGACTCCCTCCACCACCAATGAACAGGGGCAGCAGTGTGTACCATCTGCAAGATGTGCTGCAGAAACTCACCAAGGCTCCTTAGACAGCACCTTCCAAACTCATGACCGCTAACATCGAGAAGGACAAGGGCAGCAAATACACGGGTACACCACCACCTGGAAGTTCCCCTCTAAGTCACTCACCAGCCTTACTTGGAAATATATTGCTGTTCCTTCACGGTCGCTGGGTCACAATCCTGGAACTCTCTCTCCCTAACAGCACTGTGGGTGCCAACGCATGGGCAACAAATGCTGGCCTAACCAGTGACGCCCACACTTTGTGGAAGAATTGAAAATAAATGCAGCCCATCACTGTAAAACTTCCTCAGTGGGACTGCGTGGAGGAGCCGTCCTGATGCAGTTCCCCGGCATTCCATCAGCTTGCCTGCCTCCCACGCCCTTGTCCCAGGGCCAGTAGTATTCTAGCCATAGCATCATAACAGAGAAGTGTCCATGCTGGCTCCCTGTAGAACAGCCCAGTCAGTCCCATTGCTTGCATTCGATCCCTGTAGCTCTGCAAGTTTATTTCCCTCAGCTGCCCACCCAATTTCCTTTTGAAATCATTCTCTCCTCTTCCACAACCCTTGTAGTCAGAGTTCCACTCACTGTGTACAAAAAAAAAGTTCTTCCTCGCATTGCCCCCTTTCATTTCTCCTCCAAAACCTTAAATCTGTGTCCCCTCGTCTTTGTACCATCAACTAATGGGAAGCCTTTCCCTTGTCTAACTGATCCAAATGTCATAATCTTGTACGCCTCTATCAAATCTCCCCTCAATCTCCTTTGCTCCAAGGAGAACAACCCCAGCTTCTCCAACCTAACCTTGTAACTAAAATCCCTCATCCTTGGAACTATTCTGGTAAATCTCCTCTGCACCATCTCAAGGACCCTCACAAAGTATGGTAACCTGAACAGGATGCAGCACTCTAGTTGCAGCCTAAACTGAGCTTTATAAAGGTTCAGTATAACTTCCCTTCTTTTGTACGCAATACCTCTATAAAGTCCAAGATCTCACGCTTTGCTAGCTATTCTCTCAATATGCCCTGCCATCTTCCGAGATTGATGCACATGAACCCCCATTGTCCCTCTGTTCCTGTATACTCTTTAGAAATGTGCCATTTAGTCTATATTGCCTCTCCCTATTCCTTCTGCCAGAATGCACACCTCACACTTCTCTGTATTAAATTCCATCTGCTACTTGTCTGCCCATTCTGCTAGCCTATCCATGTCCTGTTGTAGTTGATTAGTAACCTCCTCACTGTTTGCTGTACCTCCAAGTTTGGCATAATTGGTAAATTTTGAAATTTTATACATATCAAAAAAGCATTGGTCTTGGCACTGACCTTGGGGAAACACTATCCTCCAGTCTGAAAAACAAGCATTTACCTCGTGTACTGTTTTCTGTCCTGAAGTAAATATTTTATCCAAGTTGATACTGATCCTCAATTTTGTTAATCAGCCTGGTGCCTTGTCAAATGCTTTCTTAAAATCCATATAGACAACAGCCACATCAACCTTCTCTTTCACTTCATCAAATAATTCCATTTAGATTAGTCAAATTTAATATTTCTCACCATTTCCATACATTATTGTTTCTAAAATCTTACTGATGTTAAATGGATCAGCCTGTGGTTACTAGGCATTTCCTTGCACACTTTCTTCAACAGGGATGGCACCTAATTGAATTTTTTTGAAGAGATGATTAAAATAGTGGACAGGGGATGTCATTTATATGGAAGGCATTTGATAAAATCCTTCAAGAGATTATTAGCTAAAGTTGAAGCCTTTGGAATTGAAAGCAAATTATTGATGTGTTTAGGAATTGGCTGAGTGACAGGAGACAGAGGGTAGAGATAATGGGCAGGTACTGTGATTGTCAGGATGTGACTGGTGGTGCCCTGCCAGGATCTGTAATGGGACCTCAAATATTCATCATAATTATTAACAACTTAGATGATTGGATAGAAAGCCACATATGCTAATGAGTTAATGACACTAAGATAGGCAGCATTGTCAGCAGTGTAGATGGAAGTGTAAAATTACAAAGAGATATTAATAGATTAAGTGAATGAAATCCATTTGCCACAATTTTGTCCAATGTAGACGAAGGTGAGGTCATCCACTTTGGATCTAAAAAGGAGAGAATGGGACTTCCTAAATAGTGAAAAACTAGAAACAGTGAAGGTCCAAATGAGACTTGGGCTCCAGGTACACAGATCATTAAAATGTCCTGAACAGGTACAGAAAAGATTCAGAAAGGCTTATGGAATTCTGCTCTTTACATATGGAGAACTGGAATAGAAGGGGGTAGAAATCATGCTTCAGCTACACAAAGCCCTGGTTAGACCACACCTGGAGTATTGTGAACAGTTCTGGGCACCACACCTTAGGAGGATAGGTTGGCTTTGGAGGGAGTACAGTGTGGGTTTACCAGAATGATTCCTGGACTCCAAAGGTTAAGTTATAGGTGAGGTTACACAAACTCAGGTTATATTCCCTTGGATTTAGAAGGTTAAAGTTGCTTTGATTGAAGTTTTTAACAGATTAAGGGGAATGATTGAGCAGGCAGAGAGAAACTATTTCCAATGGTTGGGACATAGTTTAGAAAATAAAGCCAGACATTTCAGAAGTGAAATTAGGAAACACATCCACACACACAGGGTGGGAGACATTTGGAACTCATCCACGAACAGCAATTGTTGCTCAATCAAATGTTCATTTTAAATCTGAGATTGATGGTTTTTGTTAATGAAAGGTATTAAGGGATATGGAGTTAAAAAACAAACAAAGGCCATTATGTTATTGAATGGTGAAACAGACTTGGGTACTAATTGGCCAACTGCTGTTACATTGTCTCTACACTGACCAGTCTCTGGGAGGGTCTGGCTTCACAGTAACTGCCCCACACTGACCAGTCTCTGGGAGGGTCTGGCTTCACAGTAACTGCCCCACCCTGACCAGTCTCTGGGAGGGTCTGGTTTCACATTTTTGCTTGACTGGAATGGTAATATGCAATCTGAGTGCTGTCACTGAATAACTGTGTGTTGATAGTCTTTATTGTTATTGTACTGCTATGAGCTCTGTTTACCTCTGTTCTTTTATTCTGTGGCTAAAGATTTGTTCTTGTTACAGGTGTACTCCTCAAGCAAATCCTCCAAAACATTACTCGAGCAACATGTGACAGCAATTCCAATCCCCTTCTCAAATTGATCATGTATTCGGCGGTGAGTCTCCCATCAGAAATATTGAATATAAATGTTTGTATTAAATACACCATAAACAACAGTATTCAATACAACTGACTAACAGTTATATACAAGGCCATGTTTCTTCATATTTATTATTTACACCAGGATCAGTAATAATTACACCGGGATTGGTGGTGCTATTAAACACGCCACGATCAATGCCCATATTTATTTGTTGGTGCTTGCAGTCAATTCACTTTAGCAATTTGATCCATTCTGAACTTGCTCATTTTTCACAGCATGACACAACAATCGCAGCCCTTCAAATGGCTCTCGGTGTTTACAGCCTTGCTCCAACATATGCTGCCTGTCACATATTTGAGCTTTACCAAGAGAAAGATGGGTACGTCTGAAATTTGTTTTAAAAGCATCTGCCCTGCACACCGCTGTTTGGGCTCCATTTCCCCAGCCTCTATCGTTGGTCTGTTCTCTGCTGATTAGTAAAGGAGGGTATAAACTCAAGGCGAGGATCTGCATTCAATTACACTAGGCCCTCATCTTTTGGGTTGCATTCATCCAGATAGTCAGGATGCTGGCACCTCTTCGATCCATCAAATTGATTGTTTTTATCAGCATGGGGACAGTTACTGTGAAACCAGACCCTCCCAGAGACTGGTCAGTGTGAGGACAGTCACTGTGAAACCAGACCCTCCCAGAGACTGGTCAGTGTGAGGACAGTTACTGTGAAACCAGACCCTCCCAGAGACTGGTCAGTGTGAGGACAGTTACTGTGAAACCAGACCCCCCCAGAGACTGGTCAGTGTGAGGACAGTTACTGTGAAACCAGACCCTCTCAGAGACTGGTCAGTGTGAGGACAGTTACTGTGAAACCAGACCCTCTCAGAGACTGGTCAGTATGGGGACAGTTACTGTGAAACCCGACCCTCCCAGAGACTGGTCAGTGTGGGGACAGTTACTGTGAAACCCGACCCTCCCAGAGACTGGTCAGTGTGGGGACAGTTACTGTGAAACCCGACCCTCCCAGGGACTGGTCAGTGTGGGGACAGTTACTGTGAAACAAGACCCTCCCAGAGACTGGTCAGTGTGAGGACAGATACTGTGAAACCAGACCCTCCCAGAGACTGGTCAGTGTGAGGACAGTTACTGTGAAACCAGACCCTCCCAGAGACTGGTCAGTGTGAGGACAGTTACTGTGAAACCAGACCCTCCCAGAGACTGGTCAGTATGGGGACAGTTACTGTGAAACCCGACCCTCCCAGAGACTGGTCAGTGTGGGGACAGTTACTGTGAAACAAGACCCTCCCAGAGACTGGTCAGTGTGGGGACAGTTACTGTGAAACAAGACCCTCCCAGAGACTGGTCAGTGTGAGGACAGTTACTGTGAAACCAGACCCTCCTAATTGGACCAAACAAGATTGAGATTTGATTAACAGACAGGAAGCAGAGAGTAGGGAGAAAGGGGACATTTTCAAGTTGGCTGGCTATGATGAGTCTAGTGACCCGAGGATCAGTGCTGTGGCCTCAGCTAGATGTCGGGACAAAAAGTAATGTATCTAAGTTTGCTGATATAAAGCTTGGTGGAAATGCAAGCTGCTAAGAGGACACAGAGAGGCAGTAAAGAGATATAGACATATTAAGTGAGTGGGCAACCAGATGGTAGATGGAGTATAATGTGGAGAAACGTGAAGTTATTCATTTGGTGCTAAGAATAGAAAAGTAGAATATTTTTTTAAAAGGCATGACATTTTTAAATGTTTGGGTCCCTTGTACAAGTACACCAAGTGAATACTATGTTAATATGCAGGTGCAGCAAGCAATGAGGAAGGCAAATGGCATGTTGGCCTTTATTGCAAGGGGATTGGAGTACAAGAATAAAGAAGTCTTGCTACATTGTACAGGGTTTTGGTGAGCCCACATCTGGAATACTGTGTGCAGTTTTGGTCTCCACATTTAAGAAAGGATATTCTTGTATTAAAGGTGGTAAAGTGAAGGTTCTCCAGAACTGGGATAAGGGGGTTGGCCTATGATAGTCTGAGGAAATTGGGATTATATTCTCTGGAGTTTAGAAGAATGAGAGGTGACCTCATTGAAACGTTCAAGATTCTGAAGGGGCTTGATAGGGTAGACACAGATTGTTTTTGCTGGTAGGGAAATCTAAAACAACGCGAGAGAAATGGGACCAGTGTGAGGGAGTGAGAGAAATGGGATTATGTAAAATGCATCCCTCTGAGAGGGGAGGCTAATTTGAGCAGCAGAAGAAGTGAAATGACCTCCTCCTGTTCTAAAGGTTGCATGTGGCTTTTACAGGTCCTTCACTGTGGAGATGTACTACAGAAATGAGAGCAATTCTGAGGCATACCTTCTCACTCTGCCATCTTGTACCAAAAGCTGCCCGTTAAAAAAATTCATCCAAATTACTGCAGACGTGATCCCAAAGAACTGGGAAAAGGAATGCCGAGTTCACCACAGCAGCATCCAAATAGGTATTGTATTGACAAACAACTCAGTATGCTCATTGATGGTGACTTTTGACCAATGATAGTTTGGAATGGTCTATCTATTCTGCCATTGATCATTCCATCCAATCTGATAGGAGGGTTTGCTCCAATTTCAGCAGTGCTGGTCAGTCCACCAAGTGGATCCTGGATCTCTTGTTGAGGAGTGCTCTAACCTGGCCCCTAATTGTATGATAGCATAATTAAATGGGGGGGCGGGGGGGCTTCAGTAGTACCCCATTTGGTCAGGATATTTATTATGTCTTCCTCGCGTGCTTTTCTGATCTTTCAGACATTAAACAATTGTGTGACAAGGTCAGAAGCAATTGATCAAGTTTACACAAACCTGCAGTTCACAGATCAGACTTTTTTTTGCCTAACGCTCAGCAAACCACCCCACCTAACTGGCTTTGTATACAGATAAAAGTCAAAAACTGTGGATGCTAGAAATCCAAAACAAAAATAAAAATACCTGGAAAAGCTCAGCAGGTCTGGCAGCATCTGCGGAAAGGAACACAGTTAACGTTTCGCGTCTGTATGACTCTTCAACAGAACTAAGTAAAAATAGAAAAGAGGTGAAATATAAGCTGGTTTAAGGGGAGGGGGTGGGACAGGTAGAGCTGGATAGAGGGCCAGTGATAGGTGGAGATAGACAAAAGGACAAAGAGGTGTTGAAGGTGGTGATATTATCTAAGGAATGTGCTAATTAAGGGCAGAAAGCAGAACAAGCAACGTACAGATAGCCCTAGTGGGGGTGGGGTGGGGTGAACGGAAGGGATTGAAATAGGCTAAAAGGTAGAGATAAAACAATGGATGGAAATACATTTAAAAATAATGGAAATAGGTGGGAAAAGAAAAATCTATATAAATTATTGGGGGGAAAAAAAGGGGGGATCGGAAAGGGGGTGGGATGGAGGAGAGAGTTCATAATCTAAAATTGTTGAAATCAATATTCAGTCCGGAAGGCTGTAAAGTGCCTAGTCGGAAGATGAGGTGCTGTTCTTCCAGTTTGCGTTGAGCTTCACTGGAACAATGTAGCAGGCCAAGGACGGACATGTGGGCATGAGAGCAGGGTGGAGTGTTGAAATGGCAAGCGACAGGGAGATCTGGGTCATGCTTGTGGACAGACTGAAGGTGTTCTGCAAAGCGGTCACCCAGTCTGCGTTTGGTCTCTCCAATGTAGAGGAAACCGCATTGGGAGCAACGAATGCAGTAGACTAAATTGAGGGAAGTGCAAGTGAAATGCTGCTTCACTTGAAAGGAGTGTTTGGGCCCTTGGACGATGAGGAGAGGGGAAGTAAAGGGGCAGGTGTTGCACCTTCTGTGGTTACATGGGAAGGTGCCATGGGAGGGGGTTGAGGTGTAGGGGGTGATGGAGGAGTGGACCAGGGTGTCATGGAGGGAACGATCCCTGCGGAATGCCGCCGGGGGGGTGAAGGGAAGATGTGTTTGGTGGTGGCATCATGCTGGAGTTGGCGGAAATGGCGGAGGATGTTCCTTTGAATGCGGAGGCTGGTGGGGTGATAAGTGAGGACAAGGAGGACCCTATCAGTGTTCTGGGAGGGAGAGGAAGGTGTGAGGTCGGATGCGCGGGAGATGGGCTGGACACGGTTGAGGGCCCTGTCAACCACCGTGGGTGGAAAACCTTGGTTAAGAAAGAAGGAAGACATGTCAGAGGAACTGTTTTTGAAAGTGGCATCATCAGAACAGATGCGACGGAGTCGAAGGAACTGAGAGAATGGGATGGAGTCCTTACAGGAAGTGGGGTGTGAGGAGCTGTAGTCGAGGTAGCTGTGGGAGTCGGTAGGCTTGCAATGAATATTGGTGGACAGTCTATCACCAGAAATTGAGACAGAGAGATCGAGGAAGTGAAGGGAAGTGTCAGAGATGGACCATGTGAAAATGATGGAGGGGTGGAAATTGGAAGCAAAATTAATACATTTTTCCAGGTCCAGACGAGAGCATGAAGCAGCACCAAAGTAATCATTGATGTACTGGAGAAAGAGTTGTGGGAGGGGGCCGGAGTAGTGTATAGCAGGTATAGGCAACAAGGAGCAAATGAGGTACTTGTAGAGTATAGAAAATGTAAGAAAATACTAAAAAAAGGAAATCAGAAAGTATTGAGTATAGGAGTTGGGATGTTATGGTGAGGTTGTATAAGACATTGGTGAGGCCAACCATGGAGTATTGTGTGCAGTTCTGGTCGCCTAACTACAGGAAGGATATCAGTAAGATTGAGAGAGTGCAGAGAAGATTTACTAGGATGTTGCCGGGTCTTAAGGAGTTGAGTTACAGGGAAAGATTAAACAGGTTAGGACTTTATTCCTTGGAGCGTAGAAGAATGAGGGGAGATTTGATAGAAGTTTACAGAATTGTGAGGGGTATAGACAGAGTAAATGCGAGTAGGCTCTTTCCACTTAGATTAGGAGAAATAAACACGAGAGGACATGGCTTTAGGGTGAAAGGGGAAAGGTTTAGGGGGAACATTAGGGGGATCTTCTTCACTCAGAGTGGTGAGAGTGTGGAACGAGCTACCACCTGACGTGGTAAATGCGGGCTCACTCTTAAGTTTTAAGAATAAATTAGATAGATACATGGATGGGAGAGGTCTGGAGGATTATGTACTAGGTGCAGGTCAATGGGACTAGCGGAATAATATTTCGGCACAGACTAGAAGGGCAGAATGGCCTGTTTTCTTTGCTGTAGTGTTCTGTGGGTCTATGGTTCTAGGGCTGGAACAATACGGACTCAAAACGTTAACTGTGTTCCTCTCCGCAGATGCTGCCAGACCTGTTGGCTTTGTATACAGGTTTTCTGACAGCTTCCCCGTTTGCCATTAGAACTGTCAACAATTCCAGCAAATTCCTCCTCTAATAGAGTGGCAGAGTGCTCACAGGAGATCAAAAGAATGGGTGATCCAATAATAATGGAGCTGGATGTTTCCTGGAAGCCTGAGATTAACTAACAAACTAACTATTAACCAACAAATGAACAACTAACTAATTAACTACTGTCTCTGCTCATTATTGAACAATAAAATCTTGCAACAGAAGGAGGCCGTTCAGCCCGTATCTATGCTGGCACGTTGAAGGAACTATCTAATTCCCTTCCCCCAAGCTTTCAGCTTGTATCAGGGACAGGATCTCTGGGTTGGGACAGGTTGGGTTGAGCTCTTGTTTCTGCTCTAACTCTGTTCAATAACTGCTGGAATTGTCCATTTGCTGTAATCCACGCCCCCCCCCCCCTTCCCCCCACCTTACTGAGGGGGGATTGGGGTTTAAACTGAGCAGCCTCTTAGAAATTGTTCAGCTTGTTTGTAGGGCTGTAGTAAAGTCGGGTGTGGGCAGCACTGGATGCTGTATTAGGATGAAGCTTTGCGAAAATCCTGAAGTCGTCACTGTATTTAAAAAATTGCTCTACGCTGGCATTGGCATACTGAGGAACACCTTCAGCGGCAAATGGACAGACTCATGCCCATAAAGAATTTGGTTTGACCATCAGTATCAGGAAGTTAAATGTCATCGTCCAGGATGTTGCCACACTACAGTCTATCAGCATGAACAATGTGACGCTGGAGCTTGGATGGATGACAGCTGTATATCCAAATCCCATATGGTGAACTGACCACTGGGTCACAACCTCCTGCATGTCCATACCTCTGCTACAAGGACATCTGCAAGTGAAATATGAAGATGGCGGACACTGACAACTGGACAGCAGTCGCTGATGGCCATGATCTCTGGAGGCTGTCTTTTTGGAAGGGCATTGGAAGAGGTGAGCAGAAACGCAAAGCTCAGCTGGCCGAGAGAGGGCCCAGAGAAAACAGACTAGTGAATTGTGCACCTTCTCAGCCCACTGTCTCCCTCTGCAGCAAATGTGGCAGAGACCGCCATGCCAGAGTGGGGCTCCTGAACCACAGCAAGTGATATTTAACACAGAGTTGACCATCACTGCACAAAACATCGTCTTATGAGACAGGGGGCTGCCACATTAGGAACAAAAGTCAGAAGTTACAATGAGACCATTTACCACCTCCTCCCAAATTCACCCCCTCCTCTTCCAGTCTGTTCCCCTCCTTCCCAAGGTGCTGACTGGCTGGTGAGCAGATTCCAGGGATTTTGTTGGTACCTGTCCCCTAAAGTGACTGTCATCCATGTATAAGCCAGCACAACAAGTCTTTGTTGAAGGGTGGGGCAGTTTTGTAGTTAATTGTACAAATACCATGTCTCCAATGTATAAGAAAGTAGTGTATGTAATTCCCCATCATTGGTACCTGTCTGAAGTATGTATCTCTCTCTCTTTTCTATCCTTGCAGAGCTGATTCTGGGATTGGCCATTGGCTCCTGCTTTCTGCTAGTGATCCTTATTGTGTGTTTGATACTCTGGCGTCGAGACATGGACCAACCTCTGAGCTACCAGAAACTCACCACCCACTATGAAGAGACTGAGAAAATGCTCTCGGCCTGAGCAGGGCAAGAAAGATAATGAGACTAGGAGCGGTCTAAAGCCTGCGGGGAGGCAACGTTGCTAGCTTTAAATAGGCTTTTATTTGTTTGATAAGCAGGCATTTTAATTCTGCTCTTTTGATCATCATGGGGTTGAAAAAATAGTTTTTGCTTCAGAAAACTAGCATTGATTAGAAAATGGGAGTTTAAACTGCGGAAGGAAAGAGGAGAAATGGCAATTGTTTTGTTTTACAGTGCTGTAGTGAAGTGTGTTTTTTTTTTAAAAATAGCTTGCGGTGTTAGTTCAATTGTCTTTACTGTAACACAGGCCTTTTAAAACATCTCAGTGGACACAAGTTGGTCAGCACCTGTCCCAAGTTACTACTAACCATAATGCAGAGACAGCAGATCTTGTGGTGACCTGTGGACCTGGATATATCACTGATACTGATACACTCATGTATCCAGGGTTACAGGCAAGCGGTTTCCTCCAGTTAGCCACTGGTTACATTAAAGTCATTGCTATAAGAAACACTTGCATTTATATAGTGCCTTTCACAGCCCCAGGTCACTCAAAGCTCATTGAAGTGTAGTCACTTTTGTAGTGTAAGAAACATTGCAGCTAATTTATGCACAGCAAGATCCCACAAGCAGCAATGAGATTAAAAAACCAGATCCTTTATTTAGTGATGATTGTAGAATAAATATTGGCTGGAATACCAGAGAGAACTGCCCTGCTCTTCTTCCAAATACTGCCATGGGATCCATTACATCCCCACCCCTCTCCAACCAGGAGGATCTGTGAATCAGCGAGGGGGGTGGTGGTGGTCTGTGAATCGTGGGGGTGCTCTGAATTGGGGGAGGCCCTGTGAATCGGCAGGTCGACGGGGCAGTGAGTTGATGGGTCAATGGATTAGTGTGTTTTGTAACGTGTAATTTGGAATGTGTGCTTGCTGGTCTCGGTAAGTCAGGTACCTGTTTTATTAGGGGCAGCACTGCAGTAATACACAATGTATTCATCTTCTACCAGTGTGAGACTGTGAAACCCACTCCCTTTATTAAGGCAATTTAACTGCTACATTGTATTTGGGGCTAATTAGAAATCAGCAGGAAATAATTAGCTTGTTTTTTTTTGAAATGCTGTTTTTTTTTTTGAAGTTGTGACACAGAAATGTGAACTTATGGCAGACTTCTTTTAGGTTTGTGAACCTCCACTGGCATTGCTCACGTGACCTGTTTAAGCAAACAGAATGTGGGCATCATTTGAGTGAGGTGACATTGTCAACACTGCAGGAGATAGTTATGACTGGTTCTTTTGCAGTATTATCCACTGAATTCATTGTTAGATTATATCTCACAGGTGGAGTTTTCACTGTTCACAACCTCTGTTTAATTTGTCGTCTCTTGGCCATCTCTACACAAGATAACCATTCAAGGTGGGCTAGGACACTGGAGCTGGTTTGACAGGTGTTTTGTTCTCATGATATGGGAGCTGTAGGTTTTCAAGGAAGTGTGTGGAGAGACCATCTTTACAGACTTGTCATGGTGAAGATCTCTATTCTCCTCCTGTTTCTAATGTCAATCCTTACCACTCCAACCCCTTGTCTCTCTCAGCAGTTTCTATTTGTAAACACCAATGCTTTCATATGGTGGTTGAGTTAGTGGATAAGTAATCCAGATGTCTGGGAATCGAAATCACACTATGGAAATGTGAGAATTTGGAAGTAAAAAGCTGGGATTGGTAAAAGTGGTGATGAAATTGTCTGGTTGTCTTAAAAAGCCAAATCATTTACAAACGTCCTTTAGGGAAGGGAATCTGGTGTCCTGGTCCAGTATGGCCCATCCATGACTCCAGACCAACCGCAGTGTGGTTGATTCGACTGTCCTTAGTTCAAAGAGAAGGCAACCCCACCACCTTCTCAGTGATGGGCAGTGAATGACAACCTTACCAGTAGGAGTATGAATACTGTTACAATCACTGTAGAAACAATTTCCTAACAAGATTTCACTTTAAAACTAAAATAAGCATGATTCAAATATTAACCAAGGAAAATGGTATATTGATTTAAAAAAAACCAGTAAAGTTCTTTAACTTGACGTCATACTTTGGAGACACAGGCAGTGCCAGCTTCTCCCAGCTCCCGGGCTGAGCTCAGTCACTCCTCACCATGCCGAGTCTAATCTTCCAGTGTCCACACCAACTGCTCCACTCCCACTGAGTCATCCAGATACGATTATCATCAGCAAGGCACACCTTGATCAATCCCTCTCCATCAGGTCATAATTCTCCTGACAATCCAGAGATTCCTGTATCCAACCCCTTTAAACAGTTTTGTCGGCTCTGATAAAACTCTTTTGCCCACTTCTGCTCCCAGCCATTTTCTACAGAACAGAGAAGACCTGTTCCTGGGAGAACTCCAATTCTCTTCTGTTGTGCTTCAGCTGCGGCCTTTTGTTCTGTGAGCTTTTGTTGGAGCTGCTAGAAACTACAACACAATACCTCAGTGGGGAAGCTAATGATCCTCCTTTCTCAACTCCCATCCCCGTGGCAACCCAAAGTCACGTGGGCACTTCTCTGAACTGAGATGTTTACCAGGAATTTGCCTCCCACCCTTTCAGAATTACCTTTCCCTTTGAAAGTTAAAGGGACATTTCAAACATAATTGTCAGCATTCATGACAGTACATAACTTTGAGAGATGCTGTGCCTAGAAACACTCTTTTTAAAGGTTCTTATGAAAGGGAGATTTTAAAATAATTTCTTTTGTGGGATGCGGGTGTTGCTGTCAAGTCCAGCATTTGTTGCCCATCCCTAATTGCCTTTGAGCTAAGTGGCTTACCAGGCTCTTGCCATTTAAGAGTCAACCACATTGCTCTGGGTCCAGACCCAGCAGATTTCCTTCCCTAAAGGACATTAGTGAATCAGATGGGTTTTTACAACAATCAATGATAATTTCATGGTGACCATTACTGAGACTAGCTTTATATTCAGGAATTTATTAACTGAATTTAAATTTCACCACTGCTGTGGTGGGATTTGAACCGGTGTCCCCAGACCATGAGCTGGGAGCTTTGGATTATGAGTCCAGTGACATTAATATTACGCCATCATCTGAAAACATAAAACAGTAAGACAAACTGCACCCTCCCCTGCCAGTAATTTCATCCTCTGTTCTACAAACCCTGTTGATCCATATTTTACGGTTGTTGAAAATCTAAAACAAAACTGAACATGCTAGAAAAACTCAGCCAGAGACAGAGTTAACATTTCAGGTCGAATATGATTCTCCTTTCAAGACCGGGGTGGATAGATTTTATCGATAGCGTTACCAAGAGAAATGGAGCAAAGGTGGACAAATAGAACAGAGATACAAATTATCTGTAAATAAAGACAAAATACTGCAGATGCTGGAAATCTGAAACAAAAACAAAAAATGCTGGAAAAACTCAGGCCTGGCAGCATCTGTGGAGAGAGAGACAGAGTTGACATTTCAAGTCCGTATGACTCTTCTGTGATGTGAATGAGGGGCGGAATGACACAGGAGGGCTGAACAACCTCCTTCTAGTTCAGTGATCTCTGTTGAATTAAGAAAGTACTTGAGTGTTACAATTTCATCAATTTTCATGTGTTGAGTGCAATAAAGTTTAATTTTTTTCTCCCCAGTTCATCAGACTGAGTCTCATTTATTCACAGCAGTGATGGTGTTTTGTGTAAATACAGATAACATCCCAGTGCAAGAGCTGTTTCACCCTCGCACCCCATACTCCTGTTTAAAAACCCATCTCCTCCCTCTCTTTCTCCCTTCCTTCTCCCCCCACCCCACCTGCCCAACAGGTTGAGGAGGGTAGCAGGCATCCAGCTCTCAGCCCTCCAGAGGACACCCGGCAAGGTCACTACAGACAGAGTGTAACAGTCAACAGGCTGCCTCCACCTCTGCTGTGGATGTCAGGGGAGCACCAAGATGTAGTGGCAGGATTTGGAAAGTTAAGAATATGTAACTCTTTTAAGTCAACCAAATAAACTAACTTAAAATTGGAGACAAATTAAAAAGCAGCCCCTTAAGGGGAAACTGCAACAAAAGACAGAATTTAAAGGAAACTTCTGAACACTAAATCAAAATGTGATTAAGAGGGTCAATAAAACACCCCAGTCCCTGTGGTGCCCACCGAGCATGGAAAGCCTCGATGGTGCCGCCAGACACCACATGCTCCCTCTCCAGGGACATCCGGCCATGAGCGTAGCCACGGAGGAAGGGCAGACAGTCGGGCTGGACGACCTCCCCCAATTGCCTGCCACCTGGACCTGTTAATGACCTCCTCCCTTCTGCCCCCCCAACCCCCTTGCACTGGGTGCCCTTAGACCAGGAGCATGGGATTGAAGTGCAAACAAAGTAGATGTAAAAGGGTTTTCAAGTAACTAAAAAGGGGGTGGAGCCTACAACAACTTATATATCTGTGGTCCGTGGACTCCACAAGGCCGCAAAAAAACGCTGCTATGTCGGGAGTCCATGAACCGACACATCCTACATGCAACACCCTCCACCGCAGGTCCCCAACGGATAATGGGAGGACACCCCGTAGAGGGCTCCCCACTGGGGACCTTGCCGCTGCATGGCAATAAGGCATATCCGGGCGGCAGGCGCAGCAAGGAAGTGAAGGGTGTGCTGCAGCAGCCCATACAGGAAACCCCTCCACACCGTGCTAAAGGGCACCCTCCGCATTTCCATGAGGCGACTCAGGTTGCGGGGCACCGGTGCCCGAGGGAGGGTTTGGGGCTTAGGCCCATTGTGGAATTCTGTCCAAACGGGTACACTCAGACGGAAGATCTCTGCGCCACCTCAAGTCCTAGTATGACGTCAGGGCCGAGCACAACCGTCCTAAGGTCATGAATGGCATTGGCTGTGAGCTGGATGTCCACTGATGCACAATGCGCCAACTCCTGTGGAAGCATCCAGCCACTCATCAGCCACCCAGCATGTCACCGATCCTGGTCACCCTGGGAGGCACAGCCCTTCTCTCTGCCAGCTGCTGAAAAGGGCAAAGGTGTGGATTCCTGAGTAGCGGCTCTCTGACAATAGCCGCTACTCCCGACGGCGGAGAGCTGCATCACGAGGCGACCATGTTCCAGACTTTGATCAGGACCTGGTGTTATGACAATGCAGTTCTTAAAGGCTGAGTTATTTCAAATCCCAGAATAAAACTTTAAACAACTGTCATAACCTCTATTTTCAATTGGTATGTTTTCAGTTGCAGCTGTAAATTCAGGAGTAAAATTACCAAGTCTCAAGAGGTTTTTATTTCAAACTAAATGAAACATTTATTAATTTACAACAAATTAAACACATACACATGGCTACAAATTACTAGTATCATAACTGTTTAACAAATCCCCAAATCTTCACTAAGGCAACAATAACCAATAGACTTAAACAGACACCAGGCTAAGCATTTTTCACCTTACGAATTCAAAATGAGGTTCCTTTCAATTTGGTTCCTTTGCAAACAGTTGTAGGCCTCTGACCTGCACACATAAACTCCTTTTTGTTATACCCAGCCTTTCTGTTTGAATGCAAATTCTCATTGTATCACCAAGCCCTTTAAACCCCTTTCATAGTACCAATTTTATTAGTAATATAAACATATTGCTTGGTGTCTCCTAGCTAGGTGCAAGATTTCACCCCCAGTCTTTGAATGATTTATTCAACAAAATACAAATGTACCCTCTACCTTATTGTTTACATCTCAAAACTACTATTTATCAAAGCACCCAGACCAGCTGGCTTTTATCCAATTAGCGCACACACTCAGACACAGAATAAACCTCTATTTAAAAAAAAAATTCCAGTAACATTATATAAATTAATATTGCTTCATGACATCCGCTTCCTAGCATGAACTGTCATAACTCCAAAAGATGGCTTCATTTTTTTAACATTTATATATATCCTTGGTTTGGTATCAACAGAAATCACTCCAGTTCAGTGTCCAGGTTTTTTTTTTCAAAAAATGTCCAATTCTCCTTTAAGCTTCAAACTCTTGATAGCACATCTGCAAACAGATTCTCTATCCCGGCATCATGTAAATCCGTAGATTAAATGGTTGCAATAATAGATGCCATCTGAAAAGTCTTGAAATTTGTCCAAAAACTTTAAAGGACTGTGGTCTGTATAAACAATTGATTCTGATGAAATGCTTGCAACATAAATTTCAAAATGCTGCGATGCTAACACCAAACCCAAGGTCCCTTTCTCAATCGTTGAATATCTTCTCTGTTGTACGTTCAGCTTCCATGAAAAATACCCTATCGGTTTTTCAATTCCAGTGTCATCTTCTTATAACAGGACAGCCCCAATGCCTATATCATTTGCACCAACGGCCAACTTGAATTGCTTGGCATAATTGGGCACTGCCAATACTAGTGTTGTAGTTAATACAGTTTTCAAACTATCAAATGACTTCTGGCACTCCAGTGTCCATTGAAACTTCTTGTTCGTTTTTAATAGTTCAGCCAGTGGAGCAACCACTCGGCTAAAATTTGGTACAAATTTCCAGTAAAATCCACTCATGTCCAGAAATCTCAAAGCTTCTCATTTTGTTGTAGGCACTGGGAAATCCATGATAGCCCTAACTTTCGCATCTCTCGGAGCCACCTTACCATGTCCAATGGTATGGCCTAGATGTGTAACTTGCGCTTTTGCAAATTCATTTTTAGCCCAGTTCATCACCAAATTAGCTTCTTGTAGTTGAATAAATAATTATTCGAGATGATGTAAATGCTCCTCCCACTGAAAACTATTAGATCATCAATATAAACAGCACAATTGCTTATATCTGCAATTACTTTGTTTGTCAGTCTTTGAAACATTGCAGGTGCAGTCTTCATACCAAATAGCATGACTTTAAACTGATATAGACCACTTGGCATTACGAAAGTTGATATCTCCTTTGCTCTCTCTGACAATGGTACCCGCCAATATCCTTTTAGGAAGTCAATTTTTGTGATAAATTTTGATTGTCCCACTTTCTCAATGCAATCTTCCAAATGTGGTATAGGATAAGAACCTGCTTTTGTTACTGCACTCACTTTTTGATAATCCACACACAGTCTGTGTGTTCCATCTGGTTTTGGTACTAGTACAATGGCGAATTCCAGTTACTGCAACTAGACTCAATGATATTTTAAAGCTTTGCTGGATTTAATCTATAAGGAAGTTGCCTTATTGAAGATGAAACCTGTACAGAGACATCATGTATAGCTAAATATGTCTTTCCTAATTTATTCATACAAATAGGTTTGCGTGACTGCAATAGCTTTTCCAAATCACTTTAACACTTGCTTGGGAGGTAACTCAATATTTCATTTAAGTTTTTAAGCACCCCCTCATTATCCATTTTGATTAGAGGAAAATCAATTTCAGAGTCCTGCACTTCTACCTCTTTCTCATCTTCCACCATCACTAAAACCTCTTTTTGTTTCTCTTCCCTGTCAAAGTACTGTTTCAGCATATTTACATGAGACACTCTCTGCTTCTTTCTTCTATCTGGAGTATTTACTAAATAATTTACTTCACTTAATTTCTTTTGAATATGTAAGGCCCACTAAATGTTGCATTTAATGAATCACATAGTACTGGTAACAAAACTAGTACTTTCCAGAATCAAAACTGCGAGTTTTTGCTTTTTTTATCTGCCTTCATTTTCATCACTTGCTGTGATATCTTTAAATGTTCCCTAGCTAACTCACATGCTCTGTCCAATCTCTCACTAAAGTTTGATACATTATCCAGGAGAATGGTTTCTGAATTTTGACCCACTAATTTCTCATGAATCAATTTCAGTGGTCCCCTTACCTCATGACCATAAACTAGTTAAAAAGGGCATTTGGAGTGTCTCTAATAGCAAATAACAAGAATGGAATTCCTGTATCCCAATCCTGTGGATAATCCTGACAGTACGCTCTCATCATAGTTTTTAAAGTTTGATGCCTTCTTTCCAAAGCTCCCTGTGATTTCAGGATGATAAGCTGTTGACTTAAACTGTGTTATCCCCAGCCTGTTCATTACTTTCTTAAACAGCTGTGACATGAAATTTGAACCCCGGTCTGATTGTATTTCTTTAGGTAAACCATATCTTGTGAAATATTTAATTAACTCCTCCACAATATTCTTGGTTGTAAAGATTCTTAAAGGTATAACTTCAGGAAACCTAATAGACACATCCATTATTGTCAGCAAATACTGATTTCCATTTTTAGTCTTAGGAAGGGATCCTACACAATCAATCATGACCCTGGTAAAAGGTTCTTCAAATGTTGGTATTGGAGTTAAAGGCTCTGGCTTAATCACTGCTGGTAGTTTTCCTGTTATTTGACATGTGTGACAGGTTCTACAGAATTTGACAACATCCCTATGCAATCCTGGCCAAAAAAACTCTATCTTTTCCTGTGTTTTCCTAATTCCTAAATGTCCCTCCATTGGAATTTCACAAGCAATCCTCAGAATCTCATTTCTATACGCTAATGGGATAACAATATGATGCACCGCCCTCCAGTTTTCATTTGCTGAGACATGATCTGACCTCCATTTTTTCATTAAAATATCACCCTTAAGGTAATAACATTCAGGAATACATTTTGCTTCTGGTTCTGAGTAAGCTTTCTGATATAACTGCTTTAACTGCAAATCATTTTTCTGTAACTCAACTAGCCTCGAGTCAAACACTTCAGCTGAATTGTCTTTCCTCCCGAACAACGTTATCAAACACAGTGCCAGCTAATTGGATTTCAACACCTTCTTCTTGCCTTTGAACTGCCTGCCCTTCTTGTTTTTCTTGTTCTTCCCTATGAGCCTTTGATCTCATTACAACACCATGAGGAAACAATCTAGGATGTTCCTTCTGTAGAACTTCGATTGAAAACACTTCTACAGGCTGCTCAACTACCATAGGCATCACCTGCATTTGAGCTCCAGCTATATCATTACCTGGAATAAATTACCCTGCAATGAGCATTTTTCCACAAGTCCAACTTCACCTGTCCTCCATTTGCTCTTTAAATTTACCTTCCACAATGGAATGGATTTAGCATCTCCATGAACCCCACAATTATTATCAGCTCCTGCAATGCTCCCTTTGAACAACAAATGTCACTATCCCACAAATTAAGGATTGACTAGCCTCTGTGTCTCTTAAAATTTTAACATCTTTACCTACTCCACCCTGTACACATGGAAAGACTTTCCCTTCACATACAAAGTCTTTAAACATTTCTGCAACCTGCTCCTCAGAATTCTCTTGAGCAAACTGTGAATACGTTCCCACTTCTTTAACTTTCACTGATTCTCCCTGTTTCACCTGTACACAAACCACTGGTTTCTTCTGTGCCTGAGCCTCAGAACCCACAGTACTTTTACTTCCAGAGTTTTTCTGTACCCCAACAATTCCAACAGATTTTTCCTGCAATCTCCAATACACTGACTTTGTGTGCCTCGCTTTATTGCAATGAAAACACCTCAATTTTCGAATGTCACTTCTACCCTCAGCACCTTCCATTTTATTCAGAATAAAAACTTCCTGGGAACTTCCAGCTACTCCTGTTATTCCCTGACTACCTGCCGTCCTTTCACCTTCCCACTTTTTATCCTTTTCCAATTTGAAAGTGCGATGAAAGAAAGGTTTAGCTGTATGCACTAACTCATAGGGGAGAATTTTCTCCCCGTTGGGTGGGCCGGTCAGGAGTGGGCGTGGGTGGGCACGGAGTCAATCGTGGCCCACGATCAGCTGCGTAATGCCATTTTGCGTGGGCAGGCCAATTAAGGCCCGTCCAGTGTGACGCGCACCCGGAAGCGCTCAGTGCTACCTGTGCAGGCGGGGGGAAGAGAGAGAGTTGGGGCCTGTGCTCTTTTGTGCAGGAGCTGCCTCAGGGAGAATAATTTCATAATATGAACTTTAAATAAAGAACCTAAAAAATCATTTACACATGTCCCCTCATGTGACAATGTCACATGAGCTGGGACATGTTTTTCAAGTGTTCCAGAAATATTTATTAATGTTATAAACCCTTCATGAAACCTCATCTCGCCCGTGGAAGAGGTTTCATGAAAAATACGAAGGCTGCTTGGGCGCTTCGACTGCTGCCAACCTTAAGGTTGGAGGGGCAGCTTTTTCAATTGTCTTGATTGATTGATTAATGGCCTTAATAGGCCTTTGACAGTTCGGCGGGCACGCAGCTGACTCTGGTGCATGCCTGCTGAATGGAAGATCAGAATGCGCGTGATGATGTCGCGGTGCACGCCCGACGTCACCGCGCATCATTTTACACGTGGGCCCATCCCCACACACCGAACAGAAGTTTCTGCCCATAATCATCAGCTATCACAGAATCACAGAACCACACAGAGGCCCTTCAGCACATCGAGTCTGCACCGACACGTGACAAACACCTGACCTACCTACCTAATCCCATTTACCAGCACTTGGCCCAGAGCCTTCAATGTTATGATGTGCCAAGTGCTCATCCAGATACTTTTTAAAGGTTGTGAGGCAACCTGCCTCCACCACCCTCCCAGGCAGTGCATTCCAGACCGTCACCACCCTCTGGATAAAAAAGTTTTTCCTCACATCCCCCTTAAACTCCTGCCCCTCACCTTGAACCTATGCCCCATTGTGAATGACCCTTCAACTAAGGGGAACAGCTGCTTCCTATCCACCCTGTCCATGCCCCTCATAATCTTGTACACCTCGATCAGGTCACCCCTCAGTCTTCTCTGCTCCAACGAAAACAACCCAAGTCTATCCAACCACTCTTCATAACTTAAATGTTTCATCCCAGGCAACATCCTGGTGAATCTCCTCTGCACCCCCTCCAGTGCAATCACATCCTTCCTATAATGTGGCGACCAGAACTGCACACAGTCCTCCAGCTGTGGCCTCACCAAGATTCTATACAACTCCAACATAACCTCCCTACTTTTGTAATCTATGCCTCGATTGATAAAGGCAAGTGTCCCATATGCCTTTTTCACCACCCCACTAACATGCCCCTCTGCCTTCAGAGATCTATGGACACACACACCAAGGTCCCTTTGTTCCTCAGAACTTCCTAGTGCCATGCCGTTCATTGAATACCTCCTTGTCAAATTACTCCTTCCAAAGTGTATCACCTCACACTTTTCAGGGTTAAATTCCATCTGCCACTTATCTGCCCATTTGACCATCCCGTCTATATCTCCCTGTAGCCCAAGACACTCAACCTCACTGTTAACCACCCGGCCAATTTTTGTGTCATCCACAAACTTATTAATCCTACCCCCCACATAGTCATCTATGTCGTTTATATAAATGACAAATAATAGGGGACCGAGCACAGATCCCTGTGGTACGCCACTGGACACTGGCTTCCAGTCACCAAAGCATCCTTCTGTCATCACCCTCTGCCTCCTACAACTAAGCCAATTTTGAATCCACCTTATTAAATTACCCTGTATCCCATGTGCATTTGCCTTCTTTTTAAGTCTCCCATGTGGGACCTTGTCAAAGGCTTTGCTGAAATCCATATAAACTACATCAACTACACTACCCTCATCTACACACCTGGTCACCTCCTCAAAAAATCCAATCAAATTTGTTAGGCATGACCTCCCTCTGACAAAGCCATGCTAACTATCCCTGATTAAACCTTGCCTCTCCAAGTGCAGATGGATACTCTCCTTCGGAAATTTCTCCAATAGTTTCCCTACCACTGACGTGAGACTCACTGGCCTGTAGTTCCCTGGCTTATCTCTACAATCCTTCTTAAATAGCCGAACCACATTAGCTGTTCTCCAGTCCTCTGGCACCTCCCCCGTGGCCAGAGAGGAATTAAAAATTCAGGTCAGAGCCCCTGCGATCTCCTCCCTTGCCTCCCTCAGCAGTCTGGGACACAAAACACAAAGCTATCTCTGCTGCTTGACTTACAGAATCAACCCTCTGTTCCTCCACATGAGTTCTCACTACTGAAGGGATTGAACCTTTAAATTCTTCCAGGAGAATTACTTCCCTAAGAACTGCATACATTGTCTCTAACTTTAACACCCATATCCACTGATCAAAATTACTTTGTTTTACTCTTTCAAACTCAATAGAAGTTTGCCCAGGCTGTTTTCTCATATTCCTAAATTTCTGCCTGTATGCTTCAGGAGCCAACTCATATGCACTCAAAATAGCCTTTTTCACCACATCGTAGCTTACTGACATTTCTTCAATAGCGAAGCATATAGCTCATGTGCTCTACCCAACAACTTAGACTGTCATAATAACGTCCAGTTTTCCTATGGCCATTTTATCTGTTTAGCTAGTTTTTCAAATGAAATAAAGAATACTTCAATATCTTTTTCCTCAAACTTTGTAAGAGCTTGTACAAATTTAAACATCTCCCCACTGAGTTCTACTCCGGAAATAAGCCCTTCCTCACCTACAGGCATCTCTTCTTTAACTGCCAACATTCTCAGTTGGAATTCTCTCTCTCTCTTTTTCTCTTTCCTCTTTCTCTATCTTCACAACTTCTAATTCCCTTTCCTGTTTTCTCTCTCTCTCCTGCCTTTCTACCTTTTCCTTTGGAATTCTCTTTCCTTTGCTTCTAATTCAAACTGAAGTCTCACTACCTCCAGCTGTGACTCACTAGTGTCAGGTATCACTTCCAACTGTAGATGCTGTGCTATAATTTTATGTGTTTAATTTGTTGTAAATTAAGAAATGTTTTATTTAGTTTGATATAAAAACATCTCGAGACTTGGTGGTCTTACTCCTGAATTTAGAGCTGCAAATCAAAACGTACCAATTGAAAATATAGGTTATGACAGATATTTAAAGTTTCCCTCTGGGATTGTAAATAACTCAGCCTTTAACAACTGCACTGTCATAACAATTGGTTTCCTAGCTCCCACAGGTAACCTCAATTTTAACTTATCTGCCAACTCTGTTAACTTACTTTTGGTTATTTTCTCCAACCCAATTAGAGTTATCTCTTCTACTCCCAGACAAGTCTTGACAATTGCCAAAGCCATCTTGCAATCTCATCACTTCTAAAATACCTCACCAACTCCTGAATTCAAAGTGCTTCTCGTACTTGTAATCTTAAGATTCACCAATTCTAAACCATTCAAGGAATTGTAAATTTTATCCCGCCAAGAGTCCCCAATTGACCTGCGGTTAATTAAACACATACACATGGCTACAAGTTACTAATATCATAACTTTTTAACAAATTCCCAAATTAATCTCCACTAAGGCAACAATAACCAATAGACTTAAACATTAAGATAAAAGCAAAATACTGCGTATGCTAGAAATCTGAAACAAAAACAAAAATAGCTGGAAAATCTCAGCAGGTCTGACAGCATCTGCGGAGAGGAAGACATAGTAAATGTTTCGAGTCCACATGACTCTTCATCAGGACTTAAACAGACACCAGGCAAAGCATTTTTCACCTTACAAATTCAAAATGAGGTTCCTTTCAATTTGGCTCCTTTGCAAACAGTTGTAGGCTTACAGCTATTACAGATATTATGTGCCTCTGACCTGCACACATAAACTCCTTTTTGTTATACCCAGCCTTTCTGTTTGAATGTAAATTCTCATTGTATCATGAGGCCCTTTGAACCCCTTTCATAGTACCAATTTTATTAGTAATATAAACATATTGCTTGGTGTCTCCTAGCTAGGTGCAAGATTTCACCCCCCAGTCTTTGAATGATTTATTCAACAAAATACAAATGTACCCTCTACCTATTGTTTACATCTCAAAACTACTATTTATCAAAGCACCCAGACCAGCTGGCTTTTATCCAATTAGCGCACACACTCAGACACAGAATAAACGTCTATTTAAAAAAAAATAATTTCCAATAACATTATATACATTAGTATCTCTTCATGACACTGATAAAAGATGGGCAACACCTGCAAGGAGCCACAAAGGCCCCTCCGGTCTATAAACAGGAGCTGCGTGTCATAATTCAGGCCATGCATCTGGCGGAAGAAATACGTCGCCAGGGCACAACATCTCGGAGGAGGCTCATCGTAAAGGTATCGCTGCAGGGCCTGAAGGCGGAAAGTCGCCACCTGGGTGCGAAGGCACACCTGTGCCTGACTGCCCTTCCTAAGCGGGAGACTCAAAACCTCAGCAGTGACCCAGTGCAGCCTTCTGTCCCAGAAGAAGTCGACGAACATTCTCTGGATTTTCGTGACAAAATCTGGGGAGGGGTCAAAGTGAATAGCCAGCACCACAACATGGTGGCAATCAGCTGGTTTACGACCTGGACTCGACTCCGGTAAGATAGCACTTGGAGGAGTCCTGTGCAGCGCCACAGGCGAGTGGTGACTTTGGTCTCCAGCTCCTGCCAGTTCGCCGGCCAGGATTCCTCAGCAATGGAGAGGTGGACCTATAGGTAGAGGAGGCCGGTCCTGCTCCAGGTGAAAGGCCTGAGCTCTTTGGATAGGGGCACTCTCTCTCTCCTTGCCCCATGTACTCTCTCTCTCCATCCCAAGCACTCTCTCTATCCACCCCATGCTCTCTCTCTATCCACCCAACACTCTCTCTATCCACCCCACGCACTCTCTCACCCCACCCCATACACTCTCTCTCCTCACCCCACGCACTCTCTCTCCCAACCCCACGAACTCTCTCTCTCTCCCCACCCGACAAGATCTCTCTCTCCACCCGATACACTCTCTCTCCCCACACGATACACTCTCTCTCCCTGCCCCATGCACTGTCGCTACCCACCCCACACACACTCTCTCCACCCAATGCACTCTCTCCACCCAACGAACTCTCTCCACCCCGCGTACCCTCTCTCTACCTGCCGCATTCTCTCTCTCCACCCCACGGACTCTCTCTCTCCCCATCCCACGCACTCTCTCACTCCCCACCCAACAAGCTCTCTCTCTCCACCTGATGCACTCTCTCTCCCCATCCCACGCACTCTCTCTCTCCACCCCATGCACTCTCGCTCCTCACCCCATGCACACTCTCTCTCTCCACCCCACGCACTCTCTCTCTGCACCCTATGCACACTCTCTCTCCGTTCCATGCACGCTCTCGCTGCACCCCACGAACTCTCTCTCTCCACCTCATGCACTCTCGCTCCTCACCCCACGCACACTCTCTCCCACACCCACGCACTCTCTCTCTCTCCACCCCAGGCACTCTCTCTCTCTCCACCCAACAAACTCTCTCTGTCTCCACCCCACGCACACTCTCACCGCACCCCACGCACTATCTCTCTCAACTCCACGCACTCTCTCTCCCCACCCCACGCACTGTCTCTCTCCACCCCACGCACTCTCTCTCTCCACCCCACGCACTGTCTCTCTCCACCCCACGCACTCTTTCTCTCCACCCCATGCACTCTCTCGCTCAACCCCACGCACTCTTTCTCTCCACCCCACGCACTCTCTCCACACCCCACAGAATCTCTCTCCCAACCACACGCAGTCTCTGTCTCCACCTCACGCACTCTCTCCCCACCCCAAGCACTCTCTCTATCCACCCCACACACTCTCTCTATCCACCACACTTACCTTCTCTCTCCACCCCACGCAATCTCTCGCTCCTCCCCACGCAATCCCTCTCCCCACCCCACACACTCTCTCTATCCAACCCACTTACCTTCTCTCTCCACCCCACGCAATCCCTCTCCCCACCCCAAACACACTCTCTCTCCCCACCCCACACACCCTCTCTCTCCCCACGCCACGCACTCACTCTCTCCCCATCTCACGCACTCTCTCTCCCCACCCCACGCACTCTCTCTCTCCCCACCACAAGCATTCTCTCTCTCCACCCCACGCAATCTAGCTCTCCACCCCACGCACTCTCGCTCTCCACCCCACGCACTCTCGCTCTCCACCCCACGCACTCTCTCTCTCCCCACCACAAGCATTCTCTCTCTCCCCATCACAAGCATTCTCTCTCTCCACCCCACGCACTCTCGCTCTCCACCCCACGCACTCTCTCTCTCCACCCCACGCACTCTCGCTCTCCACCCCACGCACTCTCGCTCTCCACCCCACGCACTCTCGCTCTCCACCCCACGCACTCTCTCTCTCCCCACCACAAGCATTCTCTCTCTCCACCCCACGCACTCTCGCTCTACACCCCACGGACTCTCGCTCTCCACCCCACGCACTCTCGCTCTACGCCAGAGAATCTCTCACTCCTCCCCACACACTCTCTCTCCTCAACCCATGAACTCTCGCTTCTCAAAACACGCACTCACTCTCGCCACCCCACACACTCCCTCTCCACCCAACGCACTCTTTCCACCCCGCGTACCCTCTTTCCACCTACCGCACTCTCTCTCTCCACCTCATGCCCTCTCTCCCCACGCCACGCACTATCTCCACCACATATACTCGCTCTCTCCACCACATGCACTTTGTCTCCCCGCCCCACGCACTCTTTCTGCCCGCCCCACGCACTCTCTCTCCCCACCCCACGCACTCTTTCTGACCGCCCCACGCACTCTCCCTCTCTACCCCACGCACTCTCACTCTCCACCCTACACACTCTCACTCTCCACCCTACACACTCTCACTCTCCACCCTACGCACTCTCTCTCTCCACCCAACGCACTCTCAACCACTGCGTACCCTCTCTCCACCTATCGCACTCTCTCTCTCCACCTCACGCAGTCTCTCTCTCCACGCCCCACGCACCCTCTCTCTCCACCCCACGCACTCTCTCTCTCCCCACCCGACAAGATCTCTCTCTCCACCTGATACACACTCTCTCTCTCCCCACCTGATACACTCTCTCTCCCTGCCCCATGCACTCTCTCTCCCCACCCCACACACACTCTCTCCACCCAACGCACTCTCTCCACGCAACGCCCTCTCTCCACCCCGCGTACCCTCTCTGTACCTGCCTCACTCTCTCTCTCCACCTCATGCACTCTCTCTCTCCACCCCACGCCCTCTCCATCTACCCACCCCACCCACTCTCTCTATCCCCACACCACCCACTCTCTCTCCACTGTGCACTTTCTCTCCCCACTCCACTCACTCTCTCTCTCCATCCCACGCACACTCTCTCTCCATCCCACGCACACTCTCTCCACCCCATGCACTCTCTCTCTCCACCCCACGCACTCTCTCCATCCCATGCACTCTTGCTCCTCACCCCATGCACACTCTCTCCACCCCATGCACTCTCGCTCCTCACCCCACGCACACTCTCTCCCACACCCATGCACTCTCTCTCTCTCCACCCCTGGCACTCTCTCTCTCCACCCCACACACTCTCTCTCTCCACCCCACACACTCTCTCTCTGCACCCCACGCACTCTCTCTCTCCACCCCATGCACTCTTGCTCCTCACCCCACGCACACTCTCTCCCACACCCACGCACTCTCTCTCTCTCCACCCCAGGCACTCTCTCTCTCTCCACCCAACAAACTCTCTCTGTCTCCACCCCACGCACACTCTCACTGCACCCCACGCACTATCTCTCTCAACTCCACGCACTCATCTCTCCACCCCACGCACTCTCTCTCTCCACCCCACGCACTCTCTCTCCACCCCACGCACTCTCTCTCTCCACCCCACGCACTCTCTCCACCCCACGCACTCTCTCTCTTCACCCCACGCACTCTCTCTCTCCACCCCACGCACTCTCTCTCTCCACCCCACGCACTCTCTCTCCACCCCACGCACTCTCTCTCTCCATTCCACGCACTCTCTCTCTCCACCCCACGCACTCTCTCTCTCTACCCCACGCACTCTCTCTCTCCACCCCGCTAGCCGTCTCTCTCCACCCCATGCACTCTCTCACTCAACCCCACGCACTCTCTCTCTCCACCCCACGCACTCTCTCCACACCCCACAGAATCTCTCTCCCAACCACAAGCAGTCTCTGTCTCCACCTCATGCACTCTCTCCCCACCCCAAGCACTCTCTCTATCCACCCCACTTACCTTCTCTCTCCACCCCATGCAATCTCTCACTCCTCCCCACGCACTCTCTCTCCACCCCACGCAATCCCTCTCCCCACCCCATGCACTCTCTCTCCCCACCACACACTCTCTCTCTCTCCACACCTCACGCAAGAGTTTTTTAGATATATAAAAGGTAAGAGAGAGGCAAAAGTGGACATGGGGCCGCTGGAAAATGACGCTGGAGAAGTAGTAGTTCCATTCCACGCACGCTCTCTCTGCACCCCACGAACACCCTCCTCTCAACCCCATGCACTCTCGCTCCTCACCCCACGCACACTCTCTCCCACACCCACGCACTCTCTCTCTCTCTCCACCCCCGGCACTCTCTCTCTCTCCAACCAACAAACTCTCTCTGTCTCCACCCCACGCACACTCTCACCGCACCCCACGCACTCTCTCTCTCAACTCCACGCACTCTCTCTCTTCACCCCACGCACTCTCTCTCTCCACCCCACGCATGCTCTGTCTCCACCCCACACATTCCCTCTCCCCACCCCACGCACTCTCTCTATCCAACCCACTTACCTTCTCTCTCCACCCCACGCAATCCCTCTCCCCACCCCAAACACACTTTCTCTCCCCACCCCACACACCCTCTCTCTCCCCACCTCACGCACTCTCTCTCTCCCCACCCCACGCACTCTCTCTATCCAACCCACTTACCTTCTCTCTCCACCCCACGCAATCCCTCTCCCCACCCCACACACACTCTCTCTCCCTACCCCACGCACTCTCTCTCTCCCCACCCCACGCACTCTCTCTCTCTCCACCACAAGCATTCTCTCTCTCCACCCCACGCACTCTCGCTCTCCACCCCACACACTCTCGCGCTACGCCAGGGAATCTCTCACTCCTCCCCATGCACTCTCTCTCCCCAACCCATGCACTCTTGCTTCTCAAAACACGCACTCTCTCTCGCCACCCCACACACTCTCTCTCCACCCAACGCACTCTTTCCACCCTGCGTACCCTTTCTCCACCTACCGCACTCTCTCTCTCCACCTCACGCCCTCTCTCCCCACGCCACGCACTATCTCCACCACATATACTCGCTCTCTCCACCACACGCACTCTCTCTGCCCACCCCACGCGCACTCTCTCCCCACCCCACTCACTCTCTCTCCCCACCCCACGCACTCTCTCTCCCCACCCCACGCACTCTCTCTCCCCACCCCATGCACTCTCTCTCCCCACCACACACACTCTCTCTCTCCACACCTCACGCAAGAGTTTTTTTAGATATATAAAAGGTAAGAGAGAGGCAAAAGTGGAAATGGGGCCACTGGAAAATGACGTTGGAGAAGTAGTAGTGAGGAACAAAGAAATGGCGGAGGAACTGAATAGGTACTTTGCATCAGTCTTCACAGTGGAGGACATGAGTAACATCTCCAAAGTTCAAGAGAGTCAGGTGGCAGGGGTGAGTATGGTGGCCATTACCAAGGAGAAGGTGCTAGGAAAACTGAAAGGTCTGAAGGTGGATAAATCACCTGGACCAGATGGATTACACCCCAGAGTTCTGAAGGAGATAGCTGAAGAGATAGTGGAGGCGTTAGTGGTGATCTTTCAGGAATCACTGGAGTCAGGGAGGGTCCCAGAGGACTGGAAAATTGCTAATGTAACCCCCCTGTTTAAGAAGGGAGTGAGGCAAAAGACGAGAAATTACAGGCTGATTCGCCTGACCTCAGTCGTTGGTAAGATTTTAGAGTCCATTACTAAGGATGAGATTTCAGAATACTTGGAAGTGCATGGTAAAATCGGGCAAAGTCAGCATGGTTTCATCAAGGGGAGGTCATGCCTGACAAATCTGTTAGAATTCTTTAAGGAGGTAATGAGTAGGTTAGACAAAGGAGAGGCAATGGATGTTATCTACTTGGACTTCCAGAAGGCCTTTGACAAGGTGCCGCACAGGAGGCTGCTCAGTAAGATAAGAGCCCGTGGTGTTAGAGGCAAGGAAGGATAGCATGGATAGAAGATTGGCTGTCTGGCAGGAGGCAGAGAGTGGGGATAAGGGGGTCCTTCTCAGGATGGCGGCCGGTGACTAGTGGAGTTCCACAGGAGTCAGTGTTGGTACCACAACTTTTCACTTTATACATTAACGATCTAGATGAAGGAACTGAGGGCATCCTGGCTAAGTTTGCAGATGATACAAAGATAGGTGGAGGGACAGGTAGTATTGAGGAGGCGGGGAGGCTGCAGAAGGATTTGGACAGGTTAGGAGAATGGGCAAAGATGTGGCAGATGGAATACAACATGGGGAAGTGTGGGGTCATGCACTTTGGTAGGAAGAATAGAGGCATAGACTATTTTCTAAATGGGGAGAGAATTCAGAAATCTGGAGTGCAAAGGGACTTGGGAGTCCTTGTCCAGGATTCTCTTAAGGTTAACTTGCAGGTTGAGTCGGTGGTTAGGAAAGCAAATGCGATGTTGGCATTTATTTCGAGAGGACTGGAATACAAAAGCAGGGATGTGCTGCTGAGGCTTTATAAGGCTCTGGTCAGACCACATTTAGAATATTGTGCGCAATTTTGGGTCCCGTATCTCAGGAAGGATGTGCTGGCCCTGGAGAGGGTCCAGAGGAAGTTCATGAGAATGATCCCAGGAATGAAAGACTTAACATATGAGGAACGTTTGAGGACTCTGGCTCTATAGTCGATGGAGTTTAGAAGGTTGAGGGGGGATCTGATTGAAAGTTACAGAATACTGAAAGGCCTGGATAGAGTGGACGTGGGGAAGATGTTTCCATTAGTAGGAGAGACTAGGACCCAAGGGCACAGCCTCAGAGTAAAGGGAAGACCTTTTAGAACAGAGATGAGGAGAAACTTCTTTAGCCAGAGAGTGGTGAATCTATGGAATTCATTGCCACAGAAGGCTGTGGAGGCCAGGTCATTGAGTGTATTTAAGACTGAGATAGATAGGTTCTTGATTGGTAAGGGGATCAAAGGTTATGGGGAGAAGGCGGGAGAATGGGATTGAGAAACTTATCAGCCATGATTGAATGGCGGAGCAGACTCGATGGGCTGAAAGGCCTAATTTCTGCTCCTATGTCTTATGGTCTTATGGTCTCACGCTCTCTCTCCCCCCACCCCACATTCTCTCCCCACCCCATGCAGTCTCTTTACCCACCCCACGCACTCTCTCTCCCCACCCCACGTACACTCTCTCCAGCCAAAGCGCTCTCGCTCTCTCCACCCCATGCTCTCTCTCTCCACCCCACGCACTCTCGCTCTCCACCCCACGCACTGTCGCTCCTCACCCCACATACTCTCTCACCCCATCCCACTCATTCTCTCTCTCCACCCCACGCACTCTCTCTCTCCCCACCCGACACACTCTCTCTCTCCCCACCCAACAAGCTCTCGCTCTCCACCTGATGCACTCTCTCTCCCCACCCCACGCACTCTCTCTCTCCCCACCCAACAAGCTCTCGCTCTCCACCTGATGCACTCTCTCTCCCCACCCCACGCACTCTCTCTCTCCCCACCCAACAAGCTCTCGCTCTCCACCTGATGCACTCTCTCTCCCCATCCCACGCACTCTCTCTCTCTACCCCACACACTCTCTCTCTCCACCCCATGCACACTCTCTCTCCATTCCACGCACGCTCTCTCTGCACCCCACGAACTCTCTCTCTCCACCCCATGCACTCTCGCTACTCACCCCACGCACACTCTCTCCCACACCCACGCACTCTCTCTCTCTCTCCACCCAAGGCACTCTCTCTCTCTCCAACCAACACACTCTCTCTGTCTCCACCCCGCGCACACTCTCACCGCACCCCACGCACTCTCTCTCTCAACTCCAGGCACTCTCTCTCTCCACCCCACGCACTCTCTCTCCACCCCACGCAATCCCTCTCCCCACCCCACGCACTCTCTCTCCCCACCCCACGCACTCTCTCTCTCCCCACCACAAGCAGTCTCTCTCCACCCCACGCAATCTCTCACTCCTCCCCACGCACCCTCCCTCCACCACACGCAATCCCTCTTCCCACCCCACAGACACTCTCTCTCCCCACCCCACGCACTCTCTCTCACCCAACTCCATGCACCCTCTCTCTCCCCACTCCACCCACTCTCTCTCTCTCCACCCCACGCACTCTCTCTCTCTCCACCCCACGCAATTTCGCTCTCCACCCCACGCACTCTCGCTCTACGCCAGGGAATCTCTCACTCCTCCCCACGCACTCTCTCTCCCTAACCCATGAACTCTCGCTTCTCAAAACACGCACTCTATCTCGCCACCCCACACACTCCCTCTCCACCCAATGCACTCCTTCCAACCCACGTACCCTCTTTCCACCTACCGCACTCACTCTCTTCACCTCACGCCCTCTCTCTCCCCACGCCACGCACTCTCTATCTCCACCACATACACACACTCTCTCCACCTCACGCCCTCTCTCTCCACACCCCACATATTCTCTCTCTCCACCCCATGCACTCTCACTCTACCCACCCAACAAGCTCTCTCTCTCCACCTGATGCACTCTCTCTCCCCATCCCACGTACTCTCTCTCTCCACCCCTTGCACTCTCTCTCTCCACCCAACACACTCTCTCTGTCTCCACCCCATGCACACTCTCACCGCACCCCACGCACTCTCTCTCTCAACTCCACGCACTCTCTCTCTCCACCCCATGGACTCTCTCTCTCCACCCAATGCACTATCAGTCTCCACACCACGCACTGTCTCTCCCCACCCCATGCACTCTATCTCTCTACCCAACACACTCTCTCTCTCCACCCCATGCACACTCTCTCTCCATTCCACGCACGCTCTCTCTGCACCCCACGAACTCTCTCTGTCCACCCCACGCACTCTTGCTCCTCACCCCAAGCACACTCTCTCCCACGCCCACGCACTCCCTCTCTCTCCACCCCAGGCACTCTCTCTCTCTCCACCCAACACACGCTCTCTGTCTCCACCCCACGCACACTCTCACCGCACCCCACGCACTCTCGCTCTCAACTCCAGGCAGTCTCTCTCTTCACCCCACGCACTCTCTCTCTCCAACCCACGCATGCTCTCTCTCCACCCCACGCATGCTCTCTCTCCACCCCACGCACTCTCTCTCTCCACCCCACGCATGCTCTCTCTCCACCCCACGCATGCTCTCTCTCCACCCCACGCATGCTCTCTCTCCACCCCACGCACTCTCTCTCTCCACCCCACGCATGCTCTCTCTCCACCCCACGCATGCTCTCTCTCCACCCCACGCACTCTCTCTCCACCCCACGCAATCCCTCTCCCCACCCCACAGAAACTCTCGCTCCCCACTCCACGCACTCTCTCTTTCCCCACCCCACGCATTCTCACGCTCCCCACACCACACACTCTCTCTCTCCCCACCACAAGCAGTCTTGCTCTCCACACCAAGTACTCTCGCTCTTACCCCATGCACTGTCGCTCCTCACCCCACACGCTCTCTCACCCCACCACACTCATTCTCTCTCTCCACACCACGCACTCTCTCTCTCCCCACCCAACAAGCTCTCTCTCTCCACCTGATGCACTCTCCCTCCACATCCCACGCACTCTCTCCACCCCATGGACTCTCTCTCTCCACCCCACGCACTCTCTCTCTCCACCCCATGCACTCTCTCTCTCTCCACCCCAGGCAGTCTCTCTCTTTCCACCCAACAAATTCTCTCTTTCTCCACCCCACGCACACTCTCACCGCACCCCACGCACTGTCTCTCTCAACTCCACGCACTCTCTCTCTCCACACCACGCACTCTCTCTCTCCACCTCACGCACTCTCTCTCTCCACCCCACGCACTCTCACTCTCCACCCCACGTACTCTCTCTCTCTACCCCACGCATTCTCTCTCTCCACCCCATGCACTCTCTCTCTCCACCCCGTGTACTCACTCTCTAAACCCCACGCACTCTCACACTCCACCCCGGTAGCTCTCTCTCCATCCCACGCACTCTCTCACCTAACCCCACGCACTCTTTCTCTCTATCCCACGCACACTCTCCACACCCCATGCACCTTCTCTCCCCACCTCACGCACTCTCCCTCTGCACCCCACGCACACTCTCTCTCTCCACCCCATGCACTCTCTCTCTGCCCCAGGCAATCTCTCTCCATACCCCACACACTCTCTATCCACCCCATGCACTCTCTCTATCCACCGCACTTACCTTCTCTCTCCACCCCACGCAATCTCTCACTCGTCCCCACGCACTCTCTCTCCACCCCACACAATCCCTCTCCCCACCCCACACACTCTCGCTCTCCCCACACCACGTACACCCTCTCTCCCCACTCCATGCACTCTCTCTCCACACCCCACACGCTCTCTCTCTCCCTGCCCGCCCCACGCACTCTCTCTGCCAGCCCCACGCACTCTCCCTCTCCACCCCATACACTCTCACTCTCCACCCCACGCAATCTCACTCTCCACCCCGCTAAACTCTCTCTACCCCACGCACTCTAACTCTCCACCCCATGCACTCTTTCTCTCCACCCCACGCACTCTCTCCACACCCCATGCACCCTCTCTCCCCACCCCATGCACTGTCCCTCTGCACACCACGCACCCTCTCTCTCTCCACCCCATGCACTCTCTCTCTACCCCAGGCAATCTCTCTCCATACCCCACACACTCTATCCACCCCACGCACTCTCTCTATCCACCGCATTTATCTTCTCTCTCCACCCCACGCAATCTCCCACTCGTCCCCACACACTCTCTCACTCCCCACCCCACGTACACTCTCTCTCCCTACCACAAGCAGTCTCTCTCTCCACCCGACACACTCTCTCTCTATGCCAGGGAATCTCTCACTCCTCCCCATGAACTCTCTCTCCCCAACCCATGAACTCTCGCTTCTCAAAACACGCAATCTCTCTTGCCACCCCACACACTCTCTCTCCACCCAACGCACTCTCTCCACCCTGCGTACCCTTTCTCCACCTATCGCACTCTCTCTCTCCACCTCACGCACTCTCTCTCTCCACCCCCCACGCACTCTCTCTCTCCACCCCACGCACTCTCTCTCTCCCCACCCCACGCACTCTCTCTCTCCACCTCACGCACTCTCTCTCTCCAGGCCCCACGCACTCTCTCTCCCAACCCCACGAACTCTCTCTCTCTCACCACCCTACAAGATCTCTCTATCCACCCGATACACTCTCTCTCCCCACACGATACACTCTCTCTCCCTGCCCCATGCACTGTCGCTCCCCACCCCACACACACTCTCTCCACCCAACCCACTCTCTCCACCCAACGCCCTCTCTCCACCCCGCGTACCCTCTCTCTACCTGACGCATTCTCTCTCTCCACCCCACGCACTCTCTCTCTCCCCACCCCACGCACTCTCTCACTCCCCACCCAACAAGCTCTCTTTCTCTACTTGATGCACTCTCTCTCCCCATCCCACGCACTCTCTCTCTCCACCCCATGCACTCTCGCTCTTCACCCCATGCACACTCTCTCTCTCTACCCCACGCACTCTCTCTCTGCACCCTATGCACACTCTCCCTCCATGACATGCACGCTCTCTCTGCACCCCACGAACTCTCGCTCTCCACCCCATGCACTATCTCTCTCCCCACCACAAGCAGTGTCGCTCTCCACTCCACGCATTCTCTCTGTCCCCACTCCACGCACTCTCTCTCCACCCCACGCAATCTCGCTCTCCACCCCACGCACTCTCGCTCTACGCCAGGGAACCTCTCACTCCTCCCCACGCACTCTCCCTCCACTCCACGCAATCCCTCTCCGCACCCCACACACACTCTCTCTCCCCACTCCACGCACTCTCTCTCCCCACACCACGCATGTAGTGTCGCTCTCCACTCCACGCACTCTCTCTCTCCCCACCCCACGCACTATCTCTCTCCCCACCCCACGTACTCTCTCTCTCCCCACTCCACGCCCTCTCTCTCTCCCCACTCCACGCACTCTCTCTCTCTCCACCCCACGAACTCACGTTCTCCACCCCACGCACTCTCGCTCTACGCCAGGGAATCTCTCACTCCTCCCCACGCACTCTCTCTCCCCAACCCATGAACTCTCGCTTCTCAAAACACGCACTCTCTCTCGCCACCCCACACACTCCCTCTCCACCCAACGCATTCTTTCCACCGCGCGTACCCTCTCTCCAGCTGCCGCACTCTCTCTCTCCACCTCACGCCCTCTCTCTCCCCACACCACGCACTCTCTATCTCCACCACATACACACACTCTCTCCACCTCACGCCCTCTCTCTCCACCACACGCAATGTTGCTCCTCACCCCACACACTTTCTCACCGCACCCCACTCATTCTCTCTCTCCACCCACACACTCTCTCTCTCCACCCCATAGACTCCCTCTCTCCACCCTATGCACTATCATTCTCGACACCACGCACTGTCCCTCCCCACCCCATGCAATCTATCTCTCTACCCCACACTCTCTCTCTCTCCACCCCATGCACACTCTCTCTCCATTCCACGCACGCTCTCTCTGCACCCCACGAACACCCTCCTCTCAACCCCATGCACTCTCGCTCCTCACCCCACGCACACTCTCCCACACCCACGCACTCTCTCTCTCTCCACCCCAGGCACTCTCTCTCTCTCCACCCAACACACTCTCTCTGTCTCCATCCCACGCACACTCTCACCGCACCCCACGCACTTTCTCTCTCAACTCCAGGCACTCTCTCTCTCCACCCCACGCACTCTCTCTCTCCACCCCACACAATCCCTCTCCCCACCCCACGCACTCTCTCTCTCCCCACCACAAGCAGTCGCTCTCTCCACCCCATCCCACTCATTCTCTCTCTCCACTCCACGCACTCTCTCTCTCCCCACCCCACGCACTCTCTCTCTCCCCACCCAACAAGCCCTTGCTCTCCACCTGATGCACTCTCTCTCCCCATCGCACGCACTCTCTCTCTCCACTCCATGGACTCTCTCCCTCCACCCCACGCACTCTCTCTCTCCACACCACGCACTGTCTCTCCCCACCCCATGCACTCTATCTCTCTACCCCACACACTCTCACTGCACCCCACGCACTCTCTCTCTCAACTCCAGGCACTCTCTCTCTCCACCCCACGCACTCTCTCTCCACCCCACGCAATCCCTCTCCCCACCCCACGCACTCTCTCTCCCCACCCCACGCACTCTCTCTCTCCCCACCACAAGCAGTCTCTCTCTCCACCCCACACAATCTCTCACTCCTCCCCACGCACCCTCCCTCCACCACACGCAATCCCTCTCCCCACCCCACAGACAACTCTCTCTCCCCACTCCACGCACTCTCTCTCCCCACCTCACGCACTCTCTCTCTCCCACCCCACACACTCTCTCTCTCTCCACCACAAGCTGCCTCGCTCTCCACCCCACGCACTCTCGCTCTCCACCCCACGCACTCTCTCTCACCCAACTCCATGCACCCTCTCTCTCCCCACTCCACCCACTCTCTCTCCACCCCACGCACTCTCTCTCTCTCCACACAACGCAATTTCGCTCTCCACCCCACGCACTCTCGCTCTCCACCCCACGCACTCTCTCTCACCCAACTCCATGCACCCTCTCTCTCCCCACTCCACCCACTCTCTCTCTCTCCACCCCACGCACTCTCTCTCTCTCCACCCCACACACTCTCGCTCTCCACCCCACGCACTCTCGCTCTCCGCCAGGGAATCTCTCACTCCTCCCCACGCACTCTCTCTCCCCAACCCATGAACTCTGGCTTCTTAAAACACGCACTCTATCTCGCCACCCCACACACTCCCTCTCCACACAATGCACTCCTTCCACCCCACGTACCCTCTTTCCACCTACCGCACTCACTTTCTCCACCTCACGCCCTCTCTCTCCCCACGCCACGCACTCTCTATCTCCACCCCATGCACTCTCACTCTACCCACCCAACAAGCTCTCTCTCTCCACCTGATGCACTCTCTCTCCCCATCCCACGCACTCTCTCTCTCCACCCCTTGCACTCTCTCTCTCCACCCAAATCACTCTCTCTGTCTCCACCCCATGCACACTCTCACCGCACCCCACGCACTCTCTCTCTCAACTCCACACACTCTCTCTCTCCACCCCATGGACTCTCTCTCTCCACCCAATGCACTATCAGTCTCCACACCACACACTGTCTCTCCCCACCCCATGCACTCTATCTCTCTACCCCACACACTATCTCTCCCCACCCCATGCACTCTATCTCTCTACACCACACACTCTCTCTCTCCACCCCATGCACTCTCTCTCTCCATTCCACGCACGCTTTCTCTGCATCCCACGAACTCTCTCTGTCCACCCCACGCACTCTTGCTCCTCACCCCAAGCACACTCTCTCCCACACCCACGCACTCCCTCTCTCTCCACCCCAGGCACTCTCTCTCTCTCCACCCAACACACGCTCTCTGTCTCCAACCCACGCACACTTTCACCGCACACCACGCACTCTCTCTCTCAACTCCAGGCACTCTCTCTCTTCACCCCACGCACTCTCTCTCTCTTCACCCCACGCACTCTCTCTCTCCACCCCACGCATGCTCTCTCTCCACCCCACGCATGCTCTCTCTTCACCCCACACACTCTCTCTCTCCACCCCACGCATGCTCTCTCTCCACCCCACGCATGCTCTCTCTCTCCACCCAACACACTCTCTCTGTCTCCATCCCACGCACACTCTCACCGCACCCCACGCACTTTCTCTCTCAACTCCAGGCACTCTCTCTCTCCACCCCACGCACTCTCTCTCTCCACCCCACACAATCCCTCTCCCCACCCCACGCACTCTCTCTCTCCCCACCACAAGCAGTCGCTCTCTCCACCCCACGCACTCTCTCTCTCCCCACCACAAGCAGTCTCTCTCTCCACCACACGCAATCTCTCACTCCTCCCCACGCAGCCTCCCTCCACCCCACGCACTGTCGCTCCTCACCCCACATACTCTCTCACCCCATCCCACTCATTCTCTCTCTCCACTCCACGCACTCTCTCTCTCCCCACCCCACGCACTCTCTCTCTCCCCACCCAACAAGCCCTCGCTCTCCACCTGATGCACTCTCTCTCCCCATCGCACGCACTCTCTCTCTCCACTCCATGGACTCTCTCCCTCCACCCCACGCACTCTCTCTCTCCACACCACGCACTGTCTCTCCCCACCCCATGCACTCTATCTCTCTACCCCACACACTCTCACTGCACCCCACGCACTCTCTCTCTCAACTCCAGGCACTCTCTCTCTCCACCCCACGCACTCTCTCTCCACCCCACGCAATCCCTCTCCCCACCCCACGCACTCTCTCTCCCCACCCCACGCACTGTCGCTCCTCACCCCACATACTCTCTCACCCCATCCCACTCATTCTCTCTCCCCACCCCACGCACTCTCTCTCTCCCTACCCCACGCACTCTCTCTCTCCCCACCCAACAAGCTCTCGCTCTCCACCTGATGCACTCTCTCTCCCCATCCCACGCACTCTCTCTCTCCACCCCAGGCAATCTCTCTCTCCAACCAACACACTCTCTCTGTCTCCACCCCGCGCACACTCTCACCGCACCCCACGCACTCTCTCTCTCAACTCCAGGCACTCTCTCTCTCCACCCCACGCACTCTCTCTCCACCCCACGCAATCCCTCTCCCCACCCCACGCACTCTCTCTCCCCACCCCACGCACTCTCTCTCTCCCCACCACAAGCAGTCTCTCTCTCCACCCCACACAATCTCTCACTCCTCCCCACGCACCCTCCCTCCACCACACGCAATCCCTCTCCCCACCCCACAGACACTCTCTCTCCCCACTCCACGCACTCTCTCTCCCCACCTCACGCACTCTCTCTCTCCCACCCCACACACTCTCTCTCTCTCCACCACAAGCTGTCTCGCTCTCCACCCCACGCACTCTCGCTCTCCACCCCACGCACTCTCTCTCACCCAACTCCATGCACCCTCTCTCTCCCCACTCCACCCACTCTCTCTCCACCCCACGCACTCTCTCTCTCTCCACACAACGCAATTTCGCTCTCCACCCCACGCACTCTCGCTCTCCACCCCACGCACTCTCTCTCACCCAACTCCATGCACCCTCTCTCTCCCCACTCCACCCACTCTCTCTCTCTCCACCCCACGCACTCTCTCTCTCTCCACCCCACACACTCTCGCTCTCCACCCCACGCACTCTCGCTCTCCGCCAGGGAATCTCTCACTCCTCCCCACGCACTCTCTCTCCCCAACCCATGAACTCTGGCTTCTTAAAACACGCACTCTATCTCGCCACCCCACACACTCCCTCTCCACACAATGCACTCCTTCCACCCCACGTACCCTCTTTCCACCTACCGCACTCACTTTCTCCACCTCACGCCCTCTCTCTCCCCACGCCACGCACTCTCTATCTCCACCCCATGCACTCTCACTCTACCCACCCAACAAGCTCTCTCTCTCCACCTGATGCACTCTCTCTCCCCATCCCACGCACTCTCTCTCTCCACCCCTTGCACTCTCTCTCTCCACCCAAATCACTCTCTCTGTCTCCACCCCATGCACACTCTCACCGCACCCCACGCACTCTCTCTCTCAACTCCACACACTCTCTCTCTCCACCCCATGGACTCTCTCTCTCCACCCAATGCACTATCAGTCTCCACACCACACACTGTCTCTCCCCACCCCATGCACTCTATCTCTCTACCCCACACACTATCTCTCCCCACCCCATGCACTCTATCTCTCTACACCACACACTCTCTCTCTCCACCCCATGCACTCTCTCTCTCCATTCCACGCACGCTTTCTCTGCATCCCACGAACTCTCTCTGTCCACCCCACGCACTCTTGCTCCTCACCCCAAGCACACTCTCTCCCACACCCACGCACTCCCTCTCTCTCCACCCCAGGCACTCTCTCTCTCTCCACCCAACACACGCTCTCTGTCTCCAACCCACGCACACTTTCACCGCACACCACGCACTCTCTCTCTCAACTCCAGGCACTCTCTCTCTTCACCCCACGCACTCTCTCTCTCTTCACCCCACGCACTCTCTCTCTCCACCCCACGCATGCTCTCTCTCCACCCCACGCATGCTCTCTCTTCACCCCACACACTCTCTCTCTCCACCCCACGCATGCTCTCTCTCCACCCCACGCATGCTCTCTCTCCACCCCACGCACTCTCTCTCCACCCCACGCAATCCCTCTCCCCACCCCACAGACACTCTCGCTCCCCACTCCACGCACTCTCTCTTTCCCCACCCCACGCATTCTCACGCTCCCCACACCACACACTCTCTCTCTCCCCACCACAAGCAGTCTCGCTCTCCACACCAAGTACTCTCGCTCTTACCCCATGCACTGTCGCTCCTCACCCCACACGCTCTCTCACCCCACCACACTCATTCTCTCTCTCCACACCACGCACTCTCTCTCTCCCCACCCAACAAGCTCTCTCTCTCCACCTGATGCACTCTCCCTCCACATCCCACGCACTCTCTCCACCCCATGGACTCTCTCTTTCCACCCCATGCACTATCACTCTCCTCACCCCATGCACACTCTCTCTCTCCACCCCACGCACTCTCTCTCTGCATCCTATGCACACTCTCTCTCCGTTCCATGCACGCTCTCGCTGCACCCCACACAATCTCCCACTTGTCCCCACGCACTCTCTCTCGACCCCACGCAATCCCTCTCCCCACCCCACGCACACTCTCTCTCACTACCACAAGCAGTCTCTCTCTCCACCCCACGCACTCTCTCCACCCTGCGTACCCTTTCTCCACCTATCGCACTCTCTCTCTCCACCTCACGCACTCTCTCTCTCCACGCCCCACGCACTCTCTCCCTCCACCTATCGCACTCTCTCTCTCCACCCCACGCACTCTCTCTCTCCACCCCACCCGACAAGATCTCTCTCTCCACCCGATACACTCTCTCTCCCCACACGATACACTCTCTCTCCCTGCCCCATGCACTGTCGCTCCCCACCCCACACACACTCTCTCCACCCAATGCACTCTCTCCACCCCGCGTACCCTCTCTCTACCTGCCGCATTCTCTCTCTCCACCCCACGGACTCTCTCTCTCCCGACCCCACGCACTGTCACACTCCCCACCCAACAAGCTCTCTCTCTCCACCTGATGCACTCTCTCTCCCCATCCCACGCACTCTCTCTCTCCACCCCACGCACTCTCTCTCCCCATCCCACGCACTCTCTCTCTCCACCCCACGCACTCTCTCTCCCCATCCCACGCATTTTCTCTCTCCACCCCACGCACGCTCTCTCTGCACCCCACGCACACTCTCTCCCACACCCATGCACTCTCTCTCTCTCCACCCCAGGCACTCTCTCTCTCTTCACCCAACAAACTCTCTCTGTCTCCTCCCCACGCACACTCTCACCGCACCCACGCACTCTCTCTCTCAACTCCACGCACTCTCTCTCTCCACCCCACGCACTCTCTCTCTCCACCCCACGCACTCTCTCTCTCCACCCCACGCACACTCTCTCTCCACCCCACGCACTCTCTCTCTCCACCACACGCACTCTCTCTCTCAACCCCACGCACTCTCTCTCTCCACCCCACGCACTCTCTCCACCCCACGCACACTCTCTCTCCACCCCACGCACTCACTCTCTCCACCCCACGCACACTCTCTCTCCACCCCACGCACACTCTCTCTCCACCCCACGCACTCTCTCTCTCCACCCCACGCACTCTCTCTCTCCACCCCACGCACTCTCTCCACCCCACGCACACTCTCTCTCCACCCCACGCACTCTCTCTCTCCACCCCACGCACTCTCTCTCTCCACTCCACGCACTCTCTCTCTCCACCCCATGCACTCTCTCCACCCCACGCACACTCTCTCTCCACCCCACGGACTCTCTCTCTCTACCCCACGCACTCTCTCTCTCCAACCCGCTAGCCATATCTCTCCACCCCATGCACTCTCTCACTCAACCCCACGCACTCTCTCTCTCCACCCCACGCACTTTCTCTCTCCCCATCTCACGCACTCTCTCTCCCCACCCCACGCACTCTCTCTCTCTCCCCACCACAAGCATTCTCTCTCTCCACCCCACGCACTCTCGCTCTCCACCCCACGCACTCTCTCTCTCCACCCCACGCACTCTCGCTCTCCACCCCACGCACTCTTGCTCTCCACCCCACGCACTCTCTCTCTCCACACCACAAGCATTCTCTCTCTCCACCCCATGCACTCTCTCTCTCCACCCCACGCACTCTCTCTCTCTACCCCACGCACTCTCTCTCTCCAACCCGCTAGCCGTATCTCTCCACCCCATGCACTCTCTCACTCAACCCCACGCACTCTCTCTCTCCACCTCACACACTCTCTCCACACCCCACAGAATCTCTCTCCCAACCACACGCAGTCTCTGTCTCCACCTCACGCACTCTCTCCCCACCCCAAGCACACTCTCTATCCACCCCACGCACTCTCTCTATCCACCCCACTTACCTTCTCTCTCCACCCCACGCAATCTCTCACTCCTCCCCACGCACTCTCTCTCCACCCCACGCAATCCCTCTCCCCACCCCAAATACACTCTCTCTCCCCACCCCACCCACCCTCTCTCTTCCCACCCCACGCACTCTCTCTCTCGCCACGCACTCACTCTCTCCCCATCTCACGCACTCTCTCTCCCCACCCCATGCACTCTGTCTCTCCCCACCCCAGGCACTTTCACTCTCCATCCCATGCACTCTCGCTCTCCACCCCACGCACTCTTCCTCTCCACCCCACGCACTCTCACTCTCCACCCCACGCTCTCTCACTCTCCACCCCGCGTACTCTCTCTCTCTACCCCACGCACTCTATCTCTCCACCCCACGCACTCTTTCTCTCCACCCCACGCACTCTCTCCACACCCCATGCACCCTGTCTCCCCACCCCACGCACTCTCCCTCTGCACCCCACGCACTCTCTCTCTCTCCACCCCACGCACTCTCTCTCTAGCCCAGGCAATCTCTCTCCATACCCCACACACTCTCTATTCACCCCACGCACTCTCTCTATCCACCGCACTTACCTTCTCTCTCCACCCCACGCACACTCTCTCTCCACCCCACGCACTCTCTCTCTCTCCACCCCACGCACTCTCTCTCTAGCCCAGGCAATCTCTCTCCATACCCCACACACTCTCTATTCACCCCACGCACTCTCTCTATCCACCGCACTTACCTTCTCTCTCCACCCCACGCACACTCTCTCTCCACCCCACGCACTCTCTCTCTCCACCCCACGCACTCTCTCCACACGCCACAGAATCTCTCTCCCAACCACACGCAGTCTCTGTCTCCACCTCACGCACTCTCTCCCCATCCCAAGCACTCTCTCTATCCACCCCACGCACTCTCTCTATCCACCCCACTTACATTCTCTCTCCACCCCACGCAATCTCTCACTCCTCCCCACGCACTCTCTCTCCACCCCACGCAATCCCTCTCCCCACCCCACGCACTCTCTCTATCCAACCCACTTACCTTCTCTCTCCACCCCACGCAATCCCTCTCCCCACCCCAAGCACACTCTCTCTCCCCAACCCACACACCCTCTCTCTCCCCACCCCACGCACTTTCTCTCTCCCCACGCCACGCACTCACTCTCTCCCCATCTCACGCACTCTCTCTCCCCACCCCACGCACTCTCTCCCTCCCCACCACAAGCATTCTCTCTCTCCACCCCACGCACTCTCGCTCTCCACCCCATGCACTCTCGCTCTCCACCCCACGCACTCTCGCTCTACGCCAGAGAAGCTCTCACTCCTCCCCACACACTCTCTCTCCTCAACCCATGAACTCTCGCTTCTCAAAACACGCACTCACTCTCGCCACCCCACACACTCCCTCTCCACCCAACGCACTCTTTCCACCCCGCGTACCCTCTTTCCACCTACCGCACTCTCTCTCTCCACCTCATGCCCTCTCTCCCCACGCCACGCACTATCTCCACCACATATACTCGCTCTCTCCACCACATGCACTCTGTCTCCCCGCCCCACGCACTCTTTCTGCCCGCCCCACGCACTCTCTCTCCCCACCCCACGCACTCTTTCTGACCGCCCCACGCACTCTCTCTCTCTACCCCACGCACTCTCACTCTCCACCCTACGCACTCTCACTCTCCACCCTACACACTCTCACTCTCCACCCCACGCACTCTCACTCTCCACCCTACGCACTCTCACTCTCCACCCTACACACTCTCACTCTCCACCCTACGCACTCTCTCTCTCCACCTCACGCACTCTCTCTCTCCACCCCACGCACTCTCTCTCTCCCCACACCACCCACTCTCTCTCCACCGTGCACTTTCTCTCCCCACTCCACTCACTCTCTCTCTCCACCCCACGCACTCTCTCTCTCTCCACGCCATGCACACTCTCTCTCCACCCCACGCACTCTCTCTCTCTCCACGCCACGCACACTCTCTCTCCATCCCACGCACACTCTCTCTCCATCCCACGCACACTCTCTCTCCATCCCACGCACACTCTCTCTCCATCCCACGCACACTCTCTCTCCACCCCACGCACTCTCTCTCTCCACCCCACGCACATTCTCTCTCTCCACCCCATGCACTCTCACTCCTCACCCCACGCACACTCTCTCTCCACCCCACGCACTCTCTCTCTCCACCCCACGCACTCTCTCTATCCACCCCACGCACTCTCTCTATCCACCCCACTAACCTTCTCTCTCCACCCCACGCAATCTCTCACTCCTCCCCACGCACTCTCTCTCCACCCCACGCAATCCCTCTCCCCACCCCAAATACACTCTCTCTCCCCACCCCACCCACCCTCTCTCTCCCCACCCCACGCACTCTCTCTCTCGCCACGCCACGCACTCACTCTCTCCCCATCTCACGCACTCTCTCTCCCCACCCCACGCACTCTGTCTCTCCCCACCCCAGGCACTTTCACTCTCCATCCCATGCACTCTCGCTCTCCACCCCACACACTCTTCCTCTCCACCCCACGCACTCTCACTCTCCACCCCACGCTCTCTCACTCTCCACCCCGCGTACTCTCTCTCTCTACCCCACGCACTCTATCTCTCCACCCCACGCACTCTTTCTCTCCACCCCACGCACTCTCTCCACACCCCATGCACCCTGTCTCCCCACCCCACGCACTCTCCCTCTGCACCCCACGCACTCTCTCTCTCTCCACCCCACGCACTCTCTCTCTAGCCCAGGCAATCTCTCTCCATACTCCACACACTCTCTATTCACCCCACGCACTCTCTCTATCCACCGCACTTACCTTCTCTCTCCACCCCACGCAATCTCCCACTCATCCCCACGCACTCTCTCTCGACCCCACGCAATCCCTCTCCCCACCCCACACACTCTCCCACTCCCCACCCCACGTACACCCTCTCTCCCTACCACAAGCAGTCTCTCTCTCCACCCCACGCACTTTCTCTCTACGCCAGGGAATCTCTCACTCCTCCCCACGCACTCTCTCTCCCCAACCCATGAACTCTTGCTTCTCAAAACACGCACTCTCTCTCGCCACCCCACACACTCTCTCTCCACCCAACGCACTCTCTCCACCCTGCGTACCCTTTCTCCACCTATCGCACTCTCTCTCTCCACCTCACGCACTCTCTCTCTCCACGCCCCACGCACTCTCTCTCTCCACCCTGCGCACTCTCTCTCTCCACCCCACGAACTCTCTCTCTCTCCCCACCCGACAAGATCTCTCTCTCCACCCGATACACTCTCTCTCCCCACACGATACACTCACTCTCCCAGCCCCATGCACTGTCTCTCCCCACCCCACACACACTCTCTCCACCCAATGCACTCTCTGCACCCCGCGTACCCTCTCTCTACCTGCCGCATTCTCTCTCTCCACCCCACGGACTCTCTCTCTCCCGACCCCACGCACTCTCTCACTCCCCACCCAACAAGCTCTCTCTCTCCACCTGATGCACTCTCTCTCCCCATCCCACGCACTCTCTCTCTCCACCCCATGCGCTCTCGTTCCTCACCCCATGCACACTCACTCTCTCCACCCCACGCACTCTCTCTCTGCACCCTATGCACACTCTCTCTCCATTCCATGCACGCTCTCTCTGCACCCCACGAACTCTCTCTCTCCACCTCATGCACTCTCGCTCCTCACCCCACGCACACTCTCTCCCACACCCACGCACTCTCTTTCTCTCCACCCCAGGCACTCTCTCTCTCTCCACCCAACAAACTCTCTCTCCACCCCACGCACACTCTCACCGCACCCACGCACTATCTCTCTCAACTCCACGCACTCTCTCTCTCCACCACACGCACTCTCTCTCTCCACCCCACGCGCTCTCTCTCCACCCCACGCACTCTCTCCACCCCACGCACACTCTCTCTCCTCCCCACGGACTCTCTCTCTCTACCCCACGCACTCTCTCTCTCCAACCCGCTAGCCGTATCTCTCCACCCCATGCACTCTCTCACTGAACCCCACGCACTCACTCTCTCCACCCCACGCACTCTCTCCACACCCCACAGAATCTCTCTCCCAACCACACGCAGTCTCTGTCTCCACCTCACGCACTCTCTCCCCATCCCAAGCACTCTCTCTATCCACCCCACGCACTCTCTCTATCCACCCCACTTACATTCTCTCTCCACCCCACGCAATCTCTCACTCCTCCCCACGCACTCTCTCTCCACCCCACGCAATCCCTCTCCCCACCCCACGCACTCTCTCTATCCAACCCACTTACCTTCTCTCTCCACCCCACGCAATCCCTCTCCCCACCCAAGCACACTCTCTCTCCCCAACCCACACACCCTCTCTCTCCCCACCCCACGCACTTTCTCTCTCCCCACGCCACGCACTCACTCTCTCCCCATCTCACGCACTCTCTCTCCCCAACCCACGCACTCTCTCTCTCTCCCCACCACAAGCATTCTCGCTCTCCACCCCACGCACTCTCGCTCTCCACCCCACGCACTCTCGCTCTCCACCCCACGCACTCTCGCTCTCCACCCCACGCACTCTCTCTCTCCCCACCACAAGCATTCTCTCTCTCCACCCCATGCACTCTCGCTCTCCACCCCACGCTCTCTTGCTCTCCACCCCACGCACTCTCTCTCTCCCCACCACAAGCATTCTCTCTCTCCACCCCACGCACTCTCGCTCTCCACCCCATGCACTCTCGCTCTCCACCCCACGCACTCTCGCTCTACGCCAGAGAAGCTCTCACTCCTCCCCACACACTCTCTCTCCTCAACCCATGAACTCTCGCTTCTCAAAACACGCACTCACTCTCGCCACCCCACACACTCCCTCTCCACCCAACGCACTCTTTCCACCCCGCGTACCCTCTTTCCACCTACCGCACTCTCTCTCTCCACCTCATGCCCTCTCTCCCCACGCCACGCACTATCTCCACCACATATACTCGCTCTCTCCACCACATGCACTCTGTCTCCCCGCCCCACGCACTCTTTCTGCCCGCCCCACGCACTCTCTCTCCCCACCCCACGCACTCTTTCTGACCGCCCCACGCACTCTCTCTCTCTACCCCACGCACTCTCACTCTCCACCCTACGCACTCTCACTCTCCACCCTACACACTCTCACTCTCCACCCTACGCACTCTCTCTCTCCACCCAATGCACTCTCAACCCCTGCGTACCCTCTCTCCACCTATCGCACTCTCTCTCTCCACCTCACGCACTCTCTCTCTCCACGCCCCACGAACCCTCTCTCTCCACCCCACGCACTCTCGCTCTCTCCACCCCACGCACTCTCTCTCTCCCCACCCCATGCACTCTCTCTCTCCCAACCCCACGAACTCTCTCTCTATCCCCACCCGACAAGATCTCTCTCTCCACCCGATACACTCTCTCTCTCTCCCCACCTGATACACTCTCTCTCCCTGCCCCATGCACTCTCTCTCCCCACCCCACACACACTCTCTCCACCCAACGCACTCTCTCCATGACAACGCCCTCTCTCCACCCCGCGTACCCTCTCTGTACCTGCCTCACTCTCTCTCTCCACCTCACGCACTTTCTCTCTCCACCCCACGCCCTCTCCATCTACCCACCCCACCCACTCTCTCTATCCCCACACCACCCACTCTCTCTCCACTGTGCACTTTCTCTCCCCACTCCACTCACACTCTCTCTCCATCCCATGCACACTCTCTCTCCATTCCACGCACACTCTCTCTCCATCCCACGCACACTCTCTCTCCATCCCATGCACACTCTCTCTCCATCCCACGCACACTCTCTCTCCATCCCACGCACACTCTCTCTCCATCCCATGCACACTCTCTCTCCATCCCACGCACACTCTCTCTCCATCCCACGCGCACTCTCTCTCCACCCCATGCACTCTCTCTCTCCACCCCACGCACTCTCTCCATCCCATGCACTCTTGCTCCTCACCGCATGCACACTCTCTCCACCCCATGCACTCTCGCTCCTCACCCCACGCACACTCTCTCCCACACCCATGCACTCTCTCTCTCTCCACCCCTGGCACTCTCTCTCTCCACCCCACACACTCTCTCTCTCCACCCCACGCACACTCTCACTGCACCCCACGCACTATCTCTCTCAACTCCATGCACTCATCTCTCCACCCCACGCACTCTCTCTCCACCCCACGCACTCTCTCTCTCTACCCCACGCACTCTCTTTCTCCACCCCACGCACTCTCTCTCCACCCCACGCACTCTCTCTCTCCACCCCACGCACTCTCTTTCTCTACCCCACGCACTCTCTTTCTCCACCCCACGCACTCTCTCTCCACACCACGCACTCTCTCTCTCCACCCCATGCACTCTCTCTCTTCACCCCACGCACTCTCTCTCTCCACCCCACGCAGTCTCTCTCTCCACCCCGCTAGCCGTCTCTCTCCACCCCATGCACTCTCTCACTCAACCCCACGCACTCTTTCTCTCCACCCCACGCACTCTCTCCACACCCCACAGAATCTCTCTCCCAACCACACGCAGTCTCTGTCTCCACCTCACGCACTCTCTCCCCACCCCAAGCACTCTATCCACCCCACGCACTCTCTCTATGCACCCCACTTACCTTCTCTCTCCACCCCACGCAATCTCTCACTCCTCCCCACGCACTCTCTCTCCACCCCACGCAATCCCTCTCCCCACCCCACGCACTCTCTCTATCCAAACCACTTACCTTCTCTCTCCACCCCACGCAATCCATCTCCCCACCCCACACACACTCTCTCTCCCCACCCCACGCACTCTCTCTCTCCCCACCCCACGCACTCTCTCTCTCTCCACCACAAGCATTCTCTCTCTCCACCCCACGCACTCTCGCTCTCCACCCCACGCACTCTCGCGCTACGCCAGGGAATCTCTCACTCCTCCCCATGCACTCTCTCTCCCCAACCCATGCACTCTCGCTTCTCAAAACACGCACTCTCTCTCGCCACCCCACACACTCCCTCTCCACCCAACGCACTCTTTCCACCCTGCGTACCCTTTCTCCACCTATCGCACTCTCTCTCTCCACCTCACGCCCTGTCTCCCCACACCACGCACTATCTCCACCACATATACTCGCTCTCTCCACCACACGCACTCTCTCTCCCCGCCCCACGCACTCTCACTCTCGACCCCGCGTACTCTCTCTCTCTACCCCACGCACTCTCACTCTCCACCCTACGCACTCTCACTCTCCACCCCACGCACTCTCACTCTCCGCCCTACGCACTCTCTATCTCCACGCAACGCACTCTCAACCCCACGTACCCTCTCTCCACCTATCGCACTCTCTCTCTCCACCTCACGCACTCTCTCTCCATGCCCCCTCTCTCTCCACCCCACGCACTCTCGCTCTCCACCCCACGCACTCTCTCTCTCCGAACCCCACGAACTCTCTCTCTCTCCCCACCTGACAAGATCTCTCTCTCCACCCGATACACTCTCTCTCTCTCTCTCCCCCCACCTGATACACTCTCTCTCCCTGCCCCATGCACTCTCTCTCCCCACCCCACACACACTCTCTCCACCCAACGCACTCTCTCCACGCAACACCCTCTCTCCACCCCGCTTACCCTCTGTGTACCTGCCGCACTCTCTCTCTCCACCTCACGCACTCTCTCTCTCCACCCCACGCACTCTCCATCTCCCCACCCCACCCACTCTCTCTATCCCCACACCACCCACTCTCTCTCCACCGTGCACTTTCTCTCCCCACTCCACTCACTCTCTCTCTCCACGCCACGCACACTCTCTCTCCACCCCACGCACACTCTCTCTCCACCCCATGCACACTCTCTCTCCATCCCACGCACACTCTCTCTCCATCCCACGCACACTCTCTCTCCATCCCACGCACAATCTCTCTCCATCCCAAGCACACTCTCTCTTCACCCCATGCACTCTTGCTCCTCACCCCACGCACTCTCTCTCCACCCCAGGCACTCTCTCTCTCTCCACCCAACAGACTCTCTCTGTCTCCACCCCACGCACACTGTTACCCCACCCCACGCACGCTCTCTCTCCACCCCACGCACTCTCACTCTCCACCCCACGCACTCTCACTCTCCACCCCACGCACTCTCATTCTCCACCCCACGCACTCTCACTCTCCACCCCACGCACTCTCACTCTCCACCCCACGCACTCTCACTCTCCACCTCGCGCACTCTCTCTCTCCACCCCGCGTACTCTCTCTCTCCACCCCGCGTACTCTCTCTCTCCGCCCCGCGTACTCTCTCTCTCCACCCCGGTAGCTCTCTCCACACCCCATGCACCCTCTCTCCCCACCCCACGCACTCTCCCTCTGCACCCCATGCACTCTCTCTCTCTCCACCCCACGCACTCCCTCATTACCCCAGGCACTCTCTCTCCATACCCACCTTACTCTCGCTCCTCACCCCATGCACTCTCTCTCCCCACCCCAAGCACTCTCTCTATCCACCCCACGCACTCTCTCTATCCACCCCACTTACCTTCTCTCTCCACCCCACGCAATCTCTCACTACTCCCCACGCACTCTCTCTCCACCCCACGCAATCCCTCTCCCCACCCCACACTCTGTCTCCCCACCCCACGCACACTCTCTCTCCCCACCCCACGAACTCTCTCTCTTCCCTCCCCACGCACTCTCTCCCCACCACAAGCAGTCTCTCTCTCCACCCCACGCACTCTCGCTCTCCACCCCATGCACTCTCGCTCTACGACAGGGAATCTCTCACTCCTCCCCACGCACTCTCTCTCCCCAACCCATTAACTCTCGCTTCTCAAAACACGCACTCTCTCTCGCCACCCCATACACTCCCTCTCCACCCAACGCACGCTTTCCACCCCACGTACCCTCTCTCCACCTACCGCAATCTCTCTCTCCACCCCACGCACTCTCTCTCACCCCACCCCACGCACTCTCTCTCTCTCCACCCGAAAAGCTCTCTCTCTCCACCCGATACACTCTCTCTCCCCACCCGATACACTCTCTCTCCCTGCCCCACGCACTCTCTCTGCCCGCCCCATGCACTTTCTCTATCCACCCCACGCACTTTCTCTGTCTCCACCCCATGCGCTCTCTCTATCCACCGCACTTACCTTCTCTCTCCACCCCAGGCAATCTCTCACTCCTCCCCACGCACTCTCTCTCCCCAACCCATGAACTCTCGCTTCTCAAAACACGCACTCTCTCTCGCCACCCCACACACTCCCTCTCCACCCAACGCACTCTTTCCACCCCGCGTACCCTCTCTCCACCTGCCGCACTCTCTCTCTCTACCTCACGCCCTCTCTCTCCACAAGCCACGCACTCTCTATCTCCACCACATACACACACTCTCTCCACCTCACGCCCTCTTTCTCCACACCCCACACATTCTCCTCTCTCCACCCCACGCACTCTCTCTCTCCCCACCCCATGCACTCTCTCACTCCCCACCCAACAAACTCTCTCTCTCCACCTGATGCACTCTCTCTCCCCATCCCACGCACTCTCTCTCTCCATCCCATGTACTTTCTCTCTCTACCCCATGGACTCTCGCTCCTCACCCCATGCACACTCTCTCTCTCCACCCCACGCACTCTCTCTCTGCACCCTATGCACACTCTCTCTCCGTTCCACGCATGCTCTCTCTGCACCCCATGAACTCTCTCTCTCCACCCCATGCACTCTCGCTCCACACCCCACGCACACTCTCTCCCACACCCACGCACTCTCTCTCTCCCCAACCGATACACTCTCTGCCCGCCCCACGCACTCTCTCTCTCCATCCGACATATTCTCTCTCCCCACCCCACACACTCTCGCTCTCCACCCCACGCACTCTCTCCCCACCCCACGCACTCCCTCTCTCCCCACCCCACGTACTCTCTCTCTCCCCACCCCACGCACTCTCTCTTTCCCCACCACAAGCAGTCTCTCTCTCCACCCCACACATTCTCGCTGTCCACCCCACGCACTCTCGCTCTACGCCAGGGAATCTCTCACTCCTCCCCATGAACTCTCTCTCCCCAACCCATGAACTCTCGCTTCTCAAAACACGCACTCTCTCTCGCCACCCCACACAATCTCTCTCCACCCAACACACTCTCTCCACCCCGCGTACCCTCTTTCCACCTACCGCACTCTCTCTCTCCACCTCATGCACTCTCTCTCTCTACGCCCCATGCATTCTCTCTCTCCAACCCACGCACTCTCTCTCTCCACCCCACGCACTCTCTCTCACCCCACCCCACACAATCTCTCTCCACCCAACACATTCTCTCCACCCCGCGTAACCTCTCTGCACCTGCCGCACTCTCTCTCCACCTCTCGCCCTTTCTCTCCTCACGCCACGCACACTCTATCTCCACCACATACACACACTCTCTCCACCACACGCACTGTCGCTCCTCACCTCACACACTCTCTCACCCCACGCCACGCATTCTCTCTCTCCACCCCACGCACTCTCTCTTTCCCCACCCCACGCACTCTCTTTCTCCCCACCCAACAAGCTCTCGCTCTCCACCTGATGCACTCTCTCTCCCCATCCCACGCACTCTCCCTCTCCACCCCATGGACTCTCTCTCTCCACCCCATGCACTATCACTCTCCACACCACATACTGTCTCTCCCCACCCCATGCACTCTATCTCTCTACCCTACACACTCTCTCTCTCCACCCCATGCACTCTCTCTCCACCCCACGCAATCCCTCTCCCCACCCCACGCACTCTCTCTCTCCCCACTCCACGCACTCTCTCTCTCCCCATCCCTCGCACTCTCTCTCTCCCACCCCACACACTCTCTCTCCACCACAAGCTGTCTCGCTCTCCACCCCACGCACTCTCGCTCTCCACCCCACGCAGTCTCTCTCTCCCCACTCCACGCACTCTCTCTCTCCCCACTCCAAGCACTCTCTCTCTCTCCACCCCATGCACTCTCACTCTACACCAGGGAATCTCTCACACCACCCCACGCACTCTCTCTCCCCAACCCATGAACTCTCGCTTCTCAAAACACGCACTCTCTCTCGCCACCCCAAACACTCTCTCTCCACCCAACGCACTCTTTCTACCCGTGTACCCTCTCTGCACCTGCCGCACTCTCTCTCTCCACCTCACGCCCTCTCTCTCCACACCCCACGCACTCTCTCTCTCCCCACGCACTCTCTCACCTCCCACCCAACAAGCTCTCTCTCTCCACCTGATGCACTCTCTCTCCCCATCCCACGGACTCTCTCTCTCCACCCCATGGACTCTCTCTCTCCACCCCATGCACTCTCGCTCCTCACCCCATGCACACTCTCTCTCTCCACCCCACGCACTCTCTCTCTGCACCCTATGCACACTCTCTGCCCATCCCACGGACCCTCTCTCTCCACCCCACGAACTCTCTCTCTCCACCCCATGCACTCTCGCTCCTCACCCCACGCACACTCTCTCCCACACCCACGGACTCTCTCCACCCCAGGCACTCTCTCTCTCTCCACCCAACAATCTCTCTCTGTCTCCACCCCACGCACACTCTCACCGCACCCCACGCACTTCCAGGTGGTGGTGTTCCCATCTATCTGCTGCCCTTGTCCTTCTAACTAGTAGCGGTCGCAGGTTTGGCAGGTGCTGTCTTAGGAGCCTTAGTGAGCTTCTGCAGTGCATCTTGTGAATGATACACACTGCATCTACTGTGTGTCAGTGGTGGAGGGAGTGAGTGTTTGTGGATGGTGTGCAAGTCAAGTGGGCTGCTTTGTCCTGGATGATGTCAAGCTTTTGAGTATTGTGGGAGTGGCACTCATCCAGACAAGTGGGGATTATGCCATCACACTCCTGGCTTGTGCCTTGTATATGGTGGACAGGCTTTTGGGAGTCAGGAGGTGAGTTACTTGTTGCAGGATTCTGAGCCTCTGACCTGCTCTTAGAAACATAGAAACTAGGAGCAGGAGTAGGCCATTCGGCCCTTCGAGCCTGCTCCGCCATTCATTCTGATCATGGCTGATCATCCAACTCAATAGCCTGCTCCCGTTTTCTCCCCGTACCCTTTGATCCCTTTTGCCCCAAGAACTATATCTTGTAGCCACAGTATTTACATGGCTAGTCTAGTTCAGTTTTTGGTCAATATAACCCCCAGGATTCAGTGATGGTAATGCCATTGAATGTCAAGGGGTGATGGTTAGATTCTCTCTTGTTGGAGATGGTCATTGCCTAGCATTTGTGTTGCGTGAATGTCACTTGCCACTTGTCAGCCCAAGCCTGGATATTGTCCAGGTCTTGCTGCATTTGAACCTGGGCTGCTTCAGCATCTGAGTTGTCACGAATGATACTGAACATTGTGCAATCATCAGCGAACATCCCCACTCCTGACCTTATGATGAAAGGAAGGTCATTGATGAAGCAGCTGAAGATGGTTGGGCCGAGGAACCCTAATGATCCGACCCCTTTTGAATCTGCCTCCATCACACTCTCAGGCATTCCATTCCAGATCCTAATCACTTGCTACATGAAAATACTTTTCCTCATGTCGCCATTGCTTCTTTTGGGTTAAACCTGTGCCCTCTGATTCTTCCACCAATGGGAACAGTTTCTCCTGATCTACTCTGTCCAGATCCCTCATGATTTTGAATACCTCTACCAAATCTCTTCTCAATCTTTTCTCCAAGGAGAACAGCCCCAACTTCTCCAACCTACCCATGTAACTAAGCTCCTCATCCCTGGAACCATTCTTCTGAATCTTTTCTGCACATTCTCTGACACCTTCACATCCTTCCTAAAGTGTTGTGCTCAGAATTGGACAGAATACTCCAGTTGAGGATGAACCAGTGTTTTTTTCAGGTTTATTCTAACTTCCTTGCTTTTTGTTGCCCCTATTAATAAAGCCCAGGATACTGTATCTTTTATTAACTGTGCTGTCAACTGGTCCTGCCACCTTCAATGGCTTACGCACATATACACCCAGGTCCCTCTGCTCCTGCACCCACTTTAGATTTGTACCCTTTGTTTTATATTCTCTGTTTTTCCTACCAAAATGAATCACTTCACACTTTGCATTAAAGTTCATCTGCAATGTGTCTGCCCATTCTACCAGCCTGTCTATGTCCCTTTCAAGTTCTACACTATCCTCTTCACGTTTCACAATACCACCATATCATCCACAAATTTTATTGACCTGTGTACCTGAGCCCCCAAGTGTCTTTGGACTGTGACTGTTTATGGCTTCACCATTTAGAAAGTCCCCAGTTCTCTCCTTTTTAGGTCCAAAGTGGGTGACCTCACATTTGCCTACAATGAAATCCATTTGCTAGTGTTGTCATGCTTTGGATATGTGTCACTCTTTAATGTCATCATTTTCTTTATTGCTGTTATTTTGCTTCTGTCCATTTTTGGTGAGTCCCTGTCCCTAATCCAATATTATTTTCCTTGGGATGTGAGACATGCTGACCCCTTCCTGTACTGTAAATATTGACACAGTCATTATTCAGCATGTCCCCAGTGTCCTTATTCACATTGACAATTTCACCATTATCAGTTTTCAAGGGCCCACTGTTGCTGCTGATTGCCCTCTTTCCCCTAATATAACTGTTAAAGATTTTATGTGTTGATTTTGATATTTCTAAAGTTTCTTTTCCTACTGTTTTTATAGTTCTTGCTATCTTTTTTTATCAGCTTTTGCTATTATCTCCTTCCCGTTTGTCAAGATCAGTGCTAATTTTTGCATTTTTGTCTGTTTTGTCTTTTAATTTTAAACTGATTCTGCATCACATTAAATTATTTTTTAACACCTCCCACTGTCTTGTCATTTTATCCATTAACAGGTTTTCTCAGTTTATTGCGGACCGTCTCAATCTCAGCCCACTGCAGTCAGTTTTACCCAAATCTAGAATCTTAGTAACTGTTTCACCTTTCTCCCTCTCAAGCACCACATTGAATTCAATCATATGATCAGTGTCAGATAAATTGATGAAAAAAGAGACATGCTGTCAAAGCTTTCCATCTTGCACTTATCAGGACAGATATCCAAGAATGCCAGTTGTAAACGGAACAACAATTTACACTGCATGAGAAAAGAGTGCTGATTGGTTGGCAAGTGGACACTGATTGATAGAAGTGTTGCCATGGAGACTTCATCAGAGAACAGTTAACTGCCAAACTTTTGTTTAAATTCAAACCAGGATATTGACTCTGTTTGGTCAAGACATTGCCATGGGGCAGGAACCAGAGAATTGTTGTTCCCCAAGCTTTTGTTTAGTTGAAAAAGCCTCAATGCATGGACATGTTTTTTTTTTGTCTGCAAAGGACATGGCCCTATATGTGAAAATATGTCACTTCTAGCACGTGTAAGTGATCCTGTGACCCTGACTGATAACCATAAATTGGTAGTCAGTGTAATTCTTAGCACAATCAGGATTGTTTAGCAAGCCTATATACCTGACATCACACTGGCACTGAAATTCATATACCAATCATTGGCGTGATAGGCAGGAAGTCTTTTTGGCTTGACGGCAGCATCCTGTTAGTGGAGGCTATCACTTATGTTGTTGCTGCACAGTAGCAGCATGTTTCTTTTTTCAGCAATAATCAAGTTTTGTACTACCAAATGACTATTTGATAGATAAATGTTCACATACCATTAGGCTGTTAACCACATCTGTTTCTCTAAGAGCCTTACTATTTGCGCAAAGAAAATAGAAATGCTTTATCAAGCACATCCTTAAGGACATTACAATCGACCGGAGATCATCACTGACAGCAGCAACCTCAATGCAGTAGAACAGTTTATCTCCGTGGTAGCATGTTCTCAAATTATGTCACTATTGACAAGGACATAGAAAATCAACTGTCCAAGGCCAACAACTCTTTTGGCCGCCTCTCCAAGAGTGCCTAGCGAAACCATTCACGCATCCCTACCAAAACTCAAGTATACAGAGTGATTTCCATCACCATCCTCTTGAATGGGTCAGAATCATAGGCTCCCTACAGAAAACAAAAATACGACCACTGGAACCTTCCATCAACGCTGTCTTTGATCCATCGTGAATATCAGGTGGCAGGAGTGCAACAGGAACAATTAGATCCTCACCAGAGGCAATCTGCATTCTCTTACAATGTCAATTGTGCTGGGCAGGACATGGGTCACATATGGAGGATCCTTGAATGTGCTTTATGGTGAACTATGCCCTGGTAATTGAGACCATGTTGCATTTTGCAAACAGTTCAAAGACCAGCTGAAAAGACAGCTTTCTTTGGCTGACATTGACCAATGGGAGCAGGAGGATGCTGATAGACAGCTGGCCTACAACAACCAGGAAAGCAATCTACAAATTTGGAACAAATAGATGCGAGGCTGCTGCAGAAAGGTACAGACAACGGAAGGAGTCTGCTTATGGCAGAGCCCCTCCAAACTGGGTTCCTTGTGTCCCAACTGCTTAAGAAGATGCAGATCAGGAATTAGTCTTTTCAGTCACCAACGATCATGTCAGCTACCCTTCCCATAATATTCACCTGCAAAGAACCTGTCATGATCAAATCTGACTCATTACTTTTCACTGAATCAAATGTGGAACACCCCCTTGTTAGCTCTAGAATAAAGAGAAAATGCAGAGGATTATCTGATAATGCAACAGAATTCGGACCAATGTCTGAATGCAACATTGACCTGGGACTGAACTGAAACCCTTGATTCTGCAATAATTCACTGGGAAAGTCTCCCCAAGACATTCAGAAGAATAATCATCAGCAGGGTGTGGGACGTATAAATAGGCTTTATTAAAAGTAAGCATTAACCAGCAGCATTATGCAATAGACCAAATTTCACTGAATTACAAAATTATTTACTTGAGGCCCTTGAATACAAAAATGACAAGCATGATACATTGCTATCTCTTATTATCGTATGGGATACTTGTCTCCAGTTAGGGAAGCTTATCTTTAGAACTGTCCCTCCAATGGACTTGAAGGCATTCAGCTCTCTCCCTCAGAAAATTGCACCAGTCAAACTTGTGACAAGCTTGAAAGGTATATGGATAACTCTCAGGAAGTGCAATCAAAATTAATGGTTTGACAATTAAAAAATATTGACAAAGGCAGCAAGTTAATCCATTTCTGCACTGAGTACTTTAACATTTTTGGCATTTAAAAAAAATGCCTGTTCTGTAGAGAGGAATGGACTGAAGAAAGGTGGGGAACAAAACCCAGAGGGAAAGTGTCCAAAAGTTTGGTCCAGGAGTTAGGTCTTAAGAAGCATCTTAAAGGCAGAGAGGGCGGTCGAGAGGCAGAGAAGTTCAGGAAGGGAATCCAGAGTTTAGGGCCTGGACAGTCAACAGTGAGACAAAGTGAGTGGGAAGGTTACACAAGAGTCCAGAGTAGGTGGGACACAGAGATCTCAGAGGGTTGTAGGCCTGGAGGGGGCTACAGTGAAATGGAGGGATTTTAACACAAGGATGATAATTTCAATATTGAGGTGTTGCTGGAATGGATAGATAGGTCAGCGAGCATAGGGATAGGTGTGAGCGAGATGAAAGTTTGGATACAGGCAGCAGTTTTAGATGAAGGTGGAAGACCAGCATGGAGGTATGGGTGAGGTTTCCGGTGGAAGATACACTGAAGCAGGGGTGAAGATTGGCAAGTTACGGAGGTGGAGGTAAGCAACCTTGGTGATTGGGAAGTTATGAGGTAAGAAGCTCAGCTCAGGGTCAAATAAGACCTGGAGGTTGTGATCTGTCTAATTCAGCCTGAGATAGTGGTCAGCAAGAGGGATGGAATCAGTGGCAAGGGAATGGAGTTTGTGCTGCAGACCGATGAAAATGGGTTTGGTTTTTCCAATATTTAATTGCAGCACATCTGGTATTGGATGTCGGACAAACAGTCTCACAAATAAAAGATAATTAGTCAAGGTGGTGGTCAGGCAGGTCTGGGTGGCTTTAGTGCAAATGTGACATTTGATGCCTTTTTGGATGATGTTGCTGAGGGACAGCATTTAGATGAGAAACAGAAAGGGGGTTCAGGATAAATCCATAGGAATGGGAAGAGAAGTCATTGCAGGTGATTCTTGGATAGTTTGAATGAAGTCCCATGCAGGGTGGCGGAGGACAGGTGTTAATGGAGGAGGTGCGATCAATCATGTCAAAGGCTGCAGACAGGTCGAGAAGGATGAAGAAGGATAGTTTACCTTGGTCACAGTCACACAGAACGACCGATATGACTTTGATTGGGGCCATTTCTGTTCTGTGGCAGAGAATAATTCAATTAGAAAAGTTGGTATATGGAATGCAGGAAAGATTTGGGAGGCAGCCACGCATTCAAGGACTTTAATGAAGAACTGGGAGTTGGGGATGGTGATTAAATGTGTGAATAAAATCAAGATTAACTGAGATTAAAATCTTTAATCATAGAAACAGAAGTAGGCCATTCAACCCCTCATGGTTGATCTGTGCCTGAACTCCATTTACCTGTGTTTGCTTCATATTCAATCATATCCTCACCCAACATACATACATACAGACATACGAATTAGGAGCAGGAGTAGGCCATTCAGCCCCTCAAGACTGCTCCACCATTTAATAAGATCATGGCTGATCTGAAACCTGCATCCCACCTACCTCCGATAACCTATCACTCCCTTGCTTACCAAGAACCTATCCATCTCTGCCTTGAAAATATTCAAAGACTCTGCTTCCACCAGCTTTTGAGGAAGAGAGTTCCAAAGACTCACGACCCTCTGAGTGAAAAAAATTCTCCTCATCTCTGTGTTAAATGAGCAACGCCTTATTTTTAAACAGCGACTCCTAGTTCTAGATTCTCCCACAATAGGAAACATCCTCTCCACATCCAACCTGTCAAGACCCCTCAGGATTTTATATATTTCAATCAAGTCACCTCTTACTCTTCTAAACTCCAGCGGATACAAGCCTAGCCTGTCCAACCTTTCCTCATAAGACAACCCACCCATTCCAGGTATTAGTCTGGTAAACCTTCTCTGAACTGCTTCCAACGCATTTACATCTTTTCTTAAATAAGGTGACCAATACTGTACACAGTACTCCAGTTGTGGTCTCACCAGTGCCCTGTACAACTGAAGCATAACCTCACTACTTTTGTATTCAATTCCCCTCACAACAAAGATCTATCCATCACAGTCTTGAAAATTCTAATTGGCCCAAGCATCCACAGCTTTTTTGGGAGGAAGAGGATGTTCTGGATTTCCACTGCCCTCTGTGAGAAAAGATGCTTCACTCTGGAAACCCTAGCTTTAATCTGAAAATTATGCCCTTCTTTTAGACACTGCCAGAGGTAATAATTTCTCTGTCTCTGCCCGATCGAATCCCTCTATCATTTTCATTATCAGATTAATCTTTTTAATTAATCAACTACTCTAGTATTAATACATCAAAACTAGTGTATTGGCACAGAATGTGACTGTGGACCTGGTTTTTACCACAATGGAACCTTTGACGACACCTACACTGAGCCACAGTAACACTAACTTCAAGTGTTGCATCACATCTCAGACAGGTAAACCTTTTTCCGATTTGGAATAGTGACAGACTCCACAGCACACAGGCATATTTAACAATTATACACTGCACAAAGCAGCCAACCCGCTGACAAAAGAGAAACAGCGGAGTTCACGACACAGGAGACACGCAGGAGCCCTGTCCTTAAATACAGTTGCTGCAACCCAATGTAGCATTATTATCATCACAAAACACACGCTACATGGGACCCCTAAAGGGCTTGTTCCCAAATGGTGGACTTGGCTGGGCCAAATAAGTGCTGAGTTGAACCCTGGCTTTCCCGTGCACTCAGAGGTAAGGACAAGGAGAGTGAAAGTGGGACTGAGTTAGTAGTCAGTCACTGGTCGCTGGTCAGGCTCTTCTCGAGTGACTGACTCCTCAAAGATCACTAAGGGTCACTAAAACAGATAACACACCAAAAGGGCTAAAGCACAAGGGAAAACGATAGGAAGTAACACTGCCATGTTTTGCTAATGAATTCACAGCACAGAATCATAAGCAAAGAGCTGGTCTTTCAGCCCAACATGGCAGTACCTGAACACATTTCCCCAGCATATTGCTATATTCCTCCTTTAGCTCAAATTCAAATCATGGCTTTTGCAAAATGGGCTTAATTAAACTGCATGCGGCTTTCAATCTGTTTGATTCATTCATGCTGGAATTGTCATGTCATGTACAGAATATCCCTTTCACTTCACCCCGTTCAGAGGCTAGACGGAGCAGTACCTCTGCAAACATGACTCTGATTCACAGTGATGCTCACAATCCATTGCTAAAGTTGCTCCAGTTGGACAATCTGCAATTATACAGCACATTTCACACTCAAAAAGAAAGTCGTAATGCACTTCACAGAGTACAGGAGATCTGAGCTAAAGAAGGAGCTAGTGGAAGAAATGATCAAAACCTCAATCAAAGTGGTAGATTAGACTGGAATCTCCAGAACATGAAGTCTCGGTGTGTGAAGGCATAGCTAATGATGAGGGGAAGACAGAGAGAATACACAAAGGGATAGGGTCAGAAATGGGGAGCTCAGAGGGGGGTGAGTGGAGGGCTAGAGGAGGTTATAGATATAGGGAGGGGGAAGAGGCCATGAACTAATTTAAGCAGGGATGAGAAGTCTCAATTCAAGGTGTTGGTGGATCACGGGGCCATACAGAAACACATTGGAATAGTCAAAGCTGGTGGTATTAAAGGCATGGATAAGGGTTTCTGAGACAAAGACAGAGACAGAGAAAGATGTGGAGGTGAAAGTAGGCAGTCATTATGATGGAAAGGTACCCCCCACCATGACATTACAATAAAAAACAGATTCATTAGCTATGTGTGCAATACATTTTCGTTTGAAAGCAAGCCATCCCCTATTAGTAATTTCAATTCTCCAGGGTTCTCAGGGGATTTGCCGTTTCATAGCTTGATGTAGCAGGGGAGTGGTTGGATCAATTCAATCTTCACACTCGCTGTAGTGTGTCAGTAATGTCATTGATTGTCAAGCTAGCTCTTCAGTATTTGAAGGAAATCTGTGATGCCGTGCCTTCCGGTTCCAGCAGCAGCACAAAGTGATCAGTAAGGAGATGAGCAGGACCAGGCAGACACACAAAGCTGCAATCAGAATCACCTCTGCAAAACAGACAGTACACAGGCTCATTCAGTCCAGTAAAAGATGGGGGTGTTTAAAAACATACAGCACCACCTTCACATTTCAGGAACGTCACATCCGTCATATGCCTGGCACTATTGGAAGACCAGCAGCGGAGTTCTCCCCAATGTCATGAGCAATATTTAAACTTCATCCAAATCACAAAAACAGGTCATTATCATATGGCTGCTGTTGGGATCTTGCTGTGTGCAAATTGGCAGCTGCACTCCTGTAACACAACAGTGGCTGCACTTCAAAAAATATTTCATTGACTGTGAAGGTGCCATGGGATGTCCTGAGATTGTGAAAGACGTGATGTAAAACTCTTTCTTTCAGATGTTACTGATCCTGAGGACAGTGCGAGACGAGAACCCTGGGACAGGCAGTCAGCAGCATGTACAAGAGAGTGTAAGAGGAGGACCCCAGGCCAGACAGTCAACAGCACCTACAGGAGCATGCAAGAGGACCCTGGGACAGGCGGTCAGCAGCGCCTAGAGGAGAGTGCGAGAGGAGGACCCTGGGACAGGCATTCAGCTGCACCTACAGGAGAGTGCAAGAGGAAGACCCTGGGACAGGCAGTCAGCAGCACCTAGAGGAGAGTGCGAGAGGAGGACCCTGGGACAGGCAGTCAGCAGCACCTAGAGAAGAGTGCGAGAGGAGGACACTGGGGCAGGCAGTCAGCAGCACCTAAAGGAGAGTGCGAGAGGAGGATCCCGAGCTAGGCAGTCAACAGCACCTAGGGGAGAGTGTGAGAGGAGGACCCTGGGACAGGCAGTCAGCAGCACCTTAAGAAGAGTGCGAGAGGAGGAACCTGGGACAGGCAGTCAGCAGCACCTTAAGAAGAGTGCGAGAGGAGGAACCTGGGACAGGCAGTCAGCAGCACCTAGAGGAGAGTGCAAGAGGAGGACCCTGGGACAGGCGGTCAGCAGCACCTAGAGGAGAGTGCGAGAAGAGGACCCTGGGACAGGCGGTCAGCAGTACCTAGAGGAGAGTGCGAGAGGAGGACCCTGGGACAGGTGGTCAGCAGCTCCTAGAGGACAGTGCGAGAGGAGGACCCTGGGATAGGCAGTCAGCACCACCTAGCACCTAACATCAGAGGTGAAACATAAGTTCATTGGTTGGTGAGAAATTGCTGTTAGGGAGTGTCATCAAGTAGTTGAGAATTAGAAAAATACATTCTTTTCAAAAGGAGGGGCTACTTACATTTAAGTAAGGAACACAAGCAATAGGGAAATAGTGTTAAGTCAAGGCCAGGTAAAATATAGTTGCATAAGTAAACCAAAGGGTGGTATTGACTGTTGCCGCTGGTGTCAGGTATTTTTGGCGGTGTTAGTGGACAAAATAGTGAGAAGGCCAAAAACTGGTTCCATGATGTAGTGAAACCCGTTTGTGATCATCCACTCAGCCCGTCGATGGTGGGCCGCATTTCTGGCCATCGGATGTCGGGAGCCTCATTGTAATACATCTGCATATTATTATAAGGCCAGCCCGCCGGGATCATCCTCCCACACTGGATCATCCACCCACGTCAGCGTGATTGCATAACGACCTGCTTCACAACAGCATATATAAGGTGTGCACCTGGCGGGCTGCACTTTGAGAGGAACCCGGAGGTGACTTTGCACAGTAACTTTGCGCAGCGATCGCCCGGGTCACCTATTGGACTTCAAGGTTGAGGTACGGTGGAGGAGTGGGACAAGGGCTGTCCTGAGGTTGAGGCAACTTTGGGTTGGGGCCAAGGGCTGCCCTGTGGTTGAAGGTAGTGCACAAGCAAGTGTGGTGGGGGGGGGGGGGGGGGGGGGGGGTGGTGGGATGTGTGGGAGGGTTGAGGGAAGCAGCCAGGAATTAGGGAAATCTTGTATAAAGTGACAATTCCTCTGCAGCTGAGACTGTTCAGACGCCGCCACATTGACATGACTGGAGTCAGGCCCCTAGTTTATCTGCCCACTCAAGCAACGCAGAGGCATGAAAGTGCCACCAAGTGCTCCAGAGCTTTTCACCCCTCGGGCACAGGCTGCAAACTAATGAGCATTTTAGTGGACGGTAGAACAGTTGGATGACTGGGCACATTGTACAATCTCCTTGCTAAAACTGGCCATGGAACAGTCACTGGTGGAGGTGCTCACAGCCCCTTGCAATGTCAGCATCCAGGTTTGGACCAGTCTCCCCCATGGTTCAAGCTAACAGTGCAGCCTTGCAGTGTGTGTTAGGAGAATGCCTGCGCCTGAGCTGAGAGCACAGCATGCAGTCCAGTGGGCAAAGCTGCCGCCAATTGGCTGGGTGGAGTGGGGAGGAGGTGGGTGGGGTTTCGGGCAGCCATGCAGCGCACTAAACTCTGGCCATCCAAATGTTGGCCAGCACTCTCCGGGATGCGTTAAGGGGCCTTCAGACTTAACCAAGAGAGGTTCTTTGTACGCCCAAGCTAACCCATGAGTCTCTGTCTTTCATCCTCAAGGAGGAGTACATTAGCAACATGGAGCCTGGTGAACTAGCTGGAGCCTCGTGGCATATAGAGAGCGAAGACAATGGAGAAGAGAGCGACGGAGGCGCATGCACATGTGCAGACGCAGGAGCAGCATCCTCTAGAAGAAGGGGTGGCTGGAGCTCCCACACAATCTACTGAAGAGCCACAGGGAGCCGTCATTGGCCGGTGCCTAGCTAGCTCCAGGGTCAAAGGCACTGCCTTTGATTCCTGCAGATGACTGACAACCAGCGTCGCTGAAGACTGCACATGTCTAGGGAACAGGTTGGTCACATCTGGCAGCTACTGCAGGATTTCGTGACATGGGGACAAACAGGGCGTCCACTGCCAGTGGCTGTGAAAGTCACAGTGGTGCTCAATATTTATGCCAGTGGCTCCTTTCAGGGCTCCACAGGTGACCTCTGTGGGATCTCTCAAGCCTCCACCCACAAGTGCATCCATGAGGTCACGGATGCCATCTTCACGAGGGCACACAACTTTGTGCATTTCACCTGGGACCAGGAAAGCCAGGATGCAAGAACAATTGGATTTGCCCAGATCTCGGGTTTCCCACAGGTGCAGGGTGCCATCGACAGAACTCACGCGGTGCTCAGATCTCCATTGCAACAAGGGGTCAACTATGTTAACCATAAGGGCTTCCATTTACTGAATGTGCAGCTGGTGTGCAAACACCACAAACACATCCTGTAGGTCTGTGCACGGTTCCCAGGGAGTGTGCATGACTCCTACATCCTCAGTCGGTCACAAATTCCTGCAGTCTTCCAGGGTCCACAGAAGCTGCAGGGATGGCTCCTTGGGGACAAGGGCTACCCGCAGAGGCTGTGGCTGATGACACCCCTGCTTCGGCCACAGACTGCAGCAAAACAGGCTTACGCAGCAGCTCACAACTTGGTGGAGCATACCATCGGGATGCTGATATTGAGATTCCGGTGCCTGAATCGGCCTCATGGACCCCTGTAATGTCGTCCACAGACGGTGCCACACATCGTTGTCACCTGCTGCGCCCTTTACAACCTGCAACGGGGAGAGGAGCTGGCTGAGGAGGAGATGGAGGAGCCGGTAGTATCCTCCGATGAGGAGGACGTCGAAGGTGATGAGGGTGAGGGGGTCCCCGGAGGCTACGATGACGGCGATGTGGCTCTCACACTGGCTAGAGGAGGCAAGCGCACACAGCAGGCCCTCATAGCTGCCAGATTTGTGGAGGATGATGATGACATGCAGTGAGGAGACACCATAGATCCTCATATGGCATCTATGAACATTTGACTCCAGTCTAGCTTATGGCAGTGCACATACCCTCTGTGATAATGCTCCTGTCATGGAGACGCAGTTGAACCCTAATAGTCACTCGATTGCAGGAGGATGATGATATAGGAACATAGAAAATAGGAGCAGGAGTAGGTCATTCAGCCCTTCAAGCCTGCTCCGTCATTCAATAAGATCATGGCTGATCCACTATCTCAACGCCATACTCCTGCTCTCTCCCCATACCCCTTGATGTCTTTAGAGTCCAGAAATCTTTCTATTTCCTTCTTAAATATATTCAGTGACTTGGCCTCCACAGCCCTCTGTGGTAGAGAATTCCACAGCTTCACCACCCTCTGAGTGAAGAAGTTTCTCCTCATCTCAGTCATAAATGGTTTATCCCATTTCCTGAGACCATGACCCCTTGTTCTAGACCCCTCAGCCAGAGGAAACATCATCCCTGCATCCAGTCTGTCCATCCCTGTCAGAATTTTATACATTTCACTGAGATCCCCTCTCATTCTTCTAAACTCCAGTGAATACAGTGAATCTCTCCTCATACAACAATCCTGACATCCCAGGAATCAGTCTGGTGAACCTTCGCTGCATTCCTATGGCAAGTATATCCTCTCTTAGGTAAGGAGACCAAAACTGCACACACTACTCCAGGTGTGGTCTCACTGAGGCCCTGTACAGCTGCAGTAAGACATCCTTGCTCCTATACTCAAGTCCTCTCGCAATGGAGGCCACATTTTAAAACAGTGAGAGGAGGGCCGGGATTTTTACAGTTTAAAACAGCAAGAGGAGAGCCGGGTGTTTTACAGTTTAAAACAGCGACAAGAGAGCTGGGATTTTCACAGTTTAAAACAGGGAGAGGAGAGTCTGGGTTTTTACAGTTTAAAACAGGGAGAGGGGAGCCTGGGTTTTTACAGTTTAAAACAGGGAGAGGAGAGCCGGGATTTGAACGGTTTAAAACAGCGAAAGAAGAAATGGGATTTTTACAGTTTAAAACCAGTTTTGCTAGGGTTCCTTGGTGATCTGTGATGCTGGGGACCTCCGGAGGAGGCCGAGATGGATTATCCACTCGGCACTTCTGGCTGAAGATTGTAGCAGATGCTTCAGCCTTTTCTTTTGCACTGATGTGCTGGGCTCTTCCATCATTGAGGATGGGGATATTTCTGGAGCCTCCTTCTTCTGTTAGTTGTTTAATTGTCCATCACCATTCACAGCTGGATGTGGCAGGACTGTAGAGCTTAGCTCTGATCCGTTGGTTGTGGGGTCACTAAGCTTTGCCTACCAGATGCTGCTTCTGCTGTTTGGCGCGGAAATAGTCCTGTGTTGTAGCTTCACAAGGTTGACATCTCATTTTTAGGTATGCCTGGTGTTGCTCCTGGCATGCCCTCCTGCACTCTTCAATGAACCAGAGTTGATCCCCTGGCTTGGTGGTAATGGTAGAGTGGGGGATTTGCCGGGCCATGAGGTTATGGGTTGTGATTGAATACAATTCTGCTGCTGCTGATGGCTCACAGCACCTCATGGGTGCCCAGTCTTGAGTTGCTAGATCTGTTCGAAATCTATCCCATTTAGCATATTGATAGTGCCACACATCATGATGGGGGGTATCCTCAATGTGAAGGTGGGATTTTGTCTCCACAATGACGGTGATCACTCCTACTGATACTGTCATGGACAGGTGCATCTGCAGCAGGCAGGTTGCTGAGGGTGATGTCAAGTAGGTTTTTCCCTCTTGTTGGTTCCCTCACCACCTGCCACAGACCCAACCTAGCAGCTGTGTCCTTTAGGACTCAGCCAGTTCGGTCCGTGGTGGTGCTCCTGAGCCACTCTTGGTGATGGACATTAAAGTCCATATCCAGAGTACATTCTGTGCCCTTGCCACCCTCAATGCTTCCTCCAAGTTCAACATGAAGGAGTGCTGATTCATCAGCTGAGGGAGGGCAGTACGTGGTAATCAGCAGGAGGTTTCCTTGTCCATGTTTGATCTGATGCCATGAGACTTCATGGGGTCTGGAATCAATGTTGAGGGCTCCCAGGGAAACTCCTTCCTGACTGTATGCCACAATGTCGCTACCTCTGCTGGGTCTGTCCTGCGGTGGGACAGAACATACCCAGGGATGGTGATGGTAGTCTCTGGGACATTGTCTTCACACCAAATTCCTTACCAGTGGCCCACTGCGGGCCATGACACCAAAGCTCAAGACAAAATTCCTTTTTAGGCTTGCTTTCAGCCTTTGAATTGATTCAAAGGCAAGTCCCAGAATGAAGGCCTAGCTTTTTATACAGTACAAGTGAAGCAGGCACTCAGTACAGCGCTTACCTCTGAAATACTGTGTTAAGTTCATGTTATTACAATTACACAGCTCTTCCTTCAGGCTTGTCCCTGCCTGGTTGATGCTTTATAATTAGCTGAAAAATAAATCAAAAGCCTCTGCCTCACTGAGGTGGCTTCAAAGCAATCTGCATCCAACAACCTGCTTTGAAAACTGTGCTTACATTTTGATACAGGAGCAGGAGTAGGCCTGTTGAGCCTGCTCCGCCATTCAGTACAATGTTAGCTGATCTTGGGTTTCAATTCCACTTTGCTTCTCGCTCTCCGCATCCCTTAATTTCCCGAGAGACCAAAAATCTGTCTATCTCAGCCTTACGTGTATTTAATGATGGAGCATCCATAACCCTGTGGGGTGGAGAATTCTAAAGATTCACAACCCTTTGAGTGAAGTAATTTCTCCTCATCCTAGTCCTAAATGATCTTCCCCTTATCCTGAGACTGTGCCCCCGTGTTTTAGATCACTGAGCCAGGGGAAACAATCTCTCAGCATTTGCCCTATCAAGCCCCTTCAGAATCTTGCAGGTTTCAATGAGATTGTCTCTTATTCTTCTAAACTCCAGAGAATGTAAGCCCAATTTACACAGCCTCTCATCACAGGGCAACCAGTCATCCTGGGGACCAATTTAGTGGGCCTTCGTTGTACCTCCTCCAATGCAAGCATATCCTTCATGAAATATGGAAACCAAAGCTGCTCACAGTATGTCAGATGTGGTCTCATCAAAGCCACATATGTAGCAAGACTTCTTTATTTTTGTACTCCAATTTCCTTGCAATAAAGACTAACATGCCATTTGCCTTCCTAATTGTCTGCTGCATTCTTTGTACCAACACACCTAAGTCTCTCTGAACATTAATGCTTACAAGTTTCACACCTTTAAAAAATATTCTGCTTTTCTATTCTTACAACCAAAGTGAATAACTTCACACTTCCCCATATTATACGGCACCTTCTCGCCCACTCATTGACCCTGTCTATATCTCTTTGCAGCCTCTCTGTATCCTCCCCACAGCTTATCTTTCCACCAAGCTTTGTATCATCTGCAAACTTAGATACATTACTCACTGTTTCTTTGTGTAAGTAATTAATATCAATAGCTGAGGCCCCAGCACAGATAATTGCTGCACTCCACTTGTCACAGTCCGCAATCTTGAAAATGCCTGTTTATGCCCACTTATTGCTTCCTGTCTGTTAACCAATCCTCTACCCATCCTCATATATTACCCCAAACACCATGACCCCTTATCTTGCCTATATTAACCTTTTGTGTGGCACCTTATCAAATGTCTTTTGGAAATTCAAGTATCCTGCATCTACTGACTCCCCCCTTTATATACTCTACCCTCAAAAAACAAGATTTCCCTTTTGTAAAACCATATTGACTTGTTCTAATCATACTACAATTTTCTAAGTGCATTGTTAAGACTTCCTTAATAATAGATTTCAGCATTTTCCCAATGACTGATGTCAGGCTAACTGGACTGTAGTTCACTGACTTCTCTCGCCCTCCTTTCTTAAAAAGCAGTGTTACATTTTCCAATGACCATTCTGATTGGACCATTTCTGAATCTAAGGAATTTTGGAAAATGATAGCAAGGAATTTTATAAAGTCCACCATCTCTGCAGCTATCTCTTTTAGAACCTCAGGGCATCAGCCAGCAGGTCCCAGGGATTTGTTGCATTTTAGTCCCTTAAGTTTCTCCAATACTTTTTCTCTGCTGATATTAATTTCCCTAATTTCCTCTGTTTTCCTAAGTTTCCTCTGGCCTCTATTTCTGGTTTGTAACTTGTGTCTCCTACCGTGAAGACAGACACTACATACTTGTTCAATGCCTATGCCATTTTCTCATACCCCATGATCATTTCTCCTGTCTCTGATTCTAATGGACCAATGTTTACTTTAGCTGCTCTCTTCCTTTTTGTATACTTATAAAAGCTCTTGCAATCTGTTTTTATATTTCCGGCTAGTTTACTCTCAAATTATATTATTTCCATTTCGATCAGCTTTTTGATGGCCCTTTGTTGGTTTCTAAAACAATCCCAATCCTCAGACTTGCTACTGTTCTTTGTAACATTATAAGCCTCTTCTTTTAATCTCATCCCATCCTTAACTTCCAGAGTGAGCTAAGGATGGGTCTTTCTTGCTGAGTTTTTGTTCTTCAATGGAATGTATTTTTGTTAAACATTTTGAATTGTTTCTTTAAATGTTTTCCACTGTTCATTTACCACCATACCTTTTAGTCTTATTTACCCAATCAACCTTTGAAAGTGACACATCTCAATCACAAACAAAAATCTTCATCTTAAACAAAGCCAACTACGAGGGGAGAACTGGCTAATTTAACATGGAATTCAATGGTGTTATGATCACTATTTCCCAGTGGAGCTTTTACTATGACATTGCTAATTAACTCTGCTTCATTACATAATACTAGATGTAATAGCCTTATTGCTAGTCGTTTTCACAAAGTATTCTTCAGCTGTGACAAATTCCACCACCAGCAGCTGAGACAATCCACAACCTTCAAAAACAATCAACAACAGTCTAAATCAAACAACCCAGAACATCCTCAGACAAAGTCAATTTGCCCTATCTTTCATACTTTTGTATGAAACTTTGAATTTTTTTACCATTTGCTAATGGGATGTGGGTGTCACTGGCTAGACCAGCATTTATTGCCCATCCCTTGTTCAGAGGGTATTTAAGAGTCTGTTGGTCTGGAGCAAAGAAGGCAGATTTCTTTCCCTAAATGGCATTAGTGAACCATGTGGGTTTTTATGACAATTGGCAATGGTTTTGACAGACTTTTAATTCCAGATTTTTTAAATTGAATTCAAATTTCACCATCTGCCATGCTGGGATTCAAACTGGGTCCCCAGAGTATTACCCTGGATGTCTGGAATACCAGTCCAGTGACAATACCACTATGCCACCATCTCCCCATAAATTCCATTTATATGGAAACATTATTTGGAATGTGCTGTCTTTTAATTTTGCACTATGGCCAAGAGGACACCGATGGTCAGTGACGCAGGGAAGATAAGGTGTCGGATTGTTGGCAACTGGGAAATGCATTTACTGGTATCACATTTGGGTGAGTCCTTTAGAGATAGATTGGCTGGAAGGGACTGTCCAAGTTGCCTCCTCTTCTTCCTCAGCTGCTTACCTACTGGCTGGTGCCACTGGCTGTATCCTCATGATGGTAAAGTTATGCAGCATGTAGCAGAGCATGATGAATCGTGGCTCATTCCCATACTGAAGGGTACCTCCAGAGCAGTCTAGAAGTCAATGATCTTCTCTGTCACGTTTTGGGCAGCAGCTTGCTGTTTGTTGTGTGCATGTTGCTCATTTGTGAGTGGTTTGTGGGCCGGACCTGGCAATGTGGTCAGCAAATAATCCTTGTCACGCAGTAGACACATAGCAGTTTACTGTAGTGTCTCAAAATGCTGCTGAGAAAGTGAGTAAACAGAACAAAGGCATCTTAACTGCTGCCAGGAGACTGAGCATTGATGAAAAGAAAGACTTCCATTTATATAGCACTTTTCACAACCACCTCAAAGCACTTTACAGCCAATGAAGCACATTTGAAGTGTGGAAATGCAGAAGCCAATATGCGAAAAGCAAGCTCCCACAACCTGTTTTTTGTGATGTTGGTTGACGGATAAACAATGAGGAGAACTCACCTGCTCTTTTTCAAAATAATGATGTGGGATCTTTTACATCTACCTGAGCAGGCAGGTTTAACATCTTATCTGAAAGACAGAACATCTGACAGTGCAGCAGCCACTTAACTGCACTGGGGTGTCAGCCTAGATTCTTGTGCTCAAACCCTGGGGTGGGTCGTGAACCCAGAATCTTGTGACTCAGCTCAGAAGCGAGAATGCCACCAACTGAGTCATGACTGACCTGCATGACTGGCTGTGTATGATCACACAGCTGGATGTTGAGGGAACTTACATTGCAAACCTTACATTGCAAAATAGGCAGAATTGACGTGTGATACTCGCAAAGCAATGTGTGAACAGTCAAGGTAATCTAACAGCATGGGGAAGCCTGTAATCCTAGTGAAGCCATGTGCTCACTCTGCGCCGCTCTAGCAAGAGAGAATGATGTGGTTAGCTCTCAGTGAATAGAAAGTGTCAGTGACTCCCTTACACAACAGTTGATGGCAAACTGGGAGAGGTTGCAAATACCTCCAGCTCCAGCCTGAAAGGAACCAAACACTATAAGTTTACGACCCCAGTCATTACAGCATTGGGCTGATCCTTACCATGCTCTGAGACTGCTGCAGCTGACAGATTTCAGCAAGCATAGTGATGCACAGACGCCTCACACACTGCTCCTCACTGATGCTCAGGTCGGAGAATTGCTTCTTGAACATCCTGGGCAGATATGACCTCCAGACGAGAGCCATTCTCCTCCTTCTTCTTATTGCAGCAGCTTGGCATGTTCTGTATCACTTCTTCTCATTCTCCCAGTGCATAGAGAATGTCTGCTAGTGGACACGCAGGGAGAAACCAGTTTGTGCAGAAAACCTGAAGCCAGCTAAAACTCCTTGAACACCCTGCCACACTATTCCCTGCAGACGTCTGCAACTTTAAATACTATAAAAAGCACCAAACATGTAAATCATAACAGCTAGAACAACATCAAACAGCAATTAATCTGTAAGAAGTCGACACTCCATTAAATAATGCTGGTGGGATCTCCCCTCCCTGCTACCGATTGTGTTTTCAGCTGTTGAGAGGGTGTTAGCTGGAGCGTTGAACTCCAAATTGGCAGCACTGGTGTCAAATCAGCATTACATGCTGATCAATGCCATAATCTGCATTGGACATTCATTTACGATGGACATTCATTATGTGTGTGCTAATGCCCTCACCAACATGGTGTCTGGCATAACTCACCCCAAATGTGTGCACCTGCATCGTACATCCATTTTAGTTGCCAAACAAATGCCCCAATTTTGTGGCCCCCATTTCTGAGACGCAAAAGCCTGAGTCATCACAAACTGTGCCCAGTATTGCTGAGTCTCTGAAGTGGAGGAACCACTCTCCAGAATGACCAGAATGAAACAAGGCACCCAGCAGGAATGGTTGGAGGCACTGATGGTGGAACGCATGAGCTAATACAGGTCTGGGTCAACTTACAGACAGATTATCTAGTCCTGAGCTGTCACATTACCTTTTTGATTGCTGTCTCTGGAGAGTTTGCATTCTTCATCTCGGTTGTCAGAGATCAGGTCTTTAGTATTTTGGATAAAGTTTTGTAAGGGACAGTGCTCAGTGCAGGATGGCAGAACGAGCAGATGTGCCTCAGAATTAGTATCATTCCTGAAGTACATGTCCAACGTGAAGGACCTGCAGAAGCCACATGCAGGGGGAATAAATTCCATTCAGTGTGGGTTTGAAAGAATCTGAATGAAAACACAATAGTACAAAGGACAACAATCCACCTTAGATGACAAATGGCTGCCTGACACACTTACAGTCCTCAGAACATGTACTGGCTCCTTGTAGGTCCATATCAGAAGTGCTCATCCATTGGACAGTGAGAAACTCAAAAGGTGTGTGTTTAAACTCTCCATGGTTTCCTCTGTCCGTATCTCTGTAATCTCCTCCCACCCTGTAATACTTTGAGATATTGATGTTCCTCCAATTCTGACCTCTTTAACATCCTGAATTTTAATTACTTCACTATTGTCGGTTGTGCTTTCAGTTGTCTAGGGTCTAAGTTCTGGAATTCCCTTCTTCAACCTCACTATCCCTTTTCTCCTTTCAGATACACCTCCTTTGACCAAGCCTTTGGTCACCTGAATGAAATTCTCCTAAAGTGGCTCATTGTCAAATTGTGCTTTCCAATGCTCTTCTGAGGGAATGTTGTACTGCCAGAAGATCACTACTGAGGGAGTGCTGCACTGTCAGAGGGTCAGAACTGAGGGAGTGCTGCACTGCCAGAGAGTCAAAACTGAAGGAGTGCTGCACTGTCAGGGGGTCACTACTGAGGGAGTGCTGCACTGACAGAGGGTCAGAGCTGAAGGAGTGCTGCACTGCCAGAGACTCAAAACTGAGGGAGTGCTGCACTGTTGGAGGGTCAGTACTGAGTGAGTGCTGTACTGCCAGAGGGTCAGTACTGAGGGAGTGCTGCACTATCGGAGGGTCAGTACTGAGGAAGTGCTGCACTGTTGGAGGGTCAGTACTGAGGGAGCATTGTGCTGTTGGAGGTTCAAACTAGGAGTGCTGCACTGTCAGAACATTAGTATTCAGGGAGCGCTGCAGTGTTGGAGGAGCCATACTGAGGGGGCAGGAGGGAGAGAGTGAGGGAGAGAGAGGGAGAAGGAGAGAGGGGGAGAGATTGTGGGGGAGAGAGTGTGGGTGAGTGTGGGGGGGGGAAATGGGGGTGAATGGGTATAGAAACTGACCCCTCACTGGGGATGAAGTGCTGCACTGTTGGAGGGTCAGTACTGAGTGAGTGCTGTACTACCAGAGGGTCAGTACTGAGGGAGTGCTGCACTATCGGAGGGTCAATACTAAGGGAGCACTGCACTGTCGGAGGGTCAGTACTGAGGGAGTGCTGCACTGTTCGAGGGTCAGTACTGAGGGAGTGCTGCACTGCCAGAGGGTCAGTACTGAAGGTGTGCTGCACTGTCGGAGGGTCAGAACTGACGGAGTGAAGCACTGTCGGAGGGTCAATACTGAGGGAGTGCCGCACTGTCGGAGGGTCAGTACTGAGGGAGTGCTGCACTGTTGGAAGGGCAGTACTGAGGGTGCATTGTGCTGTTGGAGGCTCAAACGAGGAGTGCTGCACTGTCAGAACATTAGTATTCAGGGAGCGCTGCAGTGTTGGAGGAGCCATACTGAGGGGGCAGGAGGGAGAGAGTGAGGGAGAGAGAGGGAGAAGGAGAGAGGGGGAGAGATTGTGGGGGAGAGAGTGTGGGTGAGTGTGGGGGGGGGAAATGGGGGTGAATGGGTATAGAAACTGACCCCTCACTGGGGAGGAGTGCGAGAGGAGGGTAACTGCAACTGACCCCACGGAAGCTATGAATGATCCGGCAAAAATCAATAGACAAGATGAAGGAACCACAAGTGGGTATATGGCTTTGAGTATTGTGCATGGCAGCAATCTTCCCTTCTTCATGACTATTCTTTCATGAGTAAGGGCAAACAGACCTGAAAGACATGCTTCTATGAAGGACAGGCAGCAGCGTATGTGCTTTAGAGTCTCCACCAACCTGTTATTCTCTTGATATAGTGCAGCAGGGGAGATGAGCAGGGCCTTGCTAGGAATTCCCTGCAGGGCATGGGATCTCCGGCAGCAGAGCTCATTGGCCCGGGAGCAGGCTGGGAAGGGGACACGGTCGGCCCTGTGGGCACCCTTTGGGACACAAAATGATGTCCTCGGTAGGCTGGGAGCAGAGCCTAGAGCCCGGATTGTGGGCTGAAGAAGAAGGAGGTCAAAGCCTGAAGCCACAATGAGGGAGAGAAATTGAGAGCAGCAGCAAGAAGCAGAAGTAGATGCTGGGACTTGTGAGTCACTGTGTCGAGGAGCCTAGGTTGCATATAGATTGCTTGAAGCCTCTGATGGTGGCTTGAGATCAGGAAGTAGAAGTGGAGCAGGCATAGCGCTGCTGGACAGGGCACTTGGACAGCACCCGAGTTTGAGAAGTCACGAGGAGAGGAAGATTCCCTCTGTGTCAGGGGAGAACAAGGTAACCTGGGTCACGTGGTTAGAGGAAATTAGCTTCAGAGTCTTCACCAGCTGAACTGCTACCCAGCGGATTAGAGATCAGGGATTAAACTCTCAACAGTATCGAACTAGATCTGACGTGTCGGCCATGAGTGTCCTCTGTAAATAGTTTGTTTCCAGGAGTTAAGCTTTTCACTAATGTTTATAAAGATTTGATACCAGTGGATTAAAGGATCTGGTTTTATTCTGTGAAGGGCAGCCAGCAGAGTGTCCATCTTTCAGAATCCCCAAAACTTACCCATCATCCTCTTGATATAGTTCAAACATGTGACAGGAAGCATATGGAGGATTGATGCCGTTGTAGATATTCAGTGCTATCTGGAGAGCTATGAGCGTTGTATCATGCTGCGGAATAAATACACATTTTTAAATGGGTCAGAAATAATTCTATACATTAAATATGCTATATTTATATAGCACCTTACAGCACTTCAGAAGCCACAGAGTACTCCATAGCTAAAGAAGTACTTCTGAAGTTGAGTCACTTCCTACATTATTACTTAGGAAATGTGCATAAATCCACACACACGAAGATTATTGAGATGTGTTTTTAGTGGTAATTGTTGAGTTTATCAACCCTTCTTGTCACTTCCTCGAAGCTCTAATCAATTAGTCGAACAGGATTTCCCTTTCACAGAACAATGTTGACTCTGCCTGATTGTGTTATGATTTTCTAAATGTCTGTTATTATCTCTTTAATAATGGTTTCAAGCATTTTTGCAATGACATGTTAGGCTAACTGATCTATAGTTTCCTGCATTCTGTCTCTCTCCTTTCTTCAATAGATGTGTTACATTAGCAATTTTCCAATCCACTGGATTCCCAGAATCTAGGGAATGCATCTACCATCTCCGCAGCCACTTCTTTTAAGGCCCAAGGGTGCAGGCCATCAGCCCTAAACACTTGTCAGCTTTTAGTGCCTTTGTTATCCCAGTAACTTTTCCATAACGATTGTGATTGTTTAAAATACCTCCCTCTCTTTTCCCCCTTGTTCTTTGTAATAAAGCCATGTGATTTTTTACATCCATCTGAGAAGGCAAAATCTACCAGAGGACTGTGTGTGGGAGCAGCAATGGGGCAGAGGACCTTGTGATGGAGGATCAGTGGGGTAGGGGACCGTGTGCGAGGAGCTGAGTGAGAGGAGGACTCTGGGACAGGCAGTCAGCAGCACCCAGAGGAGAGAGCGAGAGGAGGGCCCTGGGACAGGCAGTCAGCAGCACCTAGAGGTGAGTATGAGAGGAGGACTCTGGGACAGGCAGTCAGCAGCACCTAGAGGAGTCGGGAGCTGAAAAAGAGCGCGAGAGGAGTCAGGAGTTGAAGTGAAGCGCGAGAGGAGTCAGGAGTTGAAGTGAAGCGCGAGAGGAGTCAGGAGTTGAAGAGAAGTGCGCGAGGAGTCGGGAGTTGAAGAGGAGTGCTAGAGGAATCGGGAGTTGAAGAGAAGCGCGAGAGGAGTCGGGAGTTGAAGAGGAGCGCGAGAAGAGTCGGGAGTTGAAGAGAAGCTGGGAGAGCAGGGGTGACTGAGGGAGTTCGAAGAGGAGGAAATGAAGTGATCCTTTGAGTACCGTGAGTACAGCCGGGTAAGCATTTACTACTTTTATTGCTTATAGTTTTTAAGGTCTTATTTTGTGGCTCATTACTTGTAGGGGCTATATTCTGTAACAACGAGGAGCAGGGAAGAAGGGCCCGAGAGTAATTGATATTAAGTATCTTCCAAAAGGTTTAATTTAATTTAAAGGGGTATGTCATGGCAGGAGAGCTCAAAGCCATGGTGTGCTCCTCCTGCTCTATGTGGGAAGCCAGGCACAAGTCCAGTGCCCGGGGCCAGCATGTGTGGTGGAAGTGTCTCTAGCTGCAGCTCCTGGAAGCCCGGGTTTTGGAGCTGGAGCGGTGGCTGGGGACACTGTGGAGCATCTGCAAGGCAGAGATTATCGTGGATAGCACGTATAGAGAAGTGGTCACACCGCAGGCTAAGAGTCCACAGGCAGGAAGGGAATGGGTGACCACCAGGCAAAGCAAGAGGACTAGGCAGGCAGTGCAGGAATCTCCTGCAGCTATTCCCCTGCAAAACAGATATACCGCTTTGGATACTGTTGGGGGGAATGGCCTCTCAGGAGAAAGCATCAACAGCCAAATTCATTGCACTATGATTGGCTCTGCTGCACAGGGGAGGAGTAAAAAGTGTGGGAATGCAATAGTTATAGGGGATTCAATTGTAAGGGGAATAGATAGGCGTTTCTGTGGCCGCAAATGAAACTCCAGGATGGTATGTTGCCTCCCTGGTGCTAGGGTCAAGGATGTCTCAGAGCAGCTAGAGGACATTCTGAAGGGGGAGGGTGAACAGCCAGTGGTCGTGGTACACATTGGTACAAACGACATAGGTAAAAAAGGGATGAGGTCCTAAAAGCAGAATATAGGGAGTTAGGAAGTAAGTTGAAAAGTAGGACCTCAAAGGTAGCTATCTCAGGATTACTATCAGTGCCATGTGCCAGTCAGAGCAGAAATAGCAGGATATATCGGATGAATACGTGGCTGAAGAGATGGTGTGAAGGGGAAGGTTTCAGATTCCTGGGGCATTGGGACCAGTTCTGGGGGAGGTGGGGCCAGCACAAACTGGACGGGTTACACCTGGGCAGGACCGGGACTGATGTCCTGGGGGAACATTTGCTAGAGTAGTTGGAGAGGGTTTAAACTAAAATGGCAGGGGGATGGGAACCTATGCAAGGAGTCAGAGGAAGGGGAATCAAAGACAAGAACAAAAGACAGAAAGCGGAATAAGAAAAGTGATAGGTAGAGAAATCAAGGGCAAGAATCAAACAGGGCCTCAGTGAAAAATAGTCGGAACGGGACAAGTAATGTTAAAAAGACAAGCATTAAGGCTTTGTGCCTTAACGCGAGGAACATTCGCAATAAAGTGGATGAATTAACCGCGCAAATAGATGTAAACAGGTATGATATAGTCAGGATTACGGAGACATGGCTGCAGGGTGACCAGGGATTGGAACTGAACATCCAGGGCTATTCAGTATTTAGAAAGGACAGACAAAAAGGAAAAGGTGGTGGAGTTGCATTGCTGGTTAAAGAGGAAATTAATGCAATAGTGAGGAAAGATATTAACTCCGATGATGTGGAATCTATATGGGTGAGAGCTGAGAAACGGTAAGGGGCAAAAAACATTAGTGGGGGTTGTATACAGACCCCCAAACTGTAGTGGTGATGTTAGGAATGGCATTAAACAGGAAATTAGAGACGCATGCAATAAAGGAACATCTGTAATTATGGGTGTCTTTAATATCCATATAGATTGGGCAAATCAAATTAGTAACAATACCATAGAGGAGGAATTCCTGGAGTGTAAATGCGATATTTTTCTGGACCAATACATTGGGGAACCAACGAGAGAACAGGCCATCTTCGACTGGGTATTGTGTAATGAGAAAGGAATAATTGGAAATCTAGTTGTGCGAGGCCCCTTGGGGATGAGCGACCATAATATGATAGAATTCTTCATCAAGATGGAGAGTGACGTAGTTGATTCTGAGACTTAGGTCCTGAATCTTAATAATGGAAACTACGCTGGTATGAGGTGCGAGTTGGCTACAATGGATTGGGAAATGATAATTAAAGGGGTGACGGTGGATAGGCAATGGCAAACATTCAAAGAGTGCATGGGTGAACTGCAACAATTGTTTATTCCTGTCTGGCACAAAAGTAAAACAGGAAAGGTGGCCAAACCATGGCTTACAAGGGAAATTAGAGATAGTATTAGATACAAGGAAGAGGCATACAAATTGGCCAGAAAAAAACAACAGACCTGCGGATTGGGAGCAGTTTAGAATTCAGCAAAGGAGGACCAAAGGATCGATTAAGAAGGGGAAAATAGAGTACGAGAGTAAGCTTGCAGGGAACATAAAAACTGACTGTAAAAGTTTTTATAGGTATGTGAAGAGAAAATGATTGGTGAAGACAAATGTAGGTCCCTTACAGTCAGAAACAGGGGAATTTAAAAAGGGGAACGAAGAAATGGCTGACCAACTAAATACATACTTTGGTTCTGCTTTCACAAAGGAGGACACTAATAACATACCAGAAATGTTAGGGAACACAGGGTTTAATGAGGTAGAGGAACTGAAAGAAATCAGTATTAGTAGGGAAATGGTGTTGGGGAAATTGATGGGATTGAAGGCCGATAAATCCCCAGGGCCTGATAATCTACATCCCAGAGTACTTAAGGAAATGGCCCTAGAAATAGTGGATACATTGGTGGTCATCTTCTGAGATTCTATAGACTCTGGAACAGTTCCTACAGATTGAAGGGTAGCTAATGTAACCCCACTATTTAAAAAGGGAGGCAGAGAGAAAACAGGGAATTATAGACCAGTCAGCCTGACATCGGTAGTGGGGAAAAATCTAGAGTCCATTATAAAAGATTTAATAGCTGAGCATGTGGAAAACAGTGGCAGAATCGGACACAGTCAGCATGGATCTATGAAAGGGAAATCATGCTTGACAAATCTACTGGAATTTTTCGAGGATGTAACTGGTAGAGTTGATGATGGGGAGCCAGTGGATGTGGTTTATTTGGACTTTCAGAAGGCTTTCGACAAAGTCCTACATAAGAGATTGGCGTGTAAAATTAAAGCACATGGGAAGTGTATTGAGATGGATAGAAAACTGGTTGGCAGACAGGAAACAAAGAGTAGGAATAAACGGGTCTTTTTCCGAATGGCAGGCAGTGATTAGTGGGGTATCGCAGGGATCGGTGCTGGGACCCCAGCTATTCACAATATATATATTAATATATTAATGATTTAGATGAGGGAATTAAATGTCATATCTCCAAATTTGCAGATGACACAAAGCTGGGTGGGAGGGTGAGCTGTGAGGAGGATGCAGAGATGCTTCAGTGTGATTTGGACAAGCTGAGTGAGTGGGCAAATGCATGGCAGATGCAGTATAATGTGGATAAATGTGAGGTTATCCATTTTGGTAGCAAGAACAGGAAGGCAGATTATTATCTGAATGGCTATAAATTGAGAGAGGGCAATGTGCACCGAGACCTGGGTGTCCTCGTACACCAGTCGCGGAAGGTAAGCTTGCAGGTGCAGCAGGCGGTAAAGAAGGCAAATGGTATGTTGGCCTTCATAGCCAGAGGATTTGAGTACAAGAACAGGGATGTCTTGCTGCAATTGTACAGGGCCTTGGTGAGACCACACCTGGAATAATGTGTGCAGTTTTGGTCTCCTTATTTGAGGAAGGATGTACTTGCTATAGAGGGAGTGCAGCGAAGGTTTACCCGACTGATTCCTGGGATGGCAGGACTGACGTATGAGGAGAGATTGAGTCGATTAGGATTATATTCGCTGGAGTTCAGAAGAATGAGGGGAGATCTCAAAGAAACCTATAAAATTCTAACAGGACTAGAAAGTGTAAATTCAGGAAGGATGTTCCCGATGGTGGGGGAGTCCAGAACCGGGGGTCACAGTCTGAACATATGGGGTAGACCATTTAGGACTGAGATGAGGAGAAATTTCTTCACTCAGAGAGTAGTGAGCCTGTGGAATTCGTTACCACAGAAAGTAGTTGAGGCCAAAACATTGTATGTTTTCAATAAGGAGTTAGATATAGCTCTTAATGCGAAAGGGATCAAAGGATATGGGGAGAAAGCGGGAGCAGGCTATTGAGTTGGATGATCAGCCATGATCATAATGAATGGCAGAGCAGGCTCGAAGGGCTGAATGGCCTACATCTGCTCCTAGTTTCTATGGTGCTAAAAATAAATAAGAAGAAAGCTGCATGTATAAACTATGTAATTAAACAGTTATATAATCCTGTTAATCATTTGCATTTAACACTGTTATTTACAGTGTATTTTATACTACTGATAGAATCAAATAAAAACAAACATTTATATTCAATATTTCTGATGGGAGACTCACCGCCGAATACATGATCAATTTGAGACGGGGATTGGAATTGGTGTCATTTATTGCTTGAGTAATGTTTTGGAGGATTTGCTTGAGGAGCACACCTGTAGCAAGAACAAATCTTTAGCTACATAATAAAGGAACAGAGGTAAACAGAGCTCATAGCAGTACAATAACAATAAAGACTGATCAACACACAGTTATTCAGTTACAGCACTCAGATTGCATATTACCATTCCAGTCAAGCAAAAATGTGAAACCAGACCCTCCCAGAGACTGGTCAGTGTGGGGCAGTTACTGTGAAACTAGACCCTCCAAGAGGCTGATCAGTGTGGGAACAGTTACTGTGAAACCAGACCCTCCCAGAGACTGGTCAGTGTGGGGACAGCTACTGTGAAACTAGACCCTCCAAGAGGCTGATCAGTGTGGGAACAGTTACTGTGAAACCAGACCCTCCCAGAGACTGGTCAGTGTGGGGACAGTTACTGTGAAACCAGACCCTCGCAGAGACTGGTCAGTGTGGGGCAGTTACTGTGAAACCAGACCCTCCCAGAGACTGGTCAGTGTGGGGAGGTTTACTTTGAAACCAGACCTTCCCAGAGACTGGTCAGCAGAGGTGTAGTGCTGCCGGAGCACACTGGAGAGCTGCTCTGATACATTCTATTTAAATTCAGCTGGAGTGGAGTGCGAGGCAGCTGGAGTAGGGCCCAGGCAGGGTGGAGTGGATTGCGAGGCAACAGGAGCAGTGGCCGGGTGAGCTGGAGTCAAGGGCGAGGTAGCCGGGGCAGGAGCCAGGCAGGCCGGAGTGGAGTGCGAAGCAATAGGAGCAGGACCCAGGCAGGGTGGAGTGGAGTGCGAGGCAATAGGAGCAGGACCCAGGCGAGCTGGAGTGGAGCATGAGGCAATATGAGCAGGACCCAGGTGAGCTGGAGTGGAGCGTGACGCAATATGAGCAGGACCCAGGTGGGCTGGAGTGGAGTGCGAGGCAATAGGAGCAGGACCCAGGCGAGCTGGAGTGGAGTGCGAGGCAATATGAGCAGGACCCAGGTGAGCTGGAGTGGAGCGTGATGCAATATGAGCAGGACCCAGGTGAGCTGGAGTGGAGTGCGAGGCAATAGGAGCAGGACCCAGGCGAGCTGGAGTGGAGCGTGATGCAATATGAACAGGACCCAGGCAAGCTGGAGTGGAGTGCGAGGCAATAGGAGCAGGACCCAGGCGAGCTGGAGTGGAGCGTGATGCAATAGGAGCAGGACCCAGGCGAGCTGGAGTGGAGTGCGAGGCAATAGGAGCAGGACCCAGGCGAGCTGGAGTGGAGCGTGATGCAATATGAACAGGACCCAGGCGAGCTGGAGTGGAGTGCGAGGCAATAGGAGCAGGAGCCAGGCAAGCTGGAGTGGAGCGTGATGCAATATGAGCAGGACCCAGGCGAGCTGGAGTGGAGCGAAAGGCAGCTGGAGCAGGGGCCAGGCAGGGCGGAGTGGAGTGCGAGGCAATAAGAGCAGGATCCAGATGAGCTGGAGTGGAGCGTGAGGCAGCCGGAGCAGGGCCCAGGTGAGTACAAGTGGGGCATAAGGCAGGCAGAGTGGGGTGCACTGGTGTGAGTAATTGAAGACTGTGTGAGAGAGAGAGAGTGTGAAGGGATGGGGGGCGGGGGAGTGCGAGGGAGTGGGGGCACAGAGAATGTAAGGGAGTGGGGGTGAGAGAGGGGTTGGGTGGTAGGGAAGGGGTGGGGGAGAGGGTGTTTGGGGAGAGAGCAATTGGGGGGAGAGATAGTGTGTGGGGGTGGGAAGGAAAGAGGAGGAGAGAGGAGTTGCGGTGGGAGAGCTTGTCGGGGAGAGAGAGTGTGGGAGGGAGAGTGAGGGTGGAAAGCGAGTGTGTGGGGGAGGCAGAATGTGTGGCAATGAGAGTGTTGGGGGAGTGGAGAGAGAGTGTGTGGGGGTGGGAGGGTGTGTGCAGGGGGGACACTGTGTGGAAGGAGAGAGTGTGTGGGGGGAGAGTGTGTTGGGGTAGGGAGAGTGTGGGGGTATAGAGTCTTTGGGGGTGGAGAAAGAGTGAGGGGGGAAGAGTGTGTGGGGGAGGAGTATGTGGAGGGAGAGAGAGGGTCTGGGGGAGAGAGAGTGTGTGTGTAGAGGGGAGAGAGGGAGTGTGAGGGGAGGGAGTCAGGGGAGAGAGAGTGTGGGGAGAAGGTGTGGGGAGAGAGAGTGTGGGGAGAGAGAGGTGGAGGCGAGAGAGTGATACAAATGAATTCATTGACGGTGATGGGGAATGCAGTATAGCACTTGTATTTGCTGCTGGCAGCTTTACATGGAATTTATAGCACAGAAACAGGCCATTGGCTCACCTATACCAACATATGACATCGGAGCAGGAGAAGGCCATTCGGCCCCTCGAGCCTGCTCCACCATTCAATAAGATCATGGCTGATTGGTTCGTGTTTCAAATTCCACATTCCCACGATAACCTTTGATTCCCTTGCCTAACAAGCATCTATCTACCTCTACCTAAAAAATGTACAATGGTCTCACCTCCAGCACCTTCTGAGGCAGAGAGTTCCAAAGTTGCACAACCCCCTAAAAGAAAACATTTCTCCTCATCTCTGTCCTAAAAGGGCAATTCCTAATTTTAAAACAGTGCTCCCTAGCTCTGGACTCACCCACAAGAGGAAACATCCTTTCCACATCCACCTTGTTGAGACCGTTCAGGATCCTATATGCTTCAATCAAGCCACCTCTCACTATTCTAAACTCTACTGGAAACAAGCCCAGTCTGTCTATGTTGGTGCTTATGTTCCACACACACCTCCCCCCATTCTTCTTGATCACACTATCAGGATAACCTCAGCTTCTTTCTTCCTCATGTGTTTATCAAGTTCCTTGAACGTATCTGTACTATAATCATAGAATGATTCCGGCACAGAAGCTGCCTTTCAGCACATTGTCTTTGTGTCAGTTCACTGCAACAACTCAGCTTGTCCCACTCCTCCCCTTTCCCTGTAGCCCTGTAAAATCTCTTCAGATAATTATGCAGTTCCCTTTTGAAAATGCAATTGAATCTGTCTCCACCACACGCTCAGGCAGTGCATTCCAGATCCAAACCATCCGTTGCATAAAGAGATAAAAGCAAAAAACTGCGGATGCTGGAAATCCAAAATAAAAACAGAAACAGAATTACCTGGAAAAACTCAGCAGGTCTGGCAGCATCGGCGGAGGAGAGCACAGTTGACGTTTACTGAACAGTTCTGTTGAAGGGTCATGAGGACTCGAAACGTCAACTGTGCTCTCCTCTGCCGATGCTGCCAGACCTGCTGAGTTTTTCCAGGTATTTCTGTTTCTGTTATTGTGTTGCATAAAGAGGTTTTTCCTCATGCTGATTCTGGTTAAACACCTTAGGGTTCTCAACACTCTGCCGACGGGAACAGTTTCTCCCCATTTATTCTATCCAGACCCTTCCTGATTTTGAACACGTCTAATACTCTCCCCTCAACCTTCTCTTCTCCAAGGAGAACAGCCCCAGCTTCACCAATCTATTCACATAGCTGATGTTTCTCATCCTTGGAGCAATTCTTGTAAATCTTTTCTGCACCCTTTCTAAAACCTTCAAATCCTTCCTGTTGAGGCTGAACCAGTGTGTTATGAAGGTTCATGGCTTACTTGCTTTTGTACTCTGTGCCCCAGTTTGTAAAACCCAGGATTCAGTATAATTTATTATCTGTTTTCCCAGCCTGTACTGTCACCTTCAATGATTTATGCACATATACACCCAGGTCCTTCTGCTTCTGCATTCCCTTTGGATTTGTACCCTTTATTTTATGTTCTCTCCTTGTTCTTCTGAAGGAAATTTATCACTTCACACTTCTCTCCATTGAATTTCATCTGCCATGTGTCTACCCATTCCAGCTTGTCTATATCCTCTTGAAGTCTATCACTATCCTCCACACAGTTCACAATACTTCCAAGTCTGGCATCATTTTCAAATTTTGAAACTGTGCCCTGTAGATCCAGGTCTGGGTTAAAAATATAAATCAAGAAAACAAGTGGTCCCTCTATATACCCCTCCGTCAGAAGTGAGTAAAGTTTTCTCAAATTCATGTTTTTAATACACTTGAATTAAATAATTAAACAGTTGAAATTCTAGCTCTGCTAAAGAAGAATGATTCAAAATACTACATGGTTCAAAATAAAACACCTACGGGCACTAATATTTTTCACTTAAAAAGCACAGTTTAACTGACGTTAAGGGACTAAAGTGATGAATGCATTATAAAACAACATAATACTAGGTTTAGAAATGATATGGCCAATACATTTTCTAACAGCATGCACACCTCAAAACTTGCAACTTTGACAGAGCCTGGTTAGTGAGAGGACAGTTACTGCGAAGCCAGACCCGCCCAGAGACTGGTCAGTGTGGGGACAGTAACTGTGAAACCAGACCCTCCCAGAGACTGCTCAGTATGGAGACAGTTAGTGTGAAACCAGACCCTCCCAAAGACTGGTCAGAGTGGGGACAGTTACTGTGAAACCAGACCTTCCCAGAGACTGGTCAGTGTGGGGACAGTTATTATGAAACAAAACCCTCCCAGAGACTGGTCAGTGTGAGGACAGTAACTGTGAAACCAGACCCTCCCAAAGACTGGTCAGTGTGAGGACAGTTACTGTGAAACCAGATCCTCCCAGAGACTGGTCAGTGTGGGGACAGTCACTGTGAAACTGGACCCTCCTAGGGACTGGTCAGTGTGGGGACAGTTACTGTGAAACCAGACCCTCCCAGAGACTGGTCAGTGTGAGGACAGTTACTGTGAAACCAGATCCTCCCAGAGACTGGTCAGTGTGGGGACACTTACTGTGAAGCCAGACCCTCCCAGAGACTGGTCAGTGTGAGGACAGTTACTGTGAAACCAGATCCTCCCAGAGACTGGTCAGTGTGGGGACACTTACTGTGAAGCCAGACCCTCCCAAAGACTGGTCAGTGTGGGGACATTAACTGTGAAATCAGACCCTCCCAGAGACTGGTCAGTGTGGGGACATTAACTGTGAAATCAGACCCTCCCAGAGACTGGTCAGTGTGGGGACAATAAACTGCTTCATCTGGATTTCAGGGGTGAGTGGCAGTGACCGGGAGAACCTGAGCCCAGCTTTCTGTTGAGATTCCACATCTACCTTAGAAGCATTCGGAGATGGGATGTTGCTGTTCACTCTATGTGATTCAAACAGCCTATATTTAGGAGTGTGTCCATACTGCCCAATATTTAGTCGTACAATAGCAGCACTCAGGGTAGAACATGAGGGCCCTTTGTGATCTGTATTGATAATCTTTTCAAGGGCAGATTGAGAAACATGTGGCGAAAAGATATGAGACTGTAAACGCTTTATTTCAGTGTAGTAGTCACAGGAAATTGCACCTACCTCATATCAGCTGCCGGCACTTCTCAAAAACACTCAGAATAAAATAGAATAAGCCCTGTGCCCCATCCCTCCATTGCGGAGGGAGTGATGAGGGAGGGGCGTATTGAACTCCAACAGAATTAGCTGGAACAACATTAATTCTCTCCCTCTGAAAAAATAATCAATTCTAAGGAGTCAGACACCAAGACAAGGTACAGATAAGGTCATAGAGATTGCACTCACCATATTGAGGGCACTAGACTCTACAAATATCCCTGGAGCAAAAGCAGGAAGCCTGTGGCCCCCTGCATGCCCCTATATGTAGCAAATAGCTTCCAGCATGAGGTTAAATAACAAACTGAGCTCAAGCCAAAGTGATGGACAGGTACCCTGACATCTTGGGTAGCTGTCCTGTACTCATTGGTCAGAAGGGTCTGAATGGGTGATTGACATAGGGTAAGCTACCAGCCCCTAGAAATAAAGAATATTTACCAGTGCTCGAAGACAGGGGGCAGTTCTCGTCAGGTGGCAGCCCTCAACAGGCCGATAGAAGATGGACCAGAAGGAAGACGGGGGAAGAATTACCCCACGCTTCAACTAGAGAGCAGAACACTGCATCACAACCTACTGAGAATAACACACTCTGTGTCAACTGTCCATTCATCCTCTGGGATCAGTGAACCCCTCTCAACTGTTAAAAGTTGTATACTTCTGTCTATTTAGCTAATGCATCGGGCGAGATTCTCCAGCACTGCCCTCCACCAGGATCGTCTGGTCCCACCGAAAGTCAATGGACTTTTGGCTAGGCCGTCACGTCCCCTACAATCCCCACAATGGCGCCGGAAAATTCCAGCCATCATATCCAGACTGCTGCTTCTTAATCAACTACCTTAAAATTACTCACAAATAGCCGACTGTCTATCTTAGGTATCTGTGGCTGCTGAACCCAGAATTTTAGGGATTGGTGTCAGGAGTGGGATCCACAGTAGTTGACGTGCCATTGGTTTGAAATTTGAGAAACAGCAGTCTTTTGCTGTAGTTAAACGCACAAGGGGGCCAGGAGTCTCAGTGGCACTGGCATATGCTAGGAAATGACTGATAGAGAGACAGCCTGAGAAAACAGGTGCACCTGGAGCAAGAGATATCCTGGGTGCTGTAGAGTACGATGGAGATAACGAGTATATCATTGATAGACTTTCTAAAGAGGTTCTGCAAGGAAAGATTAAGTTGAAAAAAGATCCAGAATAAGTTGGTTTACGGTGCATGTATGTTTGCCTTACAGCTGAATAAAAAGTACAAGAAGTTAAGGGGACGGGTCAATAAGTTACAAAAGGAATGCGATAGGTGGCAGGAGAGCATTGCTTTGCTACACAATCAGCTATGCTAGGAACAGGAGGCACATGATATAGTGTGTAACACAAGGAACAAACTAGGCCAAACACTGGAATCTGTGAGGGCTCAAGTGGCTCAGGAGAACTGTGTGCAGTTCTGGTCGCCACATTATAGGAAGGATGTTATTGCACTGGAGGGGTGCAGAGGAAATTCACCAGGATGTTGCCTGGGATGAAACATTTAAGTTATGAAGAGAGATTGGATAGACTTGGGTTGATTTCGTTGGAGCAGAGAAGACTTGAGGGGCAACCTGATCGAGGTGTACAAAGTTATGAGGGGCATGGACAGGGTGGATAGGGAGCAGCTGTTCCCCTTAGTTGAAGGGTCAGTCACGAGGGGACATAAGTTCAAGGTGAGGGGCAGGAGGTTTAGGGGGGATGTGAGGAAAAAATTTTTTAACCAGGGTGGTGACGGTCTGGAAAGCGCCGCCTGGGAGGGTGCTGGAGGCGGGTTGCCTCACATCCTTTAAAAAGTACCTGGATGAGCACTTGGTACGTCTATTTGGACATGGACTGCTTCACTGTCTGAGGAGTTGCGAATGGTGCTGAACATTGCGTAATCATCAGCGAACATCCCCACTTCTGACCTTATGATGGAAGGAAGGTCATTGATGAAGCAGCTGAAGACTGTTGGATTGACGACACTACCCTAAGGAACTCCTGCAGTGACGTCCTGGGACTGAGATGATTAACCTCCAACAATCACAACCATCTTCCTTGGTGCTGGTATGACTCCAACCAGCAGAGAGCTTTCCCACGAGTTCCCATTGACTCCAATTTTCCTAGAGATCCTTGATGCCAGATTCGGTCAAATGCTGCCTTGATGTCAAGGGCAGTAACTCTCACCACACCTCTGGAGTTCAGCTCTTTTCTCCATGTTTGAACCAAGGCTGTAATGAGGTCAGGAGCTGAGTCACCCCCTGCAGTGTGAAGAGCCACATTCTGGAAGCTGCTGCAGAGCAAAGATCCACATCCCGGAAACTCCTCCAGTGTGAAGATCCACATCCCGGAAACTCCTGCAGTGTGAAGATCCACATCCCGGAAACTCCTGCAGTGTGAAGATCCACATCTCAGAATCTGCTGCAGAGTGAAGATTCACATCCCGGAATCTCCTGCAGTGTGAAGATCCACATCCCGGAAACTCCTGCAGTGTGAAGATCCACATCTCAGAATCTGCTGCAGAGTGAAGATTCACATCCCGGAATCTCCTGCAGTGCGAAGATCCACATCCTGGAAACTGCTGCAGTGTGAAGATCCATATCCCGGAAACGCCTGCAAGTGTGAAGATCCATATCCCGGAAACACCAGCAGTGTGAAGGATCCACATCCCGGAAACGCCTGCAGTGTGAAGATCCATATCCCGGAAACACCGGCAGTGTGAAGATCCACATCCCGGAAACGCCTGCAGTGTGAAGATCCATATCCCGGAAACACCAGCAGTGTGAAGATCCACATCCCGGAAACGCCTGCAGTGTGAAGATCCATATCCCGGAAACACTGGCAGTGTGAAGGATCCACATCCCGGAAGCTACTGCAGTGTGAAGATCCACATGCCGGAAAATCTTCCAGTGTGAAGATCCACATCACGGAAACTCCTGCAGTGTGAAGATCCACATCCCGGAAACTCCTGCAGTGTGAAAATCCACATCCCGGAAATGCCTGAAGTGTGAAGATCCACATCCCGGAAACGACTGCAGTGTGAAGATCCACATCCCGGAAACAGCAGCAGTGTGATGATCCACATCTTGGAAACTTGTGCAGTGTGAAGATCCACATCCCGGAAACTCCTGCAGTGTGATGATCCACATCCCAGAAACTCCTGCAGTGTGAAGATCCACATCCCAGAAACTCCTGCAGTGTGAAGATTCACATCCCGGAATCTCCTGCAGTGTGATGATCCACATCCCAGAAACTCCTGCAGTGTGAAGATCCACATCCCAGAAACTCCTGCAGTATGGAGATCCACATCCCGGAAACTCCTGCAGTGTGAAGATCCACATCCCGGAAACTCCTGCAGTGTGAAGATCCACATCCCGGAAACTCCTGCAGTGTGAAAATCCACATCCCGGAAACTCCTGCAGTGTGAAGATCCACATCCCGGAATCTCCTGCAGTGTGAAGATCCACATCCCGGAAACTCCTGCAGTGTGAAGATCCACATCCCGGAAACTCCTGCAGTGTGAAAATCCACCTCCTGGAAATGCCTGCAGTGTGAAGATCCACATCCCGGATCTCCTGCAGTGTGAAAATCCACATCCCGGATCTCCTGCAGTGTGAAGATCCACATCCCGGAAACTCCTGAAGTGTGAATATCCACCTCCCGGAAACTACTGCAGTGTGAAGATCCACATCCCGGAAACTCCTGAAGTGTGAATATCCACATCCCGGAAACTCCTGCAGTGTGAAGATCCACATCCCGGAAACTACTGCAGTGTGATGATCGACATTCCGGAAACTCCTGCAGTGTGAAGATCCACATCCCGGAAACTCCTGCGGTGTGAAGATCCATATCGCGGAAACGCCTGCGGTGTGAAGATCCATATCCCGGAAACTCCGGAAGTGTGAAGGATCCACATCCTGGAAACTCCTGCAGTGTGAAGATCCACATTCCGGAAACTCCTGCAGTGTGAAGATCCACATTCCGGAATCTCCTGCAGTGTGAAGATCCACATCCCGGAATCTCCTGCAATGTGAAGATCCACATCCCGGAATCTCCTGAAGTGTGAAGATCCACATCCCAGAATCTGCTGCAGAGTGAAGATCCACATCCCGGAATCTCCTGCAGTGTGAAGATCCACATCCCGGAATCTCCTGAAGTGTGAAGATCCACATCCCAGAATCTGCTGCAGAGTGAAGATCCACATCCCGGAATCTACTGCATTGTGAAGATCCACATCCCGGAATCTACTGCAGTGTGAAGATCCACATCCCGGAAACTCCTGCAGCGTGAAGATCCACATCCCGGAAACACCTGCATTGTGAAGATCCACATCCCGGAATCTACTGCAGTGTGAAGATCCACATCCCGGAAACTCCTGCAGCGTGAAGATCCACATCCCGGAAACTCCTGCAGTGTGAAGATCCACATCCTGGAAACTCCTCCAGTGTGAAGATCCACATCCCGGAAACTCCTGCAGTGTGAAGATCCACATCCCGGAAACTCCTGCAGTGTGAAGATCCACATCCCGGAAACTACTGCAGTGTGAAGATCCATATCCTGGAAACTCCTCCAGTGTGAAGATCCACATCCCGGAAACTCCTGCAGTGTGAAGATCCACATCCCGGAAACTCCTGCAGTGTGAAGATCCACATCCCGGAAACTCCTGCAGTGTGAAGATCCACATCCCGGAAACGCCTGCAGTGTGAAGATCCACATCACGGAAACACCAGCAGTGTGAAGATCCACATCCCGGAAACAGCAGCAGTGTGAAGATCCACATCCCGGAAACACCAGCAGTGTGATGATCCACATCTTGGAAACTTGTGCAGTGTGAAGTTCCACATCCCGGAAACTCCTGCAGTGTGAAGATCCACATCCCGGAAACTCCTGCAGTGTGAAGATCCACATCCCGGAAACACCAGCAGTGTGAAGATCTACTTCCCGGAAACTCCTGAAGTGTGAAGATCCACTTCCCGGAAACTCCTGCAGTGTGAAGATCCACTTCCTGGAAGCTGCTGCTAGGACAATATCCACATGGTCGATGCTCCACTCACCCACTGCTGCATGTGTTGTGCCAGGGTTCTCAGTCACTGGAGGCCTCTATCTTCCCAAGACTTCGTTCCAGTTGAGTCTTATGTGTAATTAGACAGAGGGGGCCAATTCCAGTTGGGCAATTAATAGGATGCAAAATGGTTTCATGCCAGTGTCTGGCGCAAACAATAACTGGCCATGACAGGCAGCAGTCCACATTCCCACTGTCATTTCACACCGCTGGGAAACTGATTTTTCAGCTCTTGCCACATTGTGCAACCAACCTCCTGCCTCCACACCCCCTGCCACCATTAAACCTGCTGTCGTTTGCATTGGAAAATCCCAGCCAGAGTTACGCAAAAAAAGGACACAGCATCAAATAGGAATTGGAATAACACCTGGGGTGTAGTTCAATATATCAATTTGGTATTGATGTATGTTCTAGTGAAAGGTAATTGCAGACGACACTAATAAATTGACAGTTTTCTCTTGGAGATACCTGTGTACTTGCATATGAATTTTTAAAGAGAACTGAATTTGATAGCCTGGCCGCCACCCAAGAGATTGGGACCACACAGGGGAAGATAAGCAAAGATCTTGAGACAGAGACCTCCTTTGATCTTTTGAGAAGATTACCTGAAAGTCAGGAAGACTTGTCGGATGGAGCACATGTGGTGTGATATGCACAACTTCACCGGGAAGTAAATTACAAAGGAATTGGGACATGGGTGTGAATATGCAGAAGTGATTTGTTACCTGTGAAGTAACTAACATGCGAGAGTGCATGGTGCAGCTGCACTGAAAAACAGGTCACAGGCATGCTCAGTTACCTGACAATGTGACATGAAATGGTTAATAGGCCTGAAGAGTAAGAAGAAATTTGTAAATGATCAAAACATACTCCATGGAGAAACTTACTTGAAGACCATTAAGATAGTAATGGTCAGAGGGAGAAAAATCTAAGGAAAAAGATTTTTGAGTTGGAACAATTGATGCCTAAGGGGGAAAATACTTAATAAGAATTACAGGTGAAGGAAAAACTGGAGAATCTTTTAAATCCATGCATAATCTGTTGCTTTAATTGTGTGTATTTACATGCTAACAGCCTAGAAATTAACAGCACTCTTGCAAAGGAGTAAGAGATTAGGGAAGTGAATTTATGCTTTATAAATAACTAAGGAATATCATTGAGTGAGATGATCTACAGGTGAGATGTGCCAATCCAAGTCAACAGACGAAGTGATCAGGTAATTCTAGTAGTGTTAGCTTGTTAATTATGATAGAAAATCAAGAATTTGGGGAAAGAGCTTGTGTTTTAGAAATAACTACATTGGCTAAAAATTAGTTGTGGGAAGTCAAAGGGGGAATGCATAAGAAATAGGGATCTTTAAGAAATGGTATTTTTTAGAATTGTATTTAACCCGAATGGAATTAGCTGGCACAACATTAATTCTCTCTCTCTGAGAAAAAAATAAACAATTCTAAGGAGTCAGGCACAAAGATAGAGACAAATTTCACAAAGATTGAGGACTCTACAAACATTCCTGGCCTCCAAAATGAGGTAAATAAAAAACTGAGCTCAAGCCAAAGTGATGGACAGCTGGGGAAGGTGACCCCCCTTAACATCTTGGGTAGCTGTCCTGTATTCATTTGTCACAAGGGTCTGAATTGGTGATTGACATAGGGTAAGCCACCAGCCCCCAGAAATAAAGAATATTTACCAGTGTTCGGAGACAGGGATCAATTCTCATCAGGTGGCAGCCACCTTGCTCCGATGGAAGATGGACAGGGGTAGATGGAGGAAGATGGGGGTAAGAATTACCTAACACTTCAATGAGAGAGCAGATCACTGCCATCACAACCTACTGAGAATAACACACTCTGTGTTAAATGTAATATCTCCAAATTTGCAGATGGCACAAAGCTGGGTGGGAGGGTGAGCTGTGAGGAGGATGCAGAGATGCTTCAGTGTGTGATCTGGACAAGCTGAGTGAGTGAGCAAATGCATGGCAGGTGCAGTATAATGTGGATAAATGTGAGGTTATCCATTTTGGTAGCAAGAACAGGAAGGCAGATTATTATCTGAATGGCTATAAATTGAGAGGGGGGAGTGTGCAACGAGACCTGGGTGTCCTCGTACACCAGTTCCTGAAGGTAAGCATGCAGGTACAGCAGGCGGTAAAGAAGGCAAATGGTATGTTGGCCTGCATAGCGAGAGGATTTGAGTACAGGAGCAGGGATGTCTTACTGCAATTATACAGGGCCTTGGTGAGACCACACCTGGAATATTGTGTGCAGTTTTGGTCTCCTTATCTAAGGAAGGATGTTCTTGCTCTAGAGGGAGTGCAGCGAAGGTTTACCAGGCTGATTCCTGGGGTGGCGGGACTGACATATGAGGAGAGATTGATCCGGTTAGGATTATATTCGCTGGAGTTCAGAAGAATGACGGGGGATCTCAAGGAAACCTATAAAATTCAAACAGGACTAGACAGGGTAGATGCAGGAAGGATGTTCTCGATGGCGGGGGAGTCAGAACCAGGGGTCACAGTCTGAGGATACGGGATGGACCATTTAGGACTGAGATGAGGAGAAATTTCTTCACCAGAGAGTGGTGAGCCTGTGGAATTCGCTACCAAGAAAGTAGTTGAGGCCAAAACATTGTATGTTTTCAAGAAGGAGTTTGATATAGCTCTTGGGGTGAAAGGTATCAAAGGATATGGAGAGAAAGCGGGAGCAGGCTATTGAGTTGGATGATCAGCCATGTTCATAATGAATGGCGGACCAGGCTCGATGGGCCTACTCCTGCACCAATTTTCTATGTTTCTATGTTAACTGTCCGTTCATCCTCTGGGATCTGTGAACTGCTCTCATCTCTCACGGGTCGAATACTTCTGTCAATTGAGCGAATGCATCATATCTAGACTTTGCTTCTAATGGTTCAAAAGACCACATTAATCAAAATAAAATGCCTACCGACACAAATATTTTACACTTAAAAAGCATACTTTAACTGATGTGAGGGGACTAAAATGATTAATATATTGGAAAACAACATAATAGTAGATTTAAATATGATATGGCCTATACATTTTCTAACATCGCCCGCACCTCAAAACTTGCAGCTACGACAGTGTCAGGTCAGCGTGAGGGCAGTGGTGGGTAAACTCAGACCCTCCAAGGGGCATGTCAATGTGGCGGGGGGGGTTACTGTGAAGCCATACACTCACAGAGGCAGGTCAGTGTGGGGACATTAACTGTGAATCCAGACCCTCCTAGAGACTGGTCTGTATGGAGACAGTTACTGTGAACCCAGGCCCTCCCAGAGACTGGTCAGTGTGGGGTCAGTTACAATAAAACCAGACCCTCCAGGGGCTGGTCAGTGTGGGGACAGTAACTGTGAAGCCAGACCCTCCCGGACATTGGTCAGTGTGGGGACAGTTACTGTGAAACAAGACACTCCCGGACATTGGTCAGTGTGGGGACAGTTACTGTGAAACCAGGCCCTCCTAGAGACTCATCATTGTGGGGACATTAACTGTGAAACCAGAACCTCCCAGACACTGGTCAGTGTGGGGACAATAACTGTGAAAGCAGACGCTCCCAGAGACTCATCAGATTGGGGACATGAACTGTGAAACCAGACCCTATCAGAGGCTGGACAGTTTGGAGACAGTTACTGTGAAACCAGACCCTCCCAGAGACTGGCAGTGCGGGGACAGAAACTGTGAAACCAGACCCTCCCAGAGACTGGTCAGTGTGGGGAAAGTAACTGTGAAACCAGACCTTCCCAGAGACTTGTCAGTGTGGGGACAGTTAATGTCAAACCAGACCTTCCCAGAGACTGGTCAGTGTGGGGACATTTACTGTGAATCCAGACCCTCCCAGAGACTGGTCAGCGTGGGGACAGTTAATGTCAAACCAGACCTTCCCAGAGATTGGTCAGTGTGGGGACATTTACTGTGAATCCAGACCCTCCCAGAGACTGGTGTGTTTGGGGACAGTTACTGTGAACCCAGACCCTCCCAGAGACTGGTCAGCGTGGGGACAGTTAATGTCAAACCAGACCTACCCAGAGACTGGTCAGTGTGGGGACATTTACTGTGAATCCAGACCTTCCCAGAGACTGGTCTGTATGGGGACAGTTACTGTGAACCCAGACACGCCCAGAGACCGGACAGTGTGGGGTCAGTTACTGTGAAAACAGACCCTCCTAGAGACTTGTTAGTGTGGGGACAGTTACTGTGAAACCTGACCGTCCCAGAGACTTGTCAGCGTGGGGACAGTTACTGTGAAACCAGACGCTCCCAAAGACAAGTCAGTGTGAGGACATTTGCTGTGAAAACAGACCCTCCCAGAGAATGGTCAGTGTGGGGACAGTTACTGTGAAACCTGACCCTCCCAAAGACAGGTCAGTGTGAGGACAGTTACTGTGAAACCAGACCCTCCCCGAGACTGGTCAGTGTGGAGACAGTAACTGTGGAACCAGACCTTCCCAGAGACTGGTCAGTGCGGGGATAGTTACTGTGAAACCAGACGCTCCCTGAGACAGATCATTGTGGGGATAGTTGCTGTGAAAGCAGACCATCCCAGAGACTGGTCAGTATGGGGGAAGTTACTGTGAAACCAGACCATCCCAGAGATGGTTAGTGTGGGGGCAGTTACTGTGAAACCAGGCCCTCCCAGAGGCTGGTCAGTGTGGGGACAGTTACTGTGAAACCAGACACTCCCAAAGACCGGTCAGTATGGGGACAGTTACTATGAAACCAGACCCTCCCAGAGACTGGTCAGTGTGGGGGCAGTTACTGTGAAACCAGACCCTTCCAGAAACTGGTCAGTGTGGGGACAATAACTGTGAAAGCAGACGCTCCCAGAGACTCATCAGATTGGGGACATTAACTGTGAAACCAGACCCTCCCAAAGGCTGGACAGTGTGGGGACAGTTACTGTGAAACCAGACCCTCCCCGAGACTGGTCAGTGTGGAGACAGAAACTGTGAAACCAGACCCTCCCAGAGACTGGTCAGTGTGGGGAAAGTAACTGTGAAACCAGACCGTCCCAAAGACTTGTCAGTGTGGGGACAGCTACTGTGAAATCAGGCCCTCCCAGAGACTGGTCAGTGTGGGGAAAGTAACTGTGAAACCAGACCCTCCCAGAGGTTGGTCAGCGTGGAGACAGTTAATGTCAAACCAGAACTTCCCAGAGACTGGTCAGTGTGGGGACATTTACTGTGAAACCAGACCCTCCCAGAGACTGGTCTGTATGGGGACAGTTACTGTGAACCCAGACCCTCCCAGAGACTGGTCAGCGTGGGGACAGTTAATGTCAAACCAGACCTTCCCAGAGACTAGTCAGTGTGGGGACATTTACTGTGAATCCAGAACCTCCTAGAGACTGGTCTGTATGGGGACAGTTACTGTGAACCCAGAACCTCCCAGAGACTGGTCAGTGTGGGGTCAGTTACTGTGAAACCAGACCCTCCCTGAGGCCGGACATTATGGGGACAGTTACTGTGAAACCAGACACTCCTAGAGACTTGTTAGTGTGGGGACAGTTACTGTGAAACCAGACCCTCCCAGAGACTGGACAGCGTGGGGACAGTTACTGTCAAACCAGACCCTCCCAGAGACTGGTCAGTGTGGGGTCAGTTACTGTGAAACCAGACCCTCCCGGAGAATGGTCAGTGTGAGGACAGTTACTGTGAAACGAGACCCTCCCCCAGACTGGTCAGCGTGGGGACAGTAACTGTGAAACCAGACCCTCCCAGAGACTGGTCAGTTTGGAGACAGTCACTGTGAAATCAGATCCACCCTAAGACTGGACAGTGTGGGGACAGTAACTGTGGAACCAGACCTTCCCAGAGACTGGTCAGTGCGGGGATAGTTACTGTGAAACCAGACCCTTCCAGAGACTGGTCAGTGCGGGGACAGTAAGTGTGAAAGCAGACTGTCCCAGAGACTCATCAGTGTGGGGACATTAACTGTGAAACCAGACCCTCTGAGAGACCGGACAGTATGGGGACAGTTACTGTGAAACCAGACCCTCCCAGAGGCCGGACATTACGGGGACAGTTACTGTGAAACCAGACCCTCCCAGAGACATGTTAGTGTGGGGACAGTTACTGTGAAACCGGGCCCTCCCAGAGATTGGTCAGTGAGGATACAGTTACTATCAAACCAGACCACCCCAGAGACTGGTCAGTGTGGGGACAGTTACTGTGAAACCAGATCCTCCCAGAGACTGGACAGTATGGGGACAGTTACTGTGAAACCAGACCCTTCCAGGGACTGGTCAGTCTGTGAACAGTAACTGTGAAACCAGACCCTCCCAGAGACTGGTCAGCGTGGAGACAGTCACTGTGAAATCAGATCCTCCCTAAGGTTGGTCAGTGTGGGGACAGTAACTGTGGAACTAGACCTTCCCAGAGAATGGTCAGTGTGGGGATAGTTGCTGTGAAAGCAGACCATCCCAGACACTGGTCAGTATGGGGGAAGTTACAGTGAAACCAGACCATCCGAGAGATGGTCAGTGTGGGGGCAGTTACTGTGAAAACAGGCCCTCCCAGAGACTGGTCAGTGTGGGGACAGTTACTGTGAAACCAGACACTCCCAAAGAGCGGTCAGTATGGGGACAGTTACTGTGAAACCAGACCCTCCCAAAGGCTGGTCAGTATTGGGACAGTTACTGTGAAACCAGACCCTCCCAGAGACTGGTCAGTGTGGGAACAGTTACTGTGAAACCAGATCCTCCCAGAGACTGGACAGTGTGGGGACAGATACTGTGAAACCAGATCCTGCAAGAGACTGCACAGTGTGGGGACAGTAACTGTGAACCCAGACCCTCCCGGACATTGGTCAGTGTGGGGACATTAATTGTGAATCCAGACCCTCCCAGAGACTGGTCACTGTGGGGACAGTAACTGTGGAAACAGACCCTCCCAGAGACTGGTCAGCGTGAGGACAGTTACTGTCAAACCAGACCCTCCCAAGACTGGTCAGTGTGGGGTCAGTTACAATAAAACCAGACCCTCCAGGGGCTGGTCAGTGTGGGGACAGTAACTGTGAAGCCAGACCCTCCCGGACATTGGTCAGTGTGGGGACAGTTACTGTGAAACAAGACCCTCCCGGACATTGGTCAGTGTGGGGACAGTTACTGTGAAACCAGGCCCTCCTAGAGACTCATCATTGTGGGGACATTAACTGTGAAACCAGAACCTCCCAGACACTGGTCAGTGTGGGGACAATAACTGTGAAAGCAGACGCTCCCAGAGACTCATCAGATTGGGGACATGAACTGTGAAACCAGACCCTATCAGAGGCTGGACAGTTTGGAGACAGTTACTGTGAAACCAGACCCTCCCAGAGACTGGCAGTGCGGGGACAGAAACTGTGAAACCAGACCCTCCCAGAGACTGGTCAGTGTGGGGAAAGTAACTGTGAAACCAGACCTTCCCAGAGACTTGTCAGTGTGGGGACAGTTAATGTCAAACCAGACCTTCCCAGAGACTGGTCAGTGTGGGGACATTTACTGTGAATCCAGACCCTCCCAGAGACTGGTCAGCGTGGGGACAGTTAATGTCAAACCAGACCTTCCCAGAGATTGGTCAGTGTGGGGACATTTACTGTGAATCCAGACCCTCCCAGAGACTGGTGTGTTTGGGGACAGTTACTGTGAACCCAGACCCTCCCAGAGACTGGTCAGCGTGGGGACAGTTAATGTCAAACCAGACCTACCCAGAGACTGGTCAGTGTGGGGACATTTACTGTGAATCCAGACCTTCCCAGAGACTGGTCTGTATGGGGACAGTTACTGTGAACCCAGACACGCCCAGAGACCGGACAGTGTGGGGTCAGTTACTGTGAAAACAGACCCTCCTAGAGACTTGTTAGTGTGGGGACAGTTACTGTGAAACCTGACCGTCCCAGAGACTTGTCAGCGTGGGGACAGTTACTGTGAAACCAGACGCTCCCAAAGACAAGTCAGTGTGAGGACATTTGCTGTGAAAACAGACCCTCCCAGAGAATGGTCAGTGTGGGGACAGTTACTGTGAAACCTGACCCTCCCAAAGACAGGTCAGTGTGAGGACAGTTACTGTGAAACCAGACCCTCCCCGAGACTGGTCAGTGTGGAGACAGTAACTGTGGAACCAGACCTTCCCAGAGACTGGTCAGTGCGGGGATAGTTACTGTGAAACCAGACGCTCCCTGAGACAGATCATTGTGGGGATAGTTGCTGTGAAAGCAGACCATCCCAGAGACTGGTCAGTATGGGGGAAGTTACTGTGAAACCAGACCATCCCAGAGATGGTTAGTGTGGGGGCAGTTACTGTGAAACCAGGCCCTCCCAGAGGCTGGTCAGTGTGGGGACAGTTACTGTGAAACCAGACACTCCCAAAGACCGGTCAGTATGGGGACAGTTACTATGAAACCAGACCCTCCCAGAGACTGGTCAGTGTGGGGGCAGTTACTGTGAAACCAGACCCTTCCAGAAACTGGTCAGTGTGGGGACAATAACTGTGAAAGCAGACGCTCCCAGAGACTCATCAGATTGGGGACATTAACTGTGAAACCAGACCCTCCCAAAGGCTGGACAGTGTGGGGACAGTTACTGTGAAACCAGACCCTCCCCGAGACTGGTCAGTGTGGAGACAGAAACTGTGAAACCAGACCCTCCCAGAGACTGGTCAGTGTGGGGAAAGTAACTGTGAAACCAGACCGTCCCAAAGACTTGTCAGTGTGGGGACAGCTACTGTGAAATCAGGCCCTCCCAGAGACTGGTCAGTGTGGGGAAAGTAACTGTGAAACCAGACCCTCCCAGAGGTTGGTCAGCGTGGAGACAGTTAATGTCAAACCAGAACTTCCCAGAGACTGGTCAGTGTGGGGACATTTACTGTGAAACCAGACCCTCCCAGAGACTGGTCTGTATGGGGACAGTTACTGTGAACCCAGACCCTCCCAGAGACTGGTCAGCGTGGGGACAGTTAATGTCAAACCAGACCTTCCCAGAGACTAGTCAGTGTGGGGACATTTACTGTGAATCCAGAACCTCCTAGAGACTGGTCTGTATGGGGACAGTTACTGTGAACCCAGAACCTCCCAGAGACTGGTCAGTGTGGGGTCAGTTACTGTGAAACCAGACCCTCCCTGAGGCCGGACATTATGGGGACAGTTACTGTGAAACCAGACACTCCTAGAGACTTGTTAGTGTGGGGACAGTTACTGTGAAACCAGACCCTCCCAGAGACTGGACAGCGTGGGGACAGTTACTGTCAAACCAGACCCTCCCAGAGACTGGTCAGTGTGGGGTCAGTTACTGTGAAACCAGACCCTCCCGGAGAATGGTCAGTGTGAGGACAGTTACTGTGAAACGAGACCCTCCCCCAGACTGGTCAGCGTGGGGACAGTAACTGTGAAACCAGACCCTCCCAGAGACTGGTCAGTTTGGAGACAGTCACTGTGAAATCAGATCCACCCTAAGACTGGACAGTGTGGGGACAGTAACTGTGGAACCAGACCTTCCCAGAGACTGGTCAGTGCGGGGATAGTTACTGTGAAACCAGACCCTTCCAGAGACTGGTCAGTGCGGGGACAGTAAGTGTGAAAGCAGACTGTCCCAGAGACTCATCAGTGTGGGGACATTAACTGTGAAACCAGACCCTCTGAGAGACCGGACAGTATGGGGACAGTTACTGTGAAACCAGACCCTCCCAGAGGCCGGACATTACGGGGACAGTTACTGTGAAACCAGACCCTCCCAGAGACATGTTAGTGTGGGGACAGTTACTGTGAAACCGGGCCCTCCCAGAGATTGGTCAGTGAGGATACAGTTACTATCAAACCAGACCACCCCAGAGACTGGTCAGTGTGGGGACAGTTACTGTGAAACCAGATCCTCCCAGAGACTGGACAGTATGGGGACAGTTACTGTGAAACCAGACCCTTCCAGGGACTGGTCAGTCTGTGAACAGTAACTGTGAAACCAGACCCTCCCAGAGACTGGTCAGCGTGGAGACAGTCACTGTGAAATCAGATCCTCCCTAAGGTTGGTCAGTGTGGGGACAGTAACTGTGGAACTAGACCTTCCCAGAGAATGGTCAGTGTGGGGATAGTTGCTGTGAAAGCAGACCATCCCAGACACTGGTCAGTATGGGGGAAGTTACAGTGAAACCAGACCATCCGAGAGATGGTCAGTGTGGGGGCAGTTACTGTGAAAACAGGCCCTCCCAGAGACTGGTCAGTGTGGGGACAGTTACTGTGAAACCAGACACTCCCAAAGAGCGGTCAGTATGGGGACAGTTACTGTGAAACCAGACCCTCCCAAAGGCTGGTCAGTATTGGGACAGTTACTGTGAAACCAGACCCTCCCAGAGACTGGTCAGTGTGGGAACAGTTACTGTGAAACCAGATCCTCCCAGAGACTGGACAGTGTGGGGACAGATACTGTGAAACCAGATCCTGCAAGAGACTGCACAGTGTGGGGACAGTAACTGTGAACCCAGACCCTCCCGGACATTGGTCAGTGTGGGGACATTAATTGTGAATCCAGACCCTCCCAGAGACTGGTCACTGTGGGGACAGTAACTGTGGAAACAGACCCTCCCAGAGACTGGTCAGCGTGAGGACAGTTACTGTCAAACCAGACCCTCCCAAGACTGGTCAGTGTGGGGATAGTTGCTGTGAAACCAGACCCTCCCAGAGACTGGTCAGTGTGGGGACAGTAACTTTGAAAGCAGACCCTCCAAGTGAATCATCAGTGTGGGGTCATTAACTGTGAAACCAGACCCTCCCAGAGGCCGGACAGTATGGGGACAGTTACTGTGAAACCAGACCCTCCCAAAGGCCGGATAGTATGGAGACAGTTACTGTGAAACCAGACCAACCCAGAGACTGGTCAGTGTGGGGACAGTAACTGTGAAACAAGAGCCTCCCAGAGACTTGTCAGCGTGGGGACAGTTACTGTGAAACCAGACCTTCCCAGAGATTGGTCATAGTGGGGACAGTTAATGTCAAACCAGACACTCCCAGAGACTGGTCAGTGTGGGGACAGTAACTGTGAACCAGACCCTCACAGAGACTTGTCAGTATGGGGACAGTTACTGTGAAAACAGACCCACCCAGAGATTGGTCAGCGTCGGGACAGTTACTGTCAAACCAGACCCTCCCAGAGACTGGTCTGTATGGAGACAGTTACTGTGAACCCAGACCCTCCCAGAGACTGGTCAGTGTGGGGCAGTTACTGTAAAACCAGCCCCTCCCAGACTGGTCAGTGTGGGGACAGTAACTGTGAAACCAGACTCTCCCAGAGACTGGTCAGTGTGGGCACAGTAACTGTGAACCCAGACCCTCCCGGACATTGGTCAGCGTGGGGACAGTTACTGTGAAACCAGACCCTACTAGAGACTTGTCAGTGTGGGGACATTAACTGTGAAACCAGACCCTCCCGGACATTGGTCAGTGTGGGGACAGTAACTGTGAAAGCAGAACCTCCCAGAGACTGGTCAGTGTGGGGACATTAACTCTGAAACTACAGCTTCCCAGAGGACGGACAGTATGGGGACAGTTACTGTGAAACGAGACCGTACCAGAGGCCGGACATTATGGGGACAGTTACTGTGAAACCAGACCCTCCCAGAGATTGGTCAGCGTGGGGATAGTTACTGTGAAACCAGACCTTCCCGGACATTGGTCAGCGTGGGGACAGTTACTGTGAAGCCAGACCCTCCCAGAGATTGGTCAGCATGGGGATAGTTACAGTGAAACCAGACACTCCCAGAGACTGGTCAGTGTGGGGACAGTAACTGTGAAAGCAGACCATCCCAGAGACTCATCAGTGTGGGGACATTAACTGTGAAACCACAGCTTCCCAGGGACTGGTCAGTGTGGGCACAGTAACTGTGAAAGCAGACCATCCCAGAGACTCATCAGTGTGGGGACATTAACTGTGAAACCACAGCTTCCCAGGGACTGGTCAGTGTGGGCACAGTAATTGTGAACCCAGAACCTCCCGGACATTGGTCAGTGTGGGGACAGTTACTGTGAAACCAGACCCTCCTGGAGACTGATCAGTGTGGGGACATTAACTGTGAAACCAGACCCTCCCGGACATTGGTCAGTGTGGGGACAGTTACTGTGAATCCAGACCCTCCCAGAGACTGGTCAGTGTGGGGACAGTAACTGTGAAACCAGACCCTCCCAGAGACTGGTCAGTGTGGAGACAGTTACTGTGAAACCAGACACTCCCAAGGACCGGTCAGTATGGGGACAGTTACTGTAAAACCAGACCCTCCCAGAGACTGGTCAGTGTGGGGACAGTTACTGTGAAACCAGATCCTCCCAGAGACTGGACAGTGTGGGGACAGTTACTGTGAAACCAGATCCTCCCAGAGACTGGACAGTGTGGGGATAGTAGCTGTGAACCCAGACCCTCCCGGACATTGGTCAGTGTGGGGACATTAATTGTGAATCCAGACCCTCCCAGAGACTGGTCAGTGTGGGGACAGTAACTGTGGAACCAGACCCTCCCAGAGACTGGTCAGCGTGGGGACAGTTACTGTCAAACCAGACCCTCCCAAGACTGGTCAGTGTGGGGATAGTTGCTGTGAAACCAGACCCTCCCAGAGACTGGTCAGTGTGGGGACAGTAACTTTGAAAGCAGACCCTCCAAGAGAATCATCAGTGTGGGGACAATTACTGTGAAACCAGACCGTCCCAGAGGCCGGACAGTATGGGGACAGTTACTGTGAAACCAGACACTCCCAAAGGCCGGATAGTATGGGGACAGTTACTGTGAAACCAGGCCCTCCAAGAGACTGGACAGTGTGGGGACAGTAACTGTGAAACCAGAGACTTGTCAGCGTGGGGACAGTTACTGTGAAACCAGACCTTCTCAGAGATTGGTCATAGTCGGGACAGTTAATGTCAAACCAGACCCTCCCAGAGACTGGTCAGTGTGGGGACATTTACTGTGAATCCAGACCCTCCCAGAGACTGGTCTGTATGGGGACAGTTACTGTGAACCCAGACCCTCCCAGAGACTGGTCAGTGTTAGGACAGCCACTGTAAAACCAGACCCTCCAGGAGGCTGGTCAGTGTGGGGACAGTAAGTGTGAACCCAGACCCTCCCGGACATTGGTCGGTGTGGGGATAGTTACTGTCAAACCAGACCCTCCCAGAGACTCATCAGTGTGGGGACATTAACTGTGAAATCACAGCTTCCCAGGGACTGGTCAGTGTGGGCACAGTAATTGTGAACCCAGAACCTCCCGGACATTGGTCAGTGTGGGGACAGTTACTGTGAAACCAGACCCTCCTGCAGACTGATCAGTGTGGGGACATTAACTGTGAAACCAGACCCTCCCGGACATTGGTCAGTGTGGGGACAGTTACTGTGAAACCAGACCCTCCCAGAGACTGGTCAGTGTGGGGACAGTAACTGTGAAAGCAGACCCTCCCAGAGACTGATCAGTGTGGGGACATTAACTGTGAAACCACAGCTTCCCAGAGGCCGGACAGTATGGGGACAGTTACTGTGAAACAAGACCCTCCCAGAGATTGGTCAGCGTGAGGATAGTTACTGTGAAATCAGACCCTCCCAGAGATTGATCAGCGTGGGGATAGTAACTGCGAAACCAGACCCTGCCGGACATTGGTCAGTGTGGGGACAGTTACTGTGAAACCAGACCCTCCTGCAGACTGATCAGTGTGGGGACATTAACTGTGAAACCAGACCCTCCCGGACATTGGTCAGTGTGGGGACAGTTACTGTGAAGCCAGACCCTCCCAGAGACTGGTCAGTTGGGGACAGTAACAGTGAAAGCAGATATTCCCAGAGACTCATCAGTGTGGGGAAATTTACTGTGAATCCAGACCCTCCCAGAGATTGGTCTGTATGGGGACAGTTACTGTAAAACCAGACCCTCCAGGAGGCAGGTCAGTGTGGGGACAGTAACGGTGAACCCAGACCCTCCCGGACATTGGTCAGTGTGGGGACAGTTACTGTGAAACCAGACCCTCCCATAGACTGGTCAGTGTGGGGACAGTAACTGTGAAACCAGAACTTCCCAGAGACTGGTCAGAGTGGGGACAGTCACTGTGAAACCAGATCATCCCAGAGACTGGTCAGTGTGGGGACAGTAACTGTGGAACCAGACCCTCCCAGAGACTGGTCAGTGTGGGGACAGTTACTGTGAAACCAGACACTCGGAAAGACTGGTCAGTATGGAGACAGTTACTGTGAAATCAGACCCTCCCAGAGACTGGTCAGTGTGGGGATAGTTACTGTGAAACCAGACGCTCCCAGAGACTGGTCAGTGTGGGGACAGAAACTGTGAAAGAAGACCCTCCCAGAGACTCATCAGTGTGGGGACATTAACTGTGAAACCAGACCCTCCCAGAGGCTGGACAGTATGGGGACAGTTACTGTGAAACAAGACCCTCCCAGAGGCCGGATAGTATGGGGACAGTTACTGTGAAACCAGACCCTCCCAGAGGCTGGGCAGTGTGGGGACAGTAACTGTGAAACCAGAGCCTCCCAGAGACTGGTCAGTGTGGGGACAGTTATTGTGAAACCAGACCCACCCAGAGATTGGTCAGTGTGGGGATAGTTACTGTCAAACCAGACCCTCCCAGAGACTGGTCAGTGTGGGGACAGTAATTGTGAAAGCAGACCCCCCCCAGAGACTCATCAGTGTGGGGACATTAACGGTGAAACCAGACCCTCCCAGAGGCTGGACAGTAAGGGGACAGTTACTGTGAAACAAGACCCTCCCAGAGGCCGGACAGTATGGGGACAGTTACTGTGAAAACAGACACTCCCAGAGACTGGTCAGTGTGGGGACAGTAACTGTGAAACCAGACCCTCCCAGAGACTGGTCAGTGTGGGGACAGTTACTGTCAAACCAGACCCTCCCAGAGAATGGTCTGTCTGGAGACAGTTACTGTGAACCCAGACCCTCCCAGAGATTGGTCAGTGTGGGGCAGTTACTGTAAAACCAGACCCTTCAGGAAGCTGGTCAGTGTGGGCACAGTAACTGTGAAACCAGACTCAACTAGAGACTGGTCAGTGTGGGGATTGTTACTGTGAAATCAGACCCTCCCAGAGATTGATCAGCATGGGGATAGTTAGTGTGAAACCAGACCCTCCCGGACATTGGTCAGCGTGGGGACAGTTACTGTGAAGCCAGACCCTCCCAGAGACTGGTCAGTGTGGGGAGAGTAACTGTGAAAGCAGACCCTCCCAGAGACTCATCAGTGTGGGGACATTAACTGTGAAACCACAGCTTCCCAGACACTGGTCAGTGTGGGGAAATTTACTGTGAATCCAGACACTCCCAGAGATTGGTCTGTATGGGGACAGTTATTGTGAACCCAGACCCTTCCAGAGACTGGTCAGCGTGGGGGCAGATACTGTGAAACCAGACCCTCCCAGAGACTGGTCAGTATGGGAACAGTTACTGTGAAACCAGACCCTCCCAGAGGCCGGACAGTATGGAGACAGTTACTGTGAAACCAGACCCTCCCTGAGACTGGTCAGTGTGGGGACATTTACTGTGAATCCAGACCCTCCCAGAGACTGGTCTGTATGGGGACAGTTACCGTGAACCCGGACCCTCCCAGAGACTGGTCAGTGTGGGGACAGTTACTGTAAAACTAGACCCTCCAGGAGGCTGGTCAGTGTGGGGACAGTAACTGTGAACCCAGACCCTCCCAGAGACTGGTCAGTGTGGGGACAGTGTGAACCCAGACCCTCCCGGACGTTGGTCATGTGGGGACAGATACTGTGAAACCAGACCCTCCCAGAGACTCATCAGTGTGGGGGCATTAACTGTGAAACCAGACCCTCCCAGAGGCCGGACAGTATGGGGACAGTTACTGTGAAACCAGACCATCCCTGAGACTGGTCAGTGTGGGGAGAGTTCCTGTGAAACCAGACCATGCCTGAGACTGGTCAGTGTGGGGAGAGTTCCTGTGAAAGCAGACCATCCCAGAGACTGGACAGAATGGGGGCAGTTACTGTGAAACCAGACCATCCCAGAGACTGGTCAGTGTGGGGGCAGTTACTGTGAAACCAGACACTCCCAAAGGCAGGATAGTATGGGGCCAGTTACTGTGAAACCAGACCCTCCCAGAGACTGGTCAGTGTGGGGACAGTAACTGTGAAACCAGAGCCTCCCATAGACTTGTCAGCGTGGGGACAGTTACTGTGAAACCAGACCTTCCCAGAGATTGGTCATAGTGGGGACAGTTAATGTCAAACCAGACCCTCCTAGAGACTGGTCAGTGTGGGGACATTTACTGTGAATCCAGACCCTCCCAGAAAATGGTCTGTATGGGGACAGTTACTGTGAACGCAGACCCTCCCAGAGACCGGTCAGTGTTAGGACAGCCACTGTAAAACCAGACCCTCCAGGAGCTTGGTCAGTGTGGGGACAGTAACTGTGAATCCAGACCCTCCCAGAGACTGGTCAGTGTGGGGACAGTAAGCGTGAACCCAGACCCTCCCGGAAATTGGTCGGTGTGGGGATTGTTACTGTCAAACCAGACCATCCCAGAACTCATCAGTGTGGGGACATTAACGGTGAAACCAGACCCTCCCAGAGGCCGGACAGTATGGGGACAGTTACTGTGAAACCAGACCCTCCCAGAGACTGGTCAGTGTGGGGACAGTAACTGTGAACCAGACCCTCACAGAGACTTGTCATTATGGGGACAGTTACTGTGAAAACAGACCCACCCAGAGATTGGCCAGCGTCGGGACAGTTACTGTCAAACCAGACCCACCAGAGACTGGTCAGTGTGGCGATATTTACTGTGAATCCAGACACTCCCAGAGACTGGTCTGTATGGAGACAGTTACTGTGAACCTAGACCCTCCCAGAGACTGGTCAGTGTGGGGCAGTTACTGTAAAACCAGACACTGCCAGACTGGTCAGTGTGGGGATAGTAACTGTGAAACCAGACCATCCCAGAGACTGGTCAGAATGGGGGCAGTTACTGTGAAACCAGATATTCCCAGAGACTGGTAGGTGTGGGGGCAGTGACTGTGAAACCAGACCCTCCCAAAGGCCGGATAGTATGGGGACAGTTACTGTGAAACCAGACCCTCCCAGAGACTGGTCAGTGTGGGGACAGTAACTGTGAAACCAGAGCCTCCCAGAGACGTGACAGCGTGGGGTCAGTTACTGTGAAACCAGACCTTCCCAGAGATTGGTCATAGTGGGGACAGTTAATGTCAAACCAGACCCTCCTAGAGACTGGTCAGTGTGGAGACATTTAATGTGAATCCAGACCCTCCCAGAGACTGGTCAGTGTGGGGAAGGTAAGTGTGAACCCAGACCCTCCCGGACATTGGTCGCTGTGGGGATAGTTACTGTCAAACCAGACCCTACCAGAGACTCATCAGTGTGGGGACATTAACTGTGAAACCAGACCCTGCCAGAGGCCGGACAGTTAGTGTGAAACCAGATCCTCCCCGAGACTGGTCAGTGTGGGGAGAGTTCCTGTGAAACCAGACCCTCCCAGAGAATGGTCAGTGTGGGGACAGTAACTGTGACAGCAGACCCTCCCAGAGACTCATCAGTGTGGGGACATTAACGGTGAAACCAGACCCTCCCAGAGGCCTGACAGTATGGGGACAGTTACTGTGAAACCAGGCCCTCCCAGAGACTGATCAGTGTGGGGACAGTAACTGTGAAACCAGACCCTCCCAGAGACTGGTCAGCGTGGGGACAGTAACTGTGAAACCAGATCCTCCCAGAGACTGGTCAGTGTGGGGACAGTAACTGTGGAACCAGACCCTCCCAGAGACTGGTCAGTGTGGGGACAGTTACTGTGAAACCAGACACTCGGAAAGACAGGTCAGTATGGGGACAGTTACTGTGAAATCAGACCCTCCCAGAGACTGGTCAGTGTGGGGGCAGATACTGTGAAACCAGACCCTCCCAGAGACTGGTCAGTGTGGGGACAGTAACTGTGAAAGCAGACCCTCCCAGAGACTCATCAGTGTGGGGACATTAACTGTGAAACCAGACCCTCCCAGAGGCTGGACACTATGGGGACAGTTACTGAGAAACCAGACCCTCCCAGAGGCCGGACAGTATGGGGACAGTTACTGTGAAACCAGACCCTCCCAGAGACTGGTCAGTGTGGGGACAGTAACTGTGAAACCAGAGCCTCCCAGAGACTGGTCAGTGTGGTGACAGTTAATGTGAAACCAGACCCATCCAGAGATTGGTCAGCGTGGGGATAGTTACTGTCAAACCAGACCCTCCCAGAGACTGGTCAGTGTGGGGACATTTACTGTGAATCCAGACCCTCCCAGAGACTGGTCTGTATGGAGACAGTTACTGTGAACCCAGACCCTCCCAGAGACTGGTCAGTGTGGGGCAGTTACTGTGAAACCAGACCCTCCCAAAGGCCGGATAGTATGGGGACAGTTACTGTGAAACCAGACCCTCCCAGAGATTGGTCAGCGTTGGGATAGTTACTGTGAAACCAGACCCTCCCGGAAATTGGTCAGTGTGGGGACAGTAACTGTGAAAGCAGACCCTCCCAGAGACTGGTCAGTGCGGGGACAGTAACTGTGAAAGCAGACCCTCCCAGAGACTGGTCAGTGTGGGGACATTAACTGTGAAACCACAGCTTCCCAGAGGCCGGACAGTATGGGGACAGTTACTGTGAAACCAGACCATCCCAGAGATTGGTCAGCGTTGGGATAGTTACTGTGAAATCAGACCCTCCCAGAGATTGATTAGCGTGGGGATAGTTACTGTGAAACCAGACCCTCCGGGACATTGGTCAGTGTGGGGACAGTTACTGTGATGCCAGACCCTCCCGGACATTGGTCAGTGTGGGGACAGTTACTGTGAAGCCAGACCCTCCCAGAGACTGGGCAGTGTGGGGACAGTAACTGTGAAAGCAGACCCTCCCAGAGACTGGTCAGTGTGGGGACAGTAACTGTGAAAGCAGACCCTCCCAGAGATTGGTCAGTATGGGGACAGTAACTGTGAAAGCAGACGCTCCCAGAGACTCATCAGTGTGGGGACATTAACTGTGAAACCACAGCGTCCCAGAGACTGGTCAGTGTGGGGAAATTTACTGTGAATCCAGACCCTCCCAGAGATTGGTCTGTATGGGGACAGTTATTGTGAACCCAGACCCTCCCGGACATTGGTCAGTGTGGGGACAGTTACTGTGAAACCAGACCCTCCCAGAGACTGGTCAGTGTGGGGACAGTAACTGTGAAAGCAGACCCTCCCAGAGACTGGTCAGTGTGGGGACATTTACTGTGAAACCACAGCTTCCCAGAGGACGGACAGTACGGGGACAGTTACCGTGAAACCAGACCCTCCCAGAGATTGGTCAGCGTGGGGATAGTTAATGTGAAACCAGGCCTTCCCAGATATTGATCAGCGTGGGGTTAGTTACTGTGAAACCAGACCCTCCCGGACATTGGTCAGTGTGGGGACAGTTACTGTGAAGCCAGACCCTCCCAGAGACTGGTCAGTGTGGGGACAGTAACTGTGAAAGCAGACCCTCCCAGAGACTCATCAGTGTGGGGACATTAACTGTGAAAGCACAGCTTCCCAGAGGACGGACAGTAAGGGGACAGTTACTTTGAAACCAGACCCTCCCAGAGATTGGTCAGCGTGGGGATAGTTACAGTGAAACCAGAGCTTCACGGACATTGGTCAGTGTGGGGAAAGTTACTGTGAAGCCAGACACTCCCAGAGATTGGCCAGCGTCGGGATAGTTACAGTGAAACCAGACCCTCCCAGACATTGGTCAGTGTGGGGACAGTTACTGTGAAGCCAGACCCTCCCAGAGACTGGTCAGTGTGGGGACAGTAACTGTGAAAGCAGACTCTCCCAGAGACTCATCAGTGTGGGGACATTAACTGTGAAACCACAGCTTCCCAGAGACTGGTCAGTGTGGGGAAATTTACTGTGAATCCAGGCCCTCCCAGAGATTGGTCTGTATGGGGACAGTTACTGTGAACCCAGACCCTCCCTGAGACTGGTCAGTGTGGGGTCAGTTAATGTAAAACCAGACCCTCCAGGAGGCTGGTCAGTGTGGGGACAGTAACGGTGAACCCAGACCCTCCAGGACATTGGTCAGTGTGGGGACAGTTACTGTGAAACCAGACCCTCCCAGCGACTGGTCAGTGTGGGGACAGTAACTGTGAAACCAGATCCTCCGAGACTGGTCAGTGTGGGGACAGTAACTGCGGAACCAGACCCTCCCAGAGACTGGTCAGTGTGTGGACAGTTACTGTGAAACCAGAGCCTCCCAGAGACTTGACAGCGTGGGGACAGTTACTGTGAAACCAGACCTTCCCAGAGATTGGTCATAGTGGGGACAGTTAATGTCAAACCAGACCCTCCTAGACACTGGTCAGTGTGGAGACATTTAATGTGAATCCAGACCCTCCCAGGGACTGGTCTGAATGGGGACAGTTACTGTGAACCCAGACCCTCCCAGAGACTGGTCAGTGTGGGGACAGTAAGTGTGAACCCAGACCCTCCCGGACATTGGTCGGTGTGGGGATAGTTACTGTAAAACCAGACCCTCCCAGAGACTCATCAGTGTGGGGACATTAACTGTGAAACCAGACCCTCCCAGAGGCCGGACAGTTACTGTAAAACCAGACCCTCCTCGAGACTGGTCAGTGTGGGGAGAGTTCCTGTGAAACCAGACCATGCCAGAGACTGGTCAGAATGGGGGCAGTTACGGTGAAACCAGACCCTCCCAGAGACTGGTCAGCGTGGGGACAGTTACTGTGAAACCAGACACTGCCAAAGACCGGTCAGTGTGGGGACAGTTACTGTGAAACCAGACTCTCCCAGAGACTGGTCAGTGTGGGGGCAGTTACTGTGAAACCAGACCCTCCCAGAGACTGGTCAGTGTGGGGACATTAACTGTGAAACCACACCCTCCCAGAGACTGGTCAGCGTGGGGACAGTCACTGTGAAACCAGATCCTCCCAGAGACTGGTCAGTGTGGGGACAGTAACTGTGGAACCAGATCCTCCCAGAGACTGGTCAGTTTGGGGATAGTTACTGTGAAACCAGACGCTCGGAAAGACTGGTCAGTATGGGGACAGTTACTGTGAAATCAGACCCTCCCAGAGATTGGTCAGTGTGGGGGCAGATACTGTGAAACCAGACCCTCCCAGAGACTGGTCAGTGTGGGGAGAGTAACTGTGAAAGCAGACCCTCCCAGAGACTCATCAGTGTGGGGACATTAACTGTGAAACCAGACCCTCCCAGAGGCTGGACACTATGGGGACAGTAACTGTGAAACCAGACCCTCCCAGTGGCCGGACAGTATGGGGACAGTTACTGTGAAACCAGACCCTCCCAGAGACTGGTCAGTGTGGGGACAGTAACTGTGAAACCAGAGCCTCCCAGAGACTGGTCAGTGTGGGGACAGTTACTGTGAAACCAGACCCACCCAGAGATTGGTCAGCGTGGGGATAGTTACTGTCAAACCAGACCCTCCCAGAAACTGGTCAGTGTGGGACATTTACTGTGAATCCAGACCCTCCCAGAGACTGGTCTGTATGGAGACAGTTACTGTGAACCCAGACCCTCCCAGAGACTGGTCAGTGTGGGGACAGTTACTGTGAAACCAGACCCTCCCAGAGAATGATCAGCGTGGGGATAGTTACTGTGAAACCAGACCCTCCCAGAGATTGGTCAGCGTGGGGATAGTAACTGTGAAACCAGACCCTCCCGGACATTGGTCAGTGTGGGGACAGTTACTGTGAAGCCAGACCCTCCCAGAGATTGGTCAGTGTGGGGATAGTTACAGTGAAACCAGACCCTCCCAGACATTGGTCAGTGTGGGGACAGTTACTGTGAAGCCAGACCCTCCCAGAGACTGGTCAGTGTGGGGACAGTAACTGTGAAAGCAGACCCTCCCAGAGACTTATCAGTGTGGGGACATTAACTGTGAAACCACAGCTTCCCAGTGACTGGTCAGTGTGGGGAAATTTACTGTGAATCCAGGCCCTCCCAGAGATTGGTCTGTATGGGGACAGTTACTGTGAACCCAGACCCTCCCAGAGACTGGTCAGTGTGGGGTCAGTGAATGTAAAACCAGACCCTCCAGGAGGCTGGTCAGTGTGGGGACAGTAACGGTGAACCCAGACCCTCCAGGACATTGGTCAGTGTGGGAACCGTTACTGTGAAACAAGACCCTCCCAGAGACTGGTCAGTGTGGGGACAGTAACTGTGAAACCAGACCCTCCCAGAAACTGGTCAGCGTGGGGACAGTCACTGTGAAACCAGATCCTCCCAGAGACTGGTCAGTGTGGGGACAGTTACTGTGAAACCAGACACTCGGAAAGACTGGTCAGTATGGGGACAGTTACTGTGAAATCAGACCCTCCCAGAGACTGGTCAGTGTGGGGACAGTAACTGTGAAAGCAGACCCTCCCAGAGACTCTTCAGTGTGGGGAAATTAACTGTGAAACCAGACCCTCCCAGAGGCTGGACAGTATGGGGACAGTTACTGTGAAACCAGACGCACCCAGAGATTTGTCAGCATGGGGACAGTTACTGTGAACCCAGAACCTCCCAGAGACTGGTCAGTGTGGGGCAGTTACTGTAAAACCAGACCCTTCAGGAGGCTGGTCAGTGTGGGGACAGTAACTGTGAAACCAGACTTTCCCAGAGACGGGTCAGTGTGGGCACAGTAACTATGAACCCAGAACCTCCCGGACATTGGTCAGTGTGGGGACAGTTACTGTGAAACCAGACCCTCCTAGAGACTGATCAGTGTGGGGACATTAACTGTGAAACCAGACCCTCCCAGAGACTGGTCAGTGTGGGGACAGTAACTGTGAAAGCAGACCCTCCCAGAGACTGGTCAGTGTGCGGACATTAACTGTGAAACCACAGCTTCCCAGAGGACGGACAGTATGGGGACATTAACTGTGAAACCAGACCCTCCCAGAGGCTGGACAGTATGGGGACAGTTACTGTGAAACCAGACGCACCCAGAGATTGGTCAGCATGGGGATAGTTACTGTGAAACCAGACCCTCCCAGAGACTGGTCAGTGTGGGGATAGTTACTGTGAAACCAGATCCTCCCGGACATTGGTCAGTGTGGGGACAGTTACTGTGAAGCCAGACCCTCCCGGACATTGGTCAGTGTGGGGACAGTTACTGTGAAGCCAGACCCTCCCAGAGACTGGTCAGTGTGGGGGCAGATACTGTGAAACCAGACCCTCCCAGAGACTGGTCAGTGTGGGGGCAGTCACTGTGAAAGCAGACCCTCCCAGAGACTCATCAGTGTGGGGACATTAACTGTGAAACCAGACCCTCCCAGAGGCTGGACAGTATGGGGACAGTTACTGTAAAACCAGACCCTCCCAGAGGCTGGACGATATGGGGACAGTTACTGTGAAACCAGACCCTCCCAGAGACTTGTTAGTGTTGGGACAGTTACTGTGAAACCAGACCCTCCCAGAGATTGGTCAGTGTGGGGATAGTTACTGTCAAACCAGACCCTCCCAGAGACTGGTCAGTGTGCGGACATTTACTGTGAATCCAGACCCTCCCAGAGACTGCTCTTTATGGACACAGTTACTGTGAACCCTGACCCTCCCAGAGACTTGTCAGGGTGGGGAAAGTCACTGTGAAACCAGACCCTCCCAGAGAATGGTCTGTATGGACACAGTTACTGTGAACCCAGACCCTCCCAGAGACTGGTCAGCGTGGGGACAGTAACTGTGAAACTAGACCCTCCCAGAGACTGGTTGGTGTGGGTGCAGTTACTGTGAAACCAGACCCTCCCAGAGACTGGTCAGTGTGGGGACATTTACTGTGAATCCAGACCCTCACAGAGCCTGGTTGGTGTGGGTGCAGTTACTGTGAAACCAGTCACTCCCAAAGACCGGTCAGTGTGGGGACAGTTACTGTGAAACCAGACCCTCCCAGAGACTGGTCACTGTGGGGGCAGTTACTGTGAAACCAGACCCTCCCAGAGACTGGTCAGTGTGGGGACAGTAACTGTGAAACCAGACCCTCCCATGACTTGTCAGGGTGGGGACAGTCACTGTCAAACCAGACGCTCCCAGAGACTGGTAAGCATGGGGACAGTTACTGTTAAACCAGACCCTCCCAGAGACTGGTCAGTGTGGGGGTAGTTACTGTGGAACCAGACCCTCCCAGAGGCTGGTCAGCGTGGGGACATTTACTGTGAATCCAGACCCTCCCAGAGACTGGTCTGTATGGGGACAGTTACTCTGAACCCAGACCTTGCCAGGGACTGGTCAGTGTGAGGACAGTTACTGTGAAACCAGACCCTCCTAGAGTCTTATCAATGTGGGTACATTAACTGTGAAACCAGACCCTCCCGGGCATTGGTCAGTGTGGGGACAGTTACTGTGAAACCAGAGCCTCCCAGAGACTTGCCAGCGTGGGGTCAGTTACTGTGAAACCAGACCCTCCCAGAGATTCGTCAGCGTGGGGATACTTACTGTCAAATCAGACCCTCCCAGAGACTGGTCAGTGTGGGGAAATTTACTGTGAATCCAGACCCTCCCAGAGATTGGTCTGTATGGGGACAGTTACTGTGAACCCGGACCCTCCCAGAGACTGGTCAGTGTGTGGACAGTTACTGTAAAACCAGACCCTCCAGGAGGCTGGTCAGTGTGGGGACAGTAAATGTGAACCCAGACCCTCCCAGAGACTGGTCAGTGTGGGGACAGTAAGTGTGAACCCAGACCCTCCCTGACGTTGGTCAGTGTGGGGACAGTTACTGTGAAACCAGACCCTCCCAGAGACTCATCAGTGTGGGGACATTAACTGTGAAACCAGACCCTCCCAGAGGCCGGACAGTATAGGGACAGTTACTGTGAAACCAGACCCTCTCTGAGACTGGTCAGTGTGGGGACAGTTACTGTGAAACCAGACCCTCTCTGAGACTGGTCAGTGTGGGAAGAGTTCCTGTGAAACCAGACCATCCCTGAGACTGGTCAGTTTGGGGAGAGTTCCTGTGAAACCAGACCATCCCAGAGACTGGTAAGAATGGGGACAGTTACTGTGAAACCAGACCATCCTAGAGACTGGTCAGTGTGCGGGCAGTTACTGTGAAACTAGACCCTCTCAGAGACTGGTCAGTGTGGGGACAATAAACTGCTTCATCTGGATTTCAGGGGTGAGTGGCAGTGACCGGGAGAACCTGAGGCCCGATTTCTGTTGAGATTCCACATCCACCTTAGAAGCATTCAGAGATGGGATGTTGCTGTTCACTCTATGTGATTCAAACAGCCTATATTTAGGAGTGTGTACATACTGCCCAATATTTAGTTGTACAATAGCAGCAATCAGGGTAGAACGAGGGCTCTTTGTGATCCGTATTGATAATCTTTTCTAGGGCAGATTGAGAAACTTGTGGTGAAAAGATATGAGACTTTAAACGCTTTACTTCAGTGTAGTAGTCAAAGGAAATTGCAGCTACCTCATATCAGCTGCTGGCACTTCTTTAAAAATGTATTTCGATATATTGTTTTGTCTCTCCCTTCCCCCACCTCATCTGCCACTTGACTGTCCTGCTTGCTACCTTTAATGTCCCCTTTAGCACATTCCTTCGATAATATCATGGCAATCTCTTCTTTGCCTTCACCTATCAGTGGACCCCTATCGAGCTCTGCCTGTCCCACCCCGCCTCTACCAGCTTATATTTCACCTCATTTCTCTAGTTCCTCAGTTCTGATGAAGGGTCATACGGACTCGAAACGTCAACTGTATTCCTCTCCCCAGATGCTGTCAGACCTGCTGAGTTTTTCCAGGTATTTTTATTTTTGTTTTTGTTCTAGATTTCCAGCATCTGCAGTATTTTGCTATTATCTTAGATACATTTGGGTTGTTTTCATTGGAGCAGAGAAGACTGAGGGGCGACCTGATTGAGGTGCACAAGATTATGAGGGGCATGGACATGGTGGATACGGAGCAGCTGTTCCCCTCAGTTGAAGGGTCAGTCACGAGGGGACATAAGTTCAAGGTGAGGGGCAGGAGGTTTAGGGGGGATATGAGGAATAACTTTTTTACCCAGAGGGTGGTGACGGTCTGGAATGCACTGCCTGGGAGGGTGGTGGAGGCGGGTTGCCTCACATCCTTTAAAAAGTACCTGGATGAGCACTTGGCACATCATAACATTCAAGGCTATGGGACATGTGCTGGTAAATGGGATTAGGTAGGTAGGTCAGGTGTTTGTCACGTGTCGGTGACGAAGGCCCTCTTCTGCACTGTGATTCTGAGACAAAAGAGGCCGAGACCAGACCAACCGAGCTAAAAGGCATCATGATACAACCCTCGGGCGTTAAAGGGGCCGAAACCAGGCCTGTAGAACATAGAGTCAAGGAAGGACCTATAGGATTTTTAAAAAGATGAGGGGAGTAACCCAGTAATTGGGTTGGCAGACACTTTCTTTTCAGAGTTTAACAGGGACCAGGAAAGTTCCAAAGCGGGCAGAGAGAGACAGTGAGAGAGATGCACCACTTAGTTGAAGAGCCTGAGGGGAGTCATATGGTTAAACCAGGAAAGAAAGGTCAAAAAGATTTGGCTTGCAGAAACCTTCTTTCCACATTTAGAAGGAGACCACGGGAATTCCCAAGCAGATAGTGAGGGAGACGCCTCACCCAGTTGAAGAGCCACAGGGCAGGGCAGCAGGACCCTGTCCAAAGGGCATGGATCAGATTGGGACAACCTCATTCCCACATTAACCAAACTGGGAAAATCACCTGAAGTAAAAGCGCATTTTCAACAGTCCAAAAGGAGGTTCAAGTGCTGCTGATGCCTATCATACATTTGAAACGCCAAGTCATTGTGAATGCAGGGTGTTCATTTAAATTAAAATCTACTTGTGCAGCTGTGAAAAAGCTCTACAGTTTGTTTCCCTGAAGTCTTGAAGAACTTGAAAACTGTTTTAAAGTAGAAAAAGGATAAACAAAAGAGATAAAGGAAAGCTTCTGTTCCTTTTCTACATTTAGTCTGTAAGGCTAGAGTGTTGCCCTTTTAAGAAGCTGGTATCTCTCTTTAACTCTTTTGGTCTTAAAATCCTGGTTGTAACAAAGAAATAATCTTAGGTGAGAAAGGTCTTACAAAATGCTAAAAGGTTTTGGAATAATTGGATTTTAATCCAAAGTTTGAGCAAAGCTGCAGAAAAGAAAGCGGAAGAATTTAAAAAGAGTTTAAAATGGAGCTTGGCTTTTTGATGGCGACGATTTTTTTTTGAAATTACATAAAGTGACGCAATTCTGTGCGTTTGAGAATTCTTTGCTCAGCCCCTTGGGAAAACAAGCAGGAAGATAACTCTTTCTGCTGTCAGCTGCTTTTACTAAAATTCACCACACAACTTGCGTATTGCTAAAAGTACATTTTGAACATTACTAAATTTTGAGGTTCTAAGTTTACAGATATGATTGGACATTATTAACACATTCGGCTCCGAAGCAGAGTCACAATAGATTTTGTTTTTGTGGTTTTTTTTAGCAAGTTTCCAGGATCACATGAGTACTGATACCACAAGGGACCCAGGAGTCTTACAAGTTCAAGAACTTATCTACAGAAATCAAATGTGAACCAGAAGCATTGCCTTTCAGACTTGGCTTTAACCATTCAGGCTGTTTGTTACCATATGTTATCTTTCGAGACTAAGGGTGGGATTTTCCGTGCCCACTGGCATCAGGTGTCATGGCGGTCATGAGCGGACAATATGGTGGGAAGGTCAAAAATTGGTTTCATGCCGTCATGATACATGTTTGCAACTGTCCGCTCCGCCTGTCAATGGTGGGCTGTGTTTCCTGTCATCAGGAACTTCATTGTAATATATCTGCATATCATTATAAGCCCAATTCGCTGGAATCATCCCCCTGTTGGATCATCAGAGCATGTAGGCGGGAAAACACGCCCGTGCAGAACACGTCTTGACAACTGTGACATGCAGAAGTCAGGACTTGCAGTCAGGGCCTTGCTCACATTGCGGATATCCGAGGAGCAGAAGATGCTGCAGCCCAACAGCAACAAGACCCCGGAGGGACGTCCACGGCTGGGTGGATTCTCATTGACATGGCTCTGCCGTGAAGCAGCTCACGGAGGGTGGAAAATCACCATTGAGGGTCTGCTTTGTGACTTCAGTGTCCTGGCCATGGTCTGCTACAGATGACCGTCGAGGGGTTGGAGAGGAAGGTCCAGCTGTTTGTGGGAGAGGAATATTATCTGGGAGGACTTTCCAGTGCCTTTTAGCACCACCTTTACCGAGACCTTTACTGCCTTTGTCTCTACCGGTCATTCCACCCAGAGGCAAAGTCTTGTAATGATGTGGGTGGGAGGGGAAGATGTACCAGGTGGGGGCTGGTGGGTGGGAGAGGAAGGTCTAGGTTTCACTGGGAGAAGAAGATGTGTTGGCTTGGGGGCTGTTGGAATGAAGGTATCGGCGGGGGAGGAGGGTTGGAAGGTGGGGAACGAAGGCATCAGAGGGGAGTAAGGTTTGGGGGGAATCGAAGGTGTCAGGGCAGGTTGGGTGGGTGTAGGGAGGATTCCAGAGCGGGAAGGAGTAAGGGTGCAGAAAGGAGTCAGGAAGGGGGCAAAGAGTAGGGGTGGGAAGGAGTACAGGGGGAAAAGAAGTCCAGGGGTGGGAGGAGGAGATCGGTGGGGAGGAGGGTTCCAAGAGGGGAAGGAGTTCCAAGAGAGGGTGGTGGGGATGTCCAAGTGAATGTGGAAGGGAGGGGTCTATGGAGTTGATGACTGCCCCCTGGAGAGGGAAATGAAGGTGGGTGTTGTAGGAGGGAACGGTCAGAATAAGAGAGGGCAGAGTGAGGTGGTAGGGTGGCATGGTGAGGGTGCGACAGTATTGGTAGAAGGGTCAGCAAGGGTGCTTGGTGGGGACTCAGAGGCAAACACCGACCCTGGGAGTGGGAAGGAGGAGGTCAGGGAGGTTAATGTGGATAGGGGTACTATTTTTGAGAAGGTACGGCACATGCACATTTACCTGGATGTCCCCTAAAGAAAAGAGTTGTGGCTAGTAGGTGATGGTGGGGAGGTGGAAAGTGATGCCAGGGGGGTCGACAGTGATGGGGGAAAGGACATGAGTGACTGGGGGAGGGAGAAAGGATGGGGGAGCTGAAGAAGAAGGTTAAACTCACCATGTTTGTAAATCCGAAAGTGAAAGGAAAGCAAACCCCAGCAGGCAGCATTGAAAATGTTCAGGACATTGAGATGAGTGTGATTGGGGAAGGATCCACGTGTGTGGGAGTTGCTTGCAGAGACTGGTCAGTGTGGGGACAGTTACTGTGAAACCAGACCCTCCCAAGAGACTGGTCAGTGTGGGGACACTTATTGTGAAACCAGACCCTCCCAAGAGACTGGTCAGTGTGGGGACAGTTGCTGTGAAACCAGACCCTCCCAGGGACTGGTCAGTGTGGGGACAGTTGCTGTGAAATCAGACCCTACCAAGAGACTGGTCAGTGTGGGGACAGTTACGGTGAAACAAGACCCTCCCAGAGACTGGTCAGTTTGGGGACAGTTGCTGTGAAACCAGGCCCTCTTATCATATGCATCATATGTGGACTGCTGCTTCTTAATAAACTACCTTAAAATTAGTTACAAATACTCAACTGCCTATCTTAGGTATATGTGGCTCTTGAATGCAAAATCTTCCAGCATGGATGAAGATTTCAGCAACAGATGAGCTGAAGCAGGGCTAAACCTAGTGAAGTTATGGAGGTAGAAGTAGGTGGTCTTTGTAATGGTTAGGACATGGTGTCAGTTCAGGATCAAAATTGGGCTCCAGGTTTGTGAATAGCCTGGTTGAGCCTCAGACAATGCCCAGGGGTAGATATGGAGTCGGTTACTAGAGAACAGTCAGGACCAAAGACAATGGCCTCAGTCTTTCCCATATTTAGTTGGAGGAATTTCTTGCTCATGCACCACTGGAACTCAGACAAGCAGGGTGAGAAGTAAGAGACAGTGGCAGGGTGGACAGATGTAGTGGTGAGATGGAGATGGATGTAGTTAGTGTACAGGTGAAACCTGACCCCATACCTGTGCTCCAGCACACAAATAAAGAAGAGCACGAGGCCACGGATGGATTCTTGGGTAACTCTGGAGGCTAACGTGTGGTGGTGAGCAGGGCCCAGGAAAGGGTTTGATTGGTGGGGGCGGTGGTGTGCACAATGTGCAAAACACCGGAGCCCGTGCTCTAGGCCCCTCTAGGCTCAAGCAAATATTTTCACCACTGCCAGAATAACAGCTGTCTTTGGACCAGTAGCCTGTCACTCAGGAGGGTCTCCACACAGACTGGCTGCTTTGGACACTACCAGAGTAACAGCAATCTTTGGTCGAGTAGGACCAGAGTGCTCACTCCCTCTTTTCTTTACTTGCCTCGAGTGAGGAGAGTTGTTCGTTGGGCGTTAGTTTCGGGGGATGTGATGGGCACTTCCTTCAGACCTGGAGTGCAAGGTGAAGTGCCTGTCTCTGTGTTAAGTTAACAGCCTTACCCCCACATCCTGCCTCACAGTTTTCTGACACAATGTTCCAGCTCCTCTGTCTCTGGTACAACATTATGTCAAGTGTTCGCAAATCCATGATCCTCGGCCAAGCTTTTCAACCTCATCCCTTTTCTGAGCCCTTGAAACTGTGTGCTTGGAAGAGGAGCATCGAGCAGGAGGAGGTCAGGAAATTTGATGTCAAGCTGTGGCTAGTGCTTCAATTCTGGAATCCTTTTCGGGTACTTTAGCTTATATACAGGAACGCACAATGGGACATAGATTATCTTTAACAAGCCAGCTTGAAAGCCATGCTGCAAATATTCCAAAGGTTTCTACATGTAAAAATATTTCCACGACAGAATTTGCATTTGAGACAAAATTCAGTGATATAAGTAATTGTTTGGTAGTTTGGAAGTCTCATGACATCAGGTTAAACATGGGCAAGAAAACCTCCTGCTGATTACCATGTACCGCCCTTCCTCAGCTGATGAATCCATGCTCCTCCATGTTGAACACCACTTGGAGGAAGCACTGAGGGTGGCAAGGGCGCAGAATGTACTCTGGGTGGGGGACACCAATGTCCATCACCACGAGTGTCTCGGTAGCACCACTATTGACTGAGCTGGCTAAGTCCTAAAGGACATACTTCCTAGACTGGGTCTGTGGCAGGTGGTGAGGGAACCAACAAGAGAGAAAAACATACTTGACCTCATTCTCACCAACCTGCCTGCCGCAGATGCATCTGTCCATGACAGTATCGGTAGGAGTGACTACCGCACAGTCATTGTGGAGACGAAGTCCCGGCTTCACACTGAGGATGCCCTCCATCATGTTGTGTGGCACTACCACCGTGCTAAATGGGATAGATTTCAAACAGATCTAGGAACTCAAGATTGGGCATCCATGAGGTGCTGTGGGCCATCAGCAGCAGGAGCAGAATTGCACTCAACCACAATCTGTAACCTCATGACCTGGCATACCCCCACGCTACCATTAACATCAAGCCAGGAAATCAACCCTGGTTCAATGAAGAGTGCAGGAGGGCATGCCAAGAACAGCACCAGGCATACCTAAATATGAGGTGTCAACGAAGCTACAGCACAGGACTACTTGTGTGCCAAACAGCATAAGCAGCAAGCAATAGATAGAGCTAAGCGACTCAACAACCAACAGATCAGATCTAAGCTCTGCAGTCCTGCCACATCTAGTCGTGAATGGTGGTGGACAATTAAACAACTTACTGGAGGAGGAGGCTCCACAAATATCCCTATCCTCAATGATGGGGGAGCCCAGCATATCAGTGCAAAAGATAAGGCTGAAGCATTTGCATCAATCTTCAGCCAGAGGTGCCAAGTGGATGATACATCTCGGCCTCCTCCGGAGGTCCCCAGCATCAAAGGTGCCAGTCTACCGCCTATTCAATTTACTCCAAGTGATAACAAGAAACAGTTGAAGGCACTGGATACTGCAAAGGCCCTGACAATATTCTGGCAAAAGTACTGAAGGCTTGTGCTCCAGAACTTGCTGCGCCCCTAGCCAAGCTGTTCCAGTACATCTACAACACTGGCATCTACCCGACTATGTGGAAAATGTCCAAATGCAGCAAGGCCTGGACAATATCTAGGCTTGGGTTGACAGGCGGCAAGTAATATTCGCACCACACAAGTGCCAGGCAATGACCATCTTCAACAAGAGAGAATCTAACCATTGTCCCTTGACATTCAATGGCATTATCATCGCTGAATTCCTGCTATCAACATCCTGGGGGTTATCATTGACCAGAAGCTGAACTGGGCCTGCCATATAAATACTGTGACTACAAGAGCAGGTCAGAGGCTAGGAATCCTGTGGTGAGTAACTCACCTCCTGGCTCCCCAAAGCCTGTCCACAAGGCACAAGTCAGGAGTGTGATGGAATACTCTCCACTTGCCTGGACGAGTGCAGCCCCAACAATACACAAGAAGCTTGACCCCATCCAGGACAAAGCAGCCCGCTTGATTGGCATCCCATCCACAAACATTCACTCCCTCCACCACCAACGCACAGTAGCAGCAGGGTGTACCATCTACAAGATGTGCTGCAGAAACTCACCAAGGCTCCTCAGGCAGAACTTTACAACCCACGACCACCACCACCTAGAAGGGCAAGGGCAGCAGATACATGGGAACACCACCACCTGGAAGTTCCCCTCCAAGTCACTCACCATCCTGACTTGGAAATATATCGCCGTTCCTTCACTGTCACTGGGTCAAAATCCTGGAACTCCCTCCCTAACAGCACTGTGGGTGTACCTACATCACATGGACTGCAGTTGGTGCTTACCATCACATTCTAAAGGGTAATTAGGGATGGGCAATTGCCTAGCCAGCGATGCCCACATCCCATGAACGAATGAAAAAAGAATCTTCTCTTTGTGATAGGGTGGGAAAACGCACAGGACCAGAAGTCAGTAGCTGCATGTTAGGTAGGAAAGAGGGTCAGATGTGGAGTCCCCTAAAAACAATACCATGCCCCCATTGCGGTTGATCTCAGAGGAGCATTGATGCGAGTGCAGGGATGGTGCCTGGCTGCCGTCCTGGTTGCCACTTCCCTGAAGCACACACCTGCAGAGTTACTGCATCAGCTCACTGCTTCCATCTCATCTTTCTTTGTTTCCTTTGCAATCCCCAGGTTTTATCCGCAGCCCTCACTCACCCCCTTGCAGCCGCGATTTCACCGGCGTTTCATGAATGCGGAAGAGGGTTTCCATGCTCAAGTCATACAGTTCTCTCAGACGAGCAATCACTTCTGGTGTCACCCAGGAAGGCAGAGAGAAATTGTGAATTTTCTGCAAAGGTTAGATAAAAATACAAGTTAACTTGCTAACTCAGAAAATTACCATGTTTAAACACGTTCTACCCATCAGGGGGCAAGGCAAATTTGGGTGATGGATGAATTACCAGCAATTCTCACTCCTTCAGAAAGAAGCTAAATAAGAGAAACAGATCAATGAGTGAAGGGTGCAGTATAGGGTGAACATGATCACGGGGAAAGAGGGAAGGAAGGAGAGAAGGTGAGCAAGTGGGAGCAAGGGAGGAGTGTGGAGCAAGAGGGCAGAGGGAGAGTGAAAGGGTGGAGGCAGAGGAGCGAGAGGGGAAGGGGAAAGAGCGAGAGAGGGAGGGGGAGGAGCGAGTGGGGGGGAGAGGAAGGGGTGGAGGAGGAGTGAGAGGGGGAGGAGCAAGAGGCAGAGGAGGGGCAGGGGAAGGAGTGAGAGGGGTAGGAGAGGGAGGGGGAGGACCAAGAGGTTGAGGAGGAGGACCGAGAGGGGGAAAGAGAGGGGGAGCAGCGTGAGGAGGAGGGGCGAGAGGGGGACGGGCAAGAGGGGGAGCTGGGAGTGAGAGGGGTAAGGGCAAGAGGGGGGAGGGAGTGGAGGGCGAGATGGGGAGGGGAGGAGGAGGAGGAACGGCGAGAGGGGAGGGGCAAGAGGGTGAGGGGGGAGAGGGGGAGGGAGGGTGGAGGGGGATGGTGAGCAGGAGGGGGAGGGTGAGTGGGTGCGAGCAGTGAAGTGAGAGGGGGAGGTGGAGTGAGGGGCGAGCGAGAGGAGGAGGCAGAGCAAGGGGGGATGTGGAGCAAGAGGGAGAGGGCTAGTGAGAGGGGGATGGAGTGCGAGCAGTGGAGAGGGAGAGCAGAAGGATGAGCAAGAGGGTGGGCGAGAGAGTGAACGGGAGGGCGAACGTGCAGGTGAGGGGCGAGGGGGAGGGGCGAGGCCAAGCGAGAGGGGGAGGGGTGAAGGGAAGGGGCAAGGGCGAGGGAGGGGGCGCAAGTGAGAGAAGTGAGTGGGAGGGGCGAGGGGAGGAATGAGCGAGAGGTGGAGTGGCGAGCAGGAGGGGGTGTGGCGAGCGGGAGTTGGAGCAGCGGGCGGGAGGGGCGAGTGAGAGGAGAGACGGCGAGCGAGAGATGAAAGTTGGGGGGGGGTGCAAGCGGGAGTGGGAGGGGCAAGCGGGAGGAGCATGTGAGAGGGGTAGGGGTGAGCGGGAGGGTCGAGCAGGAGGGTGAGTGGGGGGACAGGCGAGCAGGATGGGTAGGGGGGAGGAGCGCGCTGAATAGGGAGGGGCGAGCAGGAGGCGGAGGGGTGAGCGGGAGGGGTAGGGGAGAGTGGGAGGGGAGGGATGAGTGGAAAGCGGGGGGCGAGCGAGAGGCGGAGAGGCAAGCGTGAGGGGGAGGGGCGAGCGGCAGTGGGAGAGGCAATGGGGAGAGGTGAGGGGTGAGTGGGAAGGGCAAGCGGGAGGGCGAGAGGGAGGGGGAGGTGGAGCGGGAGAGGGAAGCAGAGCAGGAGGGGAAGGGGAGCGAGAGGGGAAGGGGAGTGAGAGGGGGAGAGGGAGCAAGAGGGGGAAGGGGAGCGAGAGGGTGGAAATGGAAGAAGAGGGGGAGCGAGAATGGGAGGGGACCGGGATGGAGAAGTGAGAGGGGCCATTGAGGTGGATGGGGTAAAGGGAGGGGGAAGGGGAGGGGAGGGGGTAGTGAGAGGGGGAGGTGGGAGAGAGGGGGTGAGCTAGAGAGGGTTGGTCAAGCAGGAGGTGCAACCGGAGGGGTAGGGGCAAGTGGGGGAAGGACAGGAGGGGGAAAGGCGAGGGTGTGGACAAGGGAAAGGGGATGGAGAGGGGGAGGCAGGGATGGGAGTGGCGAGCAGAGAGAGAGCCAGAGAGAGAGAGAGAGAGACCGGGGTGAGAGAGCAGGGGATGAGGCAGAATGGGATAGAGGAGCGAGTATGTGAGTGTAATGGGGGGAAGTGAGAAAGAGAGAGTCAGAGAGTGGGGTGTACTTGTATGTTAAAGGTGGAGTTGAGATATTCCAATTAGCTGCGATAATAATGTTCTTCCGGAGGAGCAAGCCGTAGAATGAGATTGGTTACCGTACTTTAAACAAACAGTCATCAAGGTGTGGTCTAAGAGTTGGTTAATTAGAAAATATCAGCTGGCAGAACGCAGAGTTCAAGGTTATGAGAACAGTGTATCTTCAACTAAACAAACCCTGCAGCAGTGAGCAAAGTGCAATTTTGAAGCTGCCAGCAAGCAAATGTGTCACAGAATCACTGAATGGTTACAGTACAGGGCCATTTGGCTCCATTGTGTCTGAAGCAGCAATTCACCTAATGCCATTCCCTTGCCTCCTCCCTGTAGTCCTGTACATCTGTGGAGTTGTCAAAATAACCAGTTCCAGCTTTATTCAACCCAGTGTGGGCAGATTGTACATTTATACTTGCAGCTTCCCAGCACAGGCTGACGATAGAAAGGGCAGCAAAAGACACTAGATTCACGGACTCAGTCACACAAACACAAGGTACTCACCTCACACAACAGAGTGTCGTATAATTTCCACACATTCTGGAATGTCACCTTCGACTTGGTCCTTTCAGACACCAGGTCCAGCAAGGCCTAAATGGGCAACCAGCAGAGAAAATCACATCAGAAACTGCCTCATTTCATTGGCAAAAAATTCCTGAGAGGATAACAATTACACTCCCCCCTCAGAGCGAGGGTCCCTGACAATCACAGTTACACCCCCTTCAGAGAGAGGGTCCCTGACGATCACAGTTACACCCCCCTTAGAGGGTCCCTGACAATCACAGTTACACCCCCCTCAGAGAGAGGGTCCCTGACGATCACAGTTACACCCCCCTCAGAGAGAGGGTCCCTGACGATCACAGTTACACCCCCCTTAGAGGGTCCCTGATGATCACAGTTACACCCCCCTCAGAGAGAGGGTCCCTGACGATCACAGTTACACCCCCCTTAGAGAGTCCCTGACGATCACAGTTACACCCCCCTCAGAGACAGGGTCCCTGACAATCAGTTACACCCCCCTCAGAGAGAGGGTCCCTGACGATCACAGTTACACCCCCCTTAGAGGGTCCCTGACAATCACAGTTACACCCCCCTCAGAGAGAGGGTCCCTGATGATCACAGTTACACCCCCCTTATAGGGTCCCTGACGATCACAGTTACACCCCCCTCAGAGAGAGGGTCCCTGACGATCACAGTTACACCCCCCTCAGAGAGAGGGTCCCTGAGATGATCACAGTTACACCATTCTCCCCAACCCTCCCCTCTTATGACCACTATACCTGACAGTATTGGTGGGAGTGACCACCGTACGGTCCTTGTGAAGACAAAGTCCCATCTTCACATTGAGGATACCCTCCATCATATTCTGTGGCACTATCACCAGGCTAAATGGGATAGATTTCAAACATATCGAGCAACTCAAGACTGGGCAACCATGAGGCGCTGTGAGCAGAATTGTACTCAACCATAATCTGTAACTTCATGGCCTGGCATATCCACCACTCTACCATTAAGGTGGAAGAGTCAATTACTAGGGGACATAGATTTAAGGTGAGAGGAAAAAACTATAGAGGAGATGTGCGGGGCAAGTTTTTTATGCAGAGGATAGTGAGTGTCTGGAATTCGCTGCCAGAGGAGGTGGTGGAAGCAGGTACGATAGTGTTGTTTAAGAGGCAGCTTGACAAATACATGAATAGGATGGGAATAGAGGTTTACGGACCCCAGAAATGCAAAATGTTTTGGTTGACGGACAATATGATCGGCGCAGGCTTGGAGGGCCGAAGGGCCTGTTCCTGTGCTGTACTTTTCTTTGTTCTATGTTGGATTTACAGGGGATAATTTCAAAGGTTAGAGAAGCTGCAAAACTCAGAAAGATAGTAAACACTGAGGAAGATCGTAACAGATTTCAAGAGAAGAACAGCAGAAATAGAAGCAGGAGTAGGCCAAGTGGCCCTTTGAGCTAGCTCCGCCATTCAACACCACTGATCCTCTACCTCAATGCTTTATCACCATATCCTTTAGTCCCCAAATGTTTGTCAACCTCTGTCTTTAATATACTCAACAGCCCTCTGGGGTTCAGAATTCCAAAGATTCATAACCCTCTGGGTGAAGAAATTTGTCCTCATCTTAATCCGAAATGACTGAGCCCTTATTCCTGCCCCTCAGCTGGGGAAACTCCCTACTAGCATCTACCTTGTAAATCCCTTAAGTATTTAAAATATTTATGTGTTTCAATTTGATGACTCTCATTATTCTAAAATCTAGGGAATATAGTCTACTGAACCTCTCTTATAGGACAATGTCCTCATCAGTCTAATGAACCTTTGTTGCAATCTCCCCAAGGGAAATATATCCAACGCAAGTGAGACCAAAACTGTACACAGTATCCCAGGTGCCCAAATTGCAGGAAGATTTTCTTCACTCTTTTACTCCAATCCTTTTCTAACAGAAGGTCAATATACCATTCACTTTCCTATTTGCTTGCCGTACCTGCATGTTAACTTTCTGATTTGTTTAACAAGGAGACTCAGAATACCAACATTACCCAATCTTTCATTATTTAAAAAATATTCTGCTTTTCTGTTTCTTGTTCCAAAGTGGATAACTTCATATTTCTCCACATTGTATTCCATCTGCTATGTTATTACCCACTCACATAACCTTTGCAGTCTCTTTGCATCCTCCTCACACTTCCTTTCCCACTAACTCTATTGTCAACAAACATTAGATATGTTACACTCAGTCTAGGTCATCAATATAGGTTGTAAATAGCTGAAGCCATGTCCTGATCCACGCGGTGCCCTGCTTGTTACAGCTGCCATCTGTTAACTAATGCTCAAATCCATGATAATATATTACCTTCCAATCTCATGAGCCCTAAGATTGTGTAACAACCTCTTGAGTGGACCCTTATCAAATACTTTTTGAAAATTCAAATATACTACATCCATTGGTCCTCCTTTTTCTCCTCTGCTAACCACACCCTCAAAAAACAAATCTGTCATAAAACCATGTTGCGTTGGTCTAATCATATGATGATTTTCTTAGTGCTCTGTTACCATGTCCCTAATAATAGATTCCAGCATTTTTTCCACTATTGATGTCAGGCTAACTGGACTATAATTCTCTCTCTCTCCTTTCTCGAGCAGTAGGGTTATTTTGCTATCTTCTAACCCATGGGGACTGCTCAAGAACCAACGGAATTCTGGCAGAACAAAACCAATGCCCCACTATCTCTATAGCTACATTTTAAAAACCTTTATAAAACACTGGTGTGCCCTCAACCGTGGAATTTAATGTCGGCAGCGCGGGTCCCAGAGGCGGTAGCATTGCCATTTGAGGCGGAAACAGCAGTAGCTGGCCTATTGACAAGTTGGAGATCCGGAGCCCAGCCCAATCAAATGTTGGGGACAGGCAGGAAGGTGCTGGTCCTGGTACCAGGTGATGTGAGGGCAGGCACTGATATCTGATGGCCAGACCTCAATGTAAAGTGAAGGAGGCTGCAGAATTGCCAAGGGCACCACTGAGGGGTCCAACCTTGTGGCCCCTGATGACATCTCATCAGCTCTGTCCTATCCGTGAAGACAGTTTCAACTCTCTGCTGCCACTGAAGATTTACCACCCTCCCCCCACCCCCGCAAGCAAAGCACCAACAATGAAGTGTTGCAGACGACCACGAGAAGAAGCATGTCACAGGGCAGACAAAGGGTGGCCCCACAGTTCAGTGATGCCTCCCTGCTGCACAGAATCAGCAGGAGGTGTCTGGACGGCATACTCTCAGACAGTGCATTCCAGATCCTAACCACTCGCTGGGTCAAAATGTTTTTCCCTCATGTCGCAATCAGGATGATCAACTCTTGGGGGCTGCAGGGGGAGAGTTTATGTAACTGCAGTCCCTCATCCCTGGCACCACTCTCGTAAATCTTTTCTGCACCATGTCTAATTCCTTTACGTCCTTTTTGAAGTGCAATGCCTAGAATTGGACACAATAGGTGGAATTTAATGGAAACTGAAGAAGGGGGAAGTGAGGCAAAGGATTGGGAGGTTGCCGGTGGAACTGTGAAGGAGGTGCTGTTTCGGAAGTCCCATGCCAGGTTCTCTGGGCTACGTTATGCTGGCAGCAGGGATGCAGCAAGGCAGCGATCCGTATGGAAGTGTGGGAAGCCAATTGAGCTAGTTAAAGTGGTACTTATCATTCATTTACATGTAAATGAATTGAACTTAATGGTACTTCGCAAGTTAAATGTGCGGCACATGGGGATCACGGGTTGTCACATCACTGACCAATTAAAGGTGACAGCATTCAAGCGAAGCCTCAGGACTTAAGGGGAAGGTTGGCCATTGCGGAAATGCCTTCCATTGGATTGGAAACTGCTGCCAAAGGGGAAAGGAGGCCATCACAATCACCAAGCTGACAGGCAACGCAGAGGAGCCCGAGGGTCAGCGCGGAGGAGCCCGAGGGTCAGCGCGGAGGAGCACGAGGCCAGCGCAGAGTAGTCCGAGAGTCAACTCAGAGGAGCCCGAGGGCCAGTGCGGAGGAGCCCGAGGGTCAGCGCGGAGGAGTCCGAGAGTCAACGCGGAGGAGCCCGAGGGCCAGCGCGGAGGAGCCCGAGAATCAGCGGGGAGGAGCCCGAGGGTCAGCGTGGAGGAGCCCGAGGGTCAGCGTGGAGGAGCCCGAGGGTCAGTGCGGAGGAGCCCGAGGGTCAGTGCGGAGGAGCCCGAGGATCAGCGCGGAGGAGCACGAGGGCCTGCGTGGAGGAGCCCGAGGGTCAGCGCGGAGGAGTTCAAGAGTCAACGCGGAGGAGCCCGAGCGCCAGTGCGGAGGAGCCCGAGCGCCAGTGCGGAGGAGTCCGAGAGTCAGCGCGGAGGAGCCCAAGGGCCAGCGCGGAGGAGCCCGATTATCAGCAGGGATGAGCCCGAAGGTCAGCGTGGAGGAGCCCGAGTATCAGCGGGGAGGAGCCCGAGGGTCAGCGCGGAGGAGTCCGAGAGTCAACGCGGAGGAGCCCGAGGGGAAGGGCGGAGGAGCCCGAGTGTCAGCGGGGAGGAGCCCGAGGGGCAGGGCGGAGGAGTCCTAGGGTCAGGGCGGAGGAGCCCAAGTGTCAGCGGGGAGGAGCCTGAGGGTCAGCGCGGAGGAGCCCGAGGCGCAGCGCAGAGGAGCCCAAGGGTCAGGGCGGAGGAGCCCGAGGGTCAGGGCGGAGGAGCCCGAGGGTCAGGGCGGAGGAGCCCGAGGGTCAGGGTGGAGGAGCCCGAGGGGCAGCAGAGAGGAGCCCGAGGGGCAGCAGGGAGGAGCCCGAGAGTCAGCGCGGAGGAGCCCGAGAGTCAGCGAGGAGGAGCTCGAGGGGCAGCGAGGAGGAGCTCGAGGGGCAGTGGGAAGGAGACCGAGAGTCAGTGCGGAGGAGCCCGAGGGGCAGCGGGGAGGAGCCCTAGAGCCAGCGTGGAGGAACCCAAGGGGCAGCGGGGAGGAGCCCTAGAGCCAGCGTGGAGGAGCCCAAGGGGCAGCGGGGAGGAGCCTGAGGGGTAGCGGGGATGAGCTCGAGTGCCAGTGTGAAGGAGCCTGAGGGCCAGTGTGGAGGAGGCTTGGTGAGTTCCTGCAGTGCATCTTGTAGATGGTAAACACTGCTGCCACTGCGCATCGGTAATGAAGGGAGTGAATCTTTGTGGATGTGGTGCCTGGATGATGTTGTGCTTCTTGAGTTTTGTTGGAGCTGCACTCATCCAGGCAAGTGGACAGTATTCCATCACACTCCTGACTTGTGCCTTGTAGATGGTGGACAGGCTTTGGGGAGTCAGGAGGTGAGCAACTTGCCACAGGATTCCTAGCCTCTGACCTGCTCTTGTAGACACAGTATTTACCTGGCTAGTCCAGTTCAGTTTCTGTTCAATGGTAACCCTCAGGATGTTGATAATGGGAGATTCAGTGATGGTAATGTCATTGAGTGTCAAGGGGCAGTGGTTAGATTCTCTCTTGTTGGAGATGGTCATTGCCTGGCACTTGTGTGGCACAAATGTTACTTTCCACATGTCAGCTCAAGCCTTGATATTATCCAGGTCTTGCTGCATTTGGACATGGACTGCTTCAGTATCTGAGGAGTCGCGAATGGTGCTGAACATTGCGCAATCATCAGCAAACATCCCCACTTCTGACTTTATAATGGAAGGAAGGTTATTGAAGCAACTGAAGATGGTTGGGCCTAGAACACTACCCTGAGGATCTCCTGCAACGATGCCCTAGAACTGAGATGATTGATTCCAACAACAGCAACTATCTTCCTTTGTGCTAGGATTGACTCCAATCATGCTATGCTGTCCTTTATTACGAGAGGAATTGAACATAGAAGTAAAGATGTTATGCTTCAGTTACACAGGGACATGAGGGAGGGCTGAGACATCGCGAATACTGTGTGCAGCTTTTGGTCTCCTTATTTAAAGAAGGATGTAAATTCATTGGAGGTGGTTAAGAGGAGGTAAGTAGATTGATGGGGTGACATGATTGAAGTAAATAAGATCCTGAATGGCCTTGACAAGGTGGACGTGGAAAGGATGTTTGCTCTTGTGGGTGAATCCAGAACTAGAGGGCACTGTTTTAGAATTATGGGTTGCTCTTTTAGGACAGAGATGAGGAGAAATTCTTTCTCTCTGGGTTGTGTGACTTTGGAACTCTCTGCCTCAGAAGGCGGGGTCAATGAATATTTTTAAGGCAGAGGTAGATAAATTCTTGTTAGGAAAGGGAATCAAAGGTTATTGGGGGTAGATGGGAATGTGGGACTTGAAACACAAACATCAGCCATGATCTTATTGAATTGTGGAGCTGGCTCAAGGGGCCGAATGGCCTACTTCTGCTCCCATTTCATAGGTTCATGTGTTCATATGCAGCTGAGGAGCATTACAATGTGTGCCGTGGGTTGAGCTGGGCTGCAATCGAACAAACAGTTGCCCTCCCTCAGGCCCATGATGGCTTCCCCCCGATGTCTCTCTCATCCATCCACTCTTGAGGGACTTGGAGGACACTGACACTGAGAGGCAGATGCCTATCGCTCACATGCAGCCATTCTTCATGAGACAGCTGCTGCTGGGGCTTAAAATTCTTTTGTCTGCCCGGCCGATCCCTCCCCATGTTGAGGCCCATTGCATGTTACCCACATGAAAGCCTCAGCATTCTGCATTACACTGATCCTGGCAGTGTGGAGATCATTGACTCATTTGTGACAGTGTAGCCATGTACACTGCTGGACCTCCCATCTGCTACCCTCCACTTCTATGACATGCTATGACACGCTATCTCAGGCGATTTTGGGTTGGGCACGCGCCCCACTCATTTAACGTAAAATTCTGACCTTGCTTTTTATCTGCCAGAGGGTTTTGATTGATCAGTTTAAGGGGCGCATCTGTTGAAAGGTTTATTTGGTGGGCACTACCTGGTACACACAGAGGCACAATCTCATCATGCCCTATGTGTTGGTGGCTGCAGTGGTGAGGTGCGGTGGTTGGTAGAGAACAAAAGCAGTGAGGAGAGCCCCAAGTTACCTTGGCTGAAGAGATTGTTTCCATGAGAGGCAGGATGGGATTAATTGGAGGAATGGCAAGAGCAGGTTTGTGGTGGAACAGGGGGAATGGGATAGGGATGGCGTGAGAGGGATGGCATGGGAGGAGAAACAGCATGGGATGGAGATGGCACAGGAGGAAGAGGTGGATGAGATGGTGGAATCGGTTGTCTGGTAAAATAGCGGGGAGAATTATTTTATAAACTTCTTACTTGAAAGCTATTCTACATGCTAAAATGAGGATTCACTTTTGAATGAAACAGCTTTAGAAAAACTGTCAGGTGAATTAGTGTTGATTCTACAGACAAAGGTGATGATGACAGTCTGGAGTTTCTACATAGTTAAACTCCACTGGGAGTTTACATACACCATACAAACAGATTCAGGAAGGGTCAGTTATAGAACCATCGAAAAGTTACAGCCCAGAAGGAGGCCATTAGGCCCATCTTGTCCATGCCAGCCCGAGGACACACAGGTGCCCTTTCTAATCCCACCTTCCTGCACCCGGCCCACCTGCAGCTTACAGCACTTAAGGTGCAGATCCAGGTACTTTTTAAAAGAGTTTAGAGTTTCTGCCTCTACCACCAACTTGGGCAGCAAATTCCAGACACCCACCACCCTCTGCGTAAAAAAATTCTTCCTCACGTCCCCCCTACACCTTCTGCCACTTATCTTGAATCTATGTCCCCTGGTTCTAGAATTCTCCACCAAGGGAAACAATTTTATTCTGTCCACTCTATCTATTCCCCTCAAAATTTTGTACACCTCAATCAAGTCAACCTCTCAGCCTTCTTTGTTCTAAGGAAAATAATCCCAACCTATCCAATCTCTCCTCGTAGCTCTCATGTTGATACAAAACGTGAATCCTAACAAGGGGTTTGTCATAGAACAAGATTGGTAATTAGGAAGTGGTTTTCTTCAATGAGAGATGCTGAGATAAGAACAAGCAGGCTTCAAGGAAATAGATTGTTTATTCCTCAAATAATATTGAGTCCATCAGATGTAAACCTGTTTTTCCAACTCAGAAAAAAGACAGTTCCCAATTAGACTTTCATATTCTGGGGCTATAAACAAGTCACAAGGTCAGGCCCTCGGCAAAATTTGTATTTACATTCCTACACATGGTCAGCTTTATGTAACTTTTTCCACAGTGAGAAGTTTTAATTCTGTTAAAAGCTTTGGTGAAAGACTAGCTAGAAATCCAGTGTTTAAGGATGAAGATATTAATTTGCCTGCAAATGTTTTGCAGGTCTCTGCTACTAATGAATTACTATTTAAAAAGAGAGGTGGAGAGAAAACAGGGAATTATAGACCAGTCAGCCTGACGTCAGTAGTGGGGAAAATTCTAGAGTAATTATAAAAGATTTAATAGCTGAGCATGTGGAAAACAGTGGCAGAATTGGACAGGGTCAGCATGGATTTATGAAAGGGAAATCATGCTTGACAAATCTACTGGAATTTTTCAAGGACGTAACTAGAAGAGTTGATGAGGGGGAGCCAGTGGATGTGGTTTGCTTGGACTTTCAGAAGGCTTTCGACAAAGTCCCACATAAGAGATTAGCGTGTAAAATTAAAGCACATGGGATTCAGGGTAGTGTATTGAGATGAATAGAAAACTAGTTGGCAGACAGGAAACAAAGAGTAGGGTCTTTTTCCAAATAGCAGGCAGTGACTAGTGGGGTACTGAAGGGATCGGTGCTGGGACCCCAGCTATTCACAATATATATTAATGATTTAGATGAGGGAACTAAATGTAATATCTCCAAATCTGCAGATGACACAAAGTTGGGTGGAAGGGTGAGCTGTGAGGAGGATGCAGAGATGCTTCACTGTGATTTGGACAAGCTGAGTGAGTGGGCAAATGCATGACAGTTGCAGTGTGGATAAATGTGAGGTTATCCACTTTGGTAGCAAAAACAGGAAGGCAAGTTACTATCTGAATGGCTATAAATTGAGAGAGGGGAATGTGCAACGAGACCTAGGTATCCTCATACACCAGTCGCTGAAGGTAAGCATGCAGGTGCAGCAGGCGGTAAAGAAGACAAATGATATGTTGGCTTTCGTAGCCAGAGGATTTGAGTACAGGAGCAGGGATGTCTTGCTGCAATTGTACAGGGCCTTGGTGAGACCACACTTGGAATATTGTGTGCAGTTTTGGTCTCCTTATCTGAGGAAGGATGTTCTTGCTATAGAGGGAGTGCAGCGAAGGTATACCAGACTGATTCCTGGGATGGCAGGACTGACATATGAGGAGAGATTGAATTGATTAGGATTATATTCGCTGGAGTTCAGAAGAATGAGGGGGGGGGTCTCATGGAAACCTATAAAATTCTAACAGGACTAGACAGGGTAGATGCAGGAAGGATGTTCCCGATGGTGGGGAGTCCAGAACCAGGGGTCACAGTCTGAGGTGAGGAGAAATTTCTTCACCAAGAGAGTGGTGAGTCTGTGGAGGCCAAAACATTGTATGTTTTCAAGAAGGAGTTAGATATAGCTCTTGGGGCGAAAGGGATCAAAGGATATGGGGAGAAAGTGGGAGCAGGCTATTAGCTGGATGATCAGCCATGATCATAATGAATGGCGGAGCAGGCTCGAAGTTCGAATGGCCTACTCCTGCTCCTATTTTCTATCTGTCTATATATGTCTATAAGTGTTGATATGTTTTCCCCAACCCTTCAGTTTGGAGTGATCCAATCCTCCACTAATAACCCCACAGCAAACTCGAGATGAGGTAAAATAAGAAGGTTGGGTTGGTTTATTTTACACACACACACAAAACACGGGAAGAAGTTTTAGCAACGTCCGCCCCTTTTTGCACTCATACAATAAAGGAGGGATAAGGGAAAGAGATGGGTAGAGGGCAAGACCACAATAAAAATAGGAGTTATGGTTTCATGCGAGTCCAGGGTCCAGAATCAAAAGTCCAGTGGCGTATTCCTTCAGAGGTTAACAGGGCTGAAACTGTTGCAGGGTGATCCATCTTCCCAGAAGCGATGATTTCCCTGATGGAAGAAGGCACGTAGAGATAAATGGGTCTTATACGCACAGATACAGAACTTCCAATGTTCCAGTAGTTCACAGTGTAGATTGGGGCCAGGCAAAATATCTGGACAGAGCTCTTTCTACTGCTACCTGTTAGATGGTAAAATGGTAGACTGCCTGGGTTCGGTTCCACACAGCAACGTTACAGGTTCTAGCAGCTTGGGGCAAGGTCATGTGACCTACCTCCCACTTCTCCTGGGAGTTGGACAAAGGATGTATTTACCTAGGTCTGGAATCCTGAGGTGTTTGATAGAGGAGTCAGGGTCCCTTTTGTCCTTGCAGGCATCCCATCTCTGTTGGCCAACTCTACATTAGAGATGTGAAGGGTGTCAGTGCATTTCTTTGAAATTTGATTTTCTGCAGTCATAGGGGTATCAGCGCCTCCTTAAAGATAATGAGGCCCCTGCTGGTTTCTGAAAATTCAAAATTCCTCTGGTATGAGTCATGGCTAATCAGGGAAAAGCCTTTGTCCATTTTTAAAAAAATAATAATTTTATAGAGTAGTCAGGTTGACGCAGATATATATATTTTCCTTCCTGCCTTCTGGATGAACATAGGACTACAACTCTCTTGAGCCACCTTCACCAACAGAATCCACTGCCATATGCAGCTATGGCCCCAGGGACCCAGTGTTAGGCCTTTTCTTCTGCCCTTGTACCACCTCATCATACCTGCCATAAAGCACTCCCAAACTTTTCTCCATCCAAATCTGGAAAAGTGCAGCAGGCAACAAAAGATTGAATACAGCTGACGCTTTAGCAAGCAAAATTGCTTGGTAAGTGGTTATTTAAGAATAGTGGGTGGGCTTCTGATTTTGGAGCCTGCTCACCTTCCATTACAGCTGAGACTGGAGTGATGGCGTTGTCTTGCCGACCTGACATTATCATGCCGTATTTTATGTTCACGTGGTTGGCGGCCTGCCCAATCTGTCACAGTAAAATTTGGACTTCCAAGAAACTTCATTACAAGCCTGCAAATCCTTCATGATGACATGACTGCATCAGAGGGAGATCTGAGATGCCTTCAAAATCTGGACCAGGGTAAAGCAAGGCTGTACTAGCCACCATACTATTTACAATCTACCTGACAGTAGCTATTCACATCATCAAAGATGCCCTCTGGTGTGAGTCTTAAATACCTCCTGGATAGAAAGCTCTTGAACCTCAGTCACCTCTGTTGCATTTCTGGCTTCTATACGCAAATTCACCAATGCAAATACGGGCTCTGTATTGCACCAAATTTTGCCTGTGGCTGCTCCTGTGGCCTTCAAACTCACAACGCCGCCACCAGCTTGCGTTTCTGGCTTTGCAACGCACACTCACTGGACTGGTAAACTATAAGGTTTACAACTTATACACACGCACACACATATATTGCAGGATAGCTCAACAAACAGGTCTTTTCTAGAGATGCAATATACACAACAGCAACCACCATTACTAACAGCAACTACACCTGCAGACTGCTGGTCACAAGCTGTTTTATATCCTGGTTCCTTGATGACACATACATTATTTGCATACTCTCTTAAAGTGATATTGCAACAGTCTCTGTGCCAAAATTAAATTGATCACCATAGACATACATGATCTACAGTTTGTGGATGACCGCAGTCTTGTTGCCCTTTCTGCACCAAGCCACTCCTAATCTCTTCAATTCTGCATAAAAAAGACTCGGCCTGTCCTTGAATGTCATCAAAATAAAATTCATATCAACCCAGTCAATCAGTTAATCTGGTCAGCCAAATATTCCACCTACCATACCTGCTGAAGAGGAGACTCTAGAGTATGTTGAACACTTCCCATACCTTGGCAGCCACCTCTCTCAAAAGGCCATCATTGATAAAGAGATCGGACACCAGGTCAGTTTTGCCAGCTCAACCTTTTACAAATTACGGTAGTGAGTGTTTGACAACAAAGACCTCCACAAGTCAGCAAAAATCTGTGTGCACAGAGCAGTTGTTGTCACCACACTCCTGTATTGCAGTGAGAGCTGAGCTGTGTATCAGCAACATGAAGAATACTAGAGAAATTCCATCAGCATGCGCCCCCCGTGCGTCCTTTGGATTCAATGGGAGGACCTTCAAACAAATGCTTCTTGAAGCCATCTCCACAAGCATTAGGAACATGGAACATAGGAAACAGGAGCAGAAGGCGGCCATTCGGCCCCTCGAGCCTACTCTACCATTCAACCATTTCATGGCTGATCTACCATTTTCCCACACTATCCCTGTATCCCTTGATATCTTTAATATCTAGAAATCTAACGATCTCAGTCTTGAACATACTCAATGACTGAGCCTCCACAGTCCTCTGGGTTACAGAATTCCAAAGATTCACCACGCTCTGAGTGAAGAAATTCCTCCTCATTTGGTTCTAGACTCCCCCCCGACCCCAGCCAGGGCAAACATCTTTCCTGCATCTACCCTGTCGAGCCCGGTAAGGATTTTGTATGTTTCAATTAGTCCACTTTTCATTCTTCTAAACTCTAGAGAATATAGGTCTCTCCTAGAGAACAACCCCACCATGCCAGGGATTAGTCTGGTGAACTTTCATTGCACTCCTTCTATGGCAAGTATATCCTCCTTAGGTAAGGAGACCAAAATTGTACACAATACTCCAGGTGCGGTCTTACCAAACCTCTATACAACTGGAGCAACACTTATTTATTCCTGTACTCAAATCCCCTTACAATAAAGCCCAAAATACCATTTGCCTTTCTAATTGCTTGTTGCACCTGCATGCTAGCTTTCAGTGACCTATGAACAAGGACACCCAGGTCCCTTTGGACATCAGTGCTTCCCATTCTCTCACCATTTAAGAAATACTCTGCATTTCTGTTCCTCCTACCAAAGTGGATAACCTCACATTTTTCTACATTATACTCCACCTGCCATGTTTTTGCCCACTCACTTAGCCTGTCTAAATCCCCTTGAAACTTCTTTGCATCCTCCTCACAACTCACATTCCCACCAAGTTTTGTGTCATCAGCAAACTTGGAAATATTACATTTGGTCCCCACATCCAAATTATTGATATAGATTGTGAATAGCTGAGGCCCAAGCACTGATCCTTGTGGTACCCCACTGGACACAGCCTAACAGCCTGAGAATAACCAATTTATTCCTAATCTGTTTTCTGTCCATTAACTGATCCTCAATTCCTGCTAGTATATAACACCGAATCCTATGTGCTCTAACTTTACTCACTGACCTCTTGTATGGAATCTTATCGAAAGCTTTCTGAATATCCAAATACGCAACATCCACTGGTTACTCCTTATCTATTCTGCTAGTTACATCCTCAAAAAACTCCAACAGGTTTCCCTTTCATAAATCCATGTTAACTCTGCCCAATCTTGCCATTATTTTCTAAGTGCCCAGTTATCACATCCTTTATAATAGACTCTAGCATTTTCCCTACTACTGATGTCAGGCTAACAGGTCTGTAGTTCCCCATTTTCTCTCTCCCTCCTTTCTTAAATAATGGGATTATTTTGCTACCTTCCCATTCCAGAATATGGAATTTTGAAAGATGATCACCAATGCATCCACTATCTCTACAGCCACCTCTTTCAACACTGGTCAATAGACCTTGAGGTTAGTGTTGGGGCTGATGTTGCAGTTCTTGAAAACATAGGGCAGAATTTTCCATTCTCATTGGCGTTGGGTGTCATGGCGGGCATGTGCACACAATATGGCGGGAAGGCCAAAATACAGTGTCACGACGTCGTGGAATCAGTTTACGATTGTCTGTTCCGCCCATCAACGGCGGGCCGCCTATCCTGCCATCAGACATCGGGAATCTCATTTTAACACATCTGCATGTCATTATAAGCCCTGTTCGCTGAAATCACGCCCCCCCATCCTGGATCATCCAGGTACGTCGGCGTGCAATGTGTTTCACAACTGTACATAAGTGACGTGCACCTGGCGAGCTGCTATTCGCTCAGAACTATGAGATTTGTTTGCCTACCTTGCTTCAGACAGCACTTGTAGTCATCAGCGCCAAGCTTTGCAGGCAGTACCACATCACTTTTTTGGGGTCTCATGGGCAGGTCTCTACCTACCAGGCAAACCGTAAGGCTTCTCAATGGCTGCAGAGCTAGGGCTTGCTTGGGGAAGGGGGAGAAGTGGCCTCAGGCAAAAGAAGAGGCTGCAGGGCGAGGGCTGTACTGGGGAAGGGGGTATCCCAGGGTGTGTGTGGGGGTACATGTTGATCTGTGCAAAATGGGCTCAAGATGGTGAGGGCTGAGGAGACAGTCTCCAGAGGAGATGAGGCCAGATGGAGATGTGAGGGCATGTGTTAGAGAGTGAGTGGTGAAGTCCCTTGAGCTAGCAGTGAGTGAGATGCCAGTGAATGTGTGATGGGCTTGAGTGTGAGGGTATAGAATGATGAGATGGCTGCCTTACCTTGGCGGCACGGATGAGATCAATCATCCTCTTTCTGCACTGGATGGTGAACCTCTTCTGTGCAGTGTTGGCACTGACCACCACTGCCACTCAAGCTGGAGTGGTGAGTTTGCTGGACTTCCTGTGGCCAGAGCGGGGGTAGAGGACATCATGATGGACCTCCAAACGGCATTCCAGTGATGGGTCACTGAACTCTTCATGGCTTTCAGGGCCATGTCTTCACTGGAGCAGTCCTGGGCTGCAAGCATTGAGAACTGTGTGTGTGGCTGCAGTTTAGACGTGGCACCCAGAGTGAGGAAACAGTGTGGCGGGCGATTCTGAGGTCGTCCACCAGCGTGTTTCCTGTGGCTGCATAATTAATGAGGCAGGAAGCGGACTATACACCGTGAAAACCCTCCTTTGCAGCCAGTGGGAAAAACGTCCTTATATCCCGCTCACTATTGCACTTAGTGCAAATCTGGGATGAATCCACCCATAGTCCGGAATTTTCCGTGCCCATTGGCGGCCTGAGTGAACAATATGGCAAGAAGGCCAAAAATCAGTTTCACAACGTTGTGAAACCAGTTTGCAATCATCCGCTCTGCCTGTCAATGGTGCGTTGTGTTTCCCACTGTTGGACATCGGGAACTTCATTGTTATACATCTACATATCATAAGGCCAGCTTGCCAGAATCGGCCCCCCCATGCTGGATCATCTGAGCATGTCGATGTGTTTCACAACACATTTATAACGCATGCACCTGGCGAGCTGCACTTCGAAGGGAACTCTGAGGCCAGTGCGCAGGAACGTTGTGCAGCACTTGTGTGGGTCGCCTGTTGGGCTTCAAGGCGAGGTGTTGCACATTCAGGTGAGGGCACAGGCAGGTCGCTTTTTCTGCAGCTGTCTGATAGTGCAGTGCCAGGGCGAGGGCTGCCCTGCATATGAGTCAAGGGGTGGGTGGGGCAAGCGCTGCACTGCAGTTGATGGTAGTGCACAAGCACGTGTGGGGTGGTGGGGGGGGGGAGGAGGGAAGTGGCCACGCATTAGGGAAACCCTGTATAAAAAGTGACCATTGCTCCACAGCTGAGACAGTTCAGGCGCATCCAGGTTGACATGCAAGCCTCTAGCTTGTCTGACCACTCAAACAATGCAGAGCCATGAAAGTGCCACCAAATACTCTAGAGCTTTTCACCCATTGGGCACAGACTGCAAACTAATAAGCATTTTAGTGGACTGCAGAACAGTTGGACGACTGGGCACTTGAACAATCTTCTTGCTAAGACTGGCCGTGGAGCAGTGACTGGTGGAGACGCTCACAGCCCCTTGCAATGTCAGCATCCTGGTTTGGACCAGTCTCCCCTCCATGGTTCAAGCTAACAGTACAGCCTTGCAGTGTGGGTTAGGAGAATGCCTGCGCCTGAGCTGAGAGCACAGCATGCAGTCCAATGCCGCCAACTGATCAGGTGGAGTGGGGCGGAGGTGGTTGGGGTTTCAGGCAGCCATGCAGCGCACTAAACTCTGGCCATCCAAATGGTGGCCAGCACTCTCTGGGATGCATTAAGGGGCCTTCAGACTTAACCAAGAGAGGTCTTAGAACAGGCAAGCAAACTCACACGTCTCTCTCTCTCTCTTTCATCCTGCAGGAGGAGTGCAACAGAAGCATGGAGCCTGGTGAACTAGCTGTATGCCTCATGGCTTACAGAGAGTGGAGACAAAGGAGAAGAGAACAAGAGGCGCCTGGCTGGGCAGAGGGAGGAGCAGCGCCCTCAGGAAGAAGGGGTGACTGGGGCGCCTGCACACACTGCTGAAGAGCCACAGCGAGACCTCTCTGGTCGGCACCTAGCTAGACCCAGGGCCTTTCATTCCTGCAGATGACCGAGAACCTGTGTTGCCAAAGTCTGCGCATGCCTAGGGAACTGGTCGGTCACATCTGGCAACTACTGCAGGATTTGGCGCCAAGGGGACATGGAGGGCATTCACTGCCAGTGGCTGTGAAAGTGACCGTGATGCTCAATTTCTGTGCCAGTGGTTCCTTTCAGGGCTCCACAGGTGACCTCTGTGAGATTTCACAATCTGCCACCCACAAATGCATCCATGAGGTCACGGATGCCATCTTCCCCATGGCACACAACTTTGTACATTTCACCCGGGACCGGGACAGCCAGGATGCAAGGACCATTGGATTTGCAACAGATCTCGGGTTTCCCACAGGTGTAGGGTGCGATTGACTGCACACACATGGCGCTCAGATCTCCGTGGCAACAAGCAGCCAACTTAATTGCAAGGGCTTCCATTCGCTGAATGTTCAGCTGGTGTGTAACCACCACAAACGCATTCTGCAGGTGTGCGCACAGATTCCAGGGAATGTGCACAACTTCTACATTCTCAGGTCAGTCTCAGATCGCTGACATTTTCCAGGGTCCGCAGAAGCTGCAGGGATGGCTCATTGGGGACAAGGGCTACCCGCAGAGGATGTGGCTGATGTCACCTGTGCGGCAGCCTCAGACTGCAGAAGGTACAACAAGGCTCATGCTGCAACTTGCACCTTAGTAGAGCAAACCATCGGGATACCGAAAATGAGGTTCCAGTGCCTGGACCGGTCTGGTGGAGCCCTGCAATATAGTCCACAGAGGGTGGGTGTCACACATCATCATCATCGCCTGCTGTGCCCTTTACATCCTAGCACTGTAATGAGGAGAGGAGCTGGCTGAGGTGGAGATGGAAAAGCTGGACATCTCCTTTTATGAGGAGGACATCAACGGGCATGAGGGTGAGGAGTCCTCGAAGGTGAGGATGACAGCGATGAGGCCCTTGCACTTGCCAGACGAGGCAAGTGTGCTTGGGAGGCCTTCGATTCGTGGAGATGATGATGACATACAGTGAGGAGATGCCATAGATCCTCACATTGCATCTGTGAACATTTGACTCCAGTCTGGCTGATGGCAGCCCACATACCCTCTGTGATAAGGCTCCTGTCATGGAAGCACGGCGGAGGCCCTAACAGGCACTCAACTGCAGGAGGATGATGACGGTATGTACTGAGGACACTCAGATCGTCACATAGCCTCTGTGAATTTCTAACTCCTGTCTGGCCGAGGCAACCCGCTTGCACTTTGTGATTAGGGTCATATCATGGAGATGCAGCCATGGAACCTTAAATGCATCTGATCCTTTGTCAGCCTTCAGTACCTGAGCCCTTCTTGAGCACAGCATCACCGGACACAGATGCTGACAAGATAGGGGGCCAGCACTACCTTAAAGGTGCTGAGAGCACACAGAGAATGACGGAACTCTGTGACACCTGCCCATTACATTCTGGCAGCAATGACCAGCTCAGTCAAGGTGCAGGCATCAGTAATGTGTCCAGGGAGTGTGAGGTTGGACCATCACTTTGGTCTGAAGACTACACAAAGCACAGAGAAGAGGCCCTGGACTGAGACACCTGCCTTTATCTTGTGTAGGAACCAAGGTTTCACATCTGAGTGACACAGACATCATAAAAAGGAGCCATATAACGGGAGATATTTTTAGGAGTTTATTTTCAAAAAAGTGAACATTATGTATAAGTGATTAACACCGTACCCAGGCTGTGCAACTACGTCTTCTTAACCTTCCTAATCCTGCGCTAAGTCTTGGTGCTCCCCTGACATCCACAGCGGAGGTGGAGGCAACCTAATGACTGCCTATGACCTTGACAGGCATACTCTGGAGGGCCAAGACCTGGAGGGCCCCTGCCTGCTTTCGGGGTCCTGCTGTGTACAATAGCACCCTCCACGGCCTATGGAGCTGGAGCTGCTGGGATCGCAAGAAGAGGTAATTCGAATGGACCAACACTCCCAGAGTCACCTAGGTGGATGGCCCCGGGGTGTGTACCTGCTGATCCTCCTCCCTATGGGAGGCTGACTCCTTGAGGAGAAGGGGAAGCTGGAGTGAGATCGAACTGCCCCACACCTCTCTTGCATTGACACTGCTGAAGGGCAACTATGGTGTCTATGATGGAGTTCAGCCCACGCAGCAGTGCAGGAACAACGTCCTGGACCAAGTCTCCATGGCAGCCACCAGTGTTGACCTTGGTGCATTGGCATGCCGGTGCTTTCACCTCAGACTGAAGGAGAACGCACTCTTTCATTGTGCCTTGGAATCTGAGGAATGCAACGGACATCCCTTCCTGGTGTTCCTGAGCTTGCCTTTGCAGCTCCAGCAACTGTGACATGACCGAGTCCAAAGGCTCATCATCTGACTCGGACTCAGCAAATTTCTGGCCTCCATCAATCCTCTGAGTGCTGGACACCTGGGAAGTTCCTACCACCATCTGCTGTGGATCAGACAGTGTGATGTGCTCACCAAATTGTGACCCCAAGGCTACTCTAGAACAAGGTCCCACTGAGGTGTGTGTCTTTGTGCTGGTGGAGGATGTGAGTGAGCGCTGTGATGGGACTTCAGGGAGGGTGCCTTCAGATTCTTCTTTCGATGTGTCTTTGAGACTTGATTGGAGGCTCTGGGTCGTGGACTCCGTTGGCTGTTCTCCAGATGTGTCTGCGAAAGCAAGGAGAGACAATTAGTGCATGGCAGTGGCCTGTGAAACAGGACACATCACTCACAGCATAGTCGTCTGATGGATGTTGCACTGCTGGATCCTCACATGGTAGAGCAGCGCCGACCTCACCATCAGCACAGGAACATTCCAGATCCTCGCCGGCCAGCTGGATGACTCTATTTCCAAAATCCGTGAGGACCTTGATTTCAGGCATTCCTCCACCAGTCTGCGACATCTCCCTCTTGTTTTGTGCCAGCTTGTCCTGCATGAATAGAGATGGAGAGAGTGTAAGCAGGACGCCTGCCAGGCCAGATGATAAGTATGCCTGGCCTGTGTGGGTGGTGAGTCGTCCCATGGACAAGATGAGGCCAATGAAGGTGTGCGTGAGAGAGAGTGAATGGCGATGAGTGAGATTCCAGTGAATGTATGATGGGTTTGTGAGTGAGAGTTGAGAGTGATGAGAAGTGTAACTTTGATGGAACGGAGGAGATCATTCATGAGTGGCTGTCTTCTTTTGCAGGCATTGGCCACTGCTACCACTGCCTCCCATGCTGAATTGGTGATGTTGCTGCCCATCCTGCGGCCACAGTGGGGGTAAAGGAAATCAGGACGGGCCTCCACAGCATCCAAATCGTGCTGGAAGGACACATCATTAAACCGGGGCAGAGGGGGGTGGGTTGCGTGGTCTTTTTGCCTCTTGGGGCCATGTTTTCTTTGCAGTAGTCCTGAGCTGGAAGCACTGAGAGGTGTGTGCGCAGCTGTACTTTAAATATGGTGCCTGGTGTGATGAAGCAGCGAGGTGACAGCGTGGCAGGCGAATCGGAAGCTGCACGCCAGTAAAATGCTGTGTTTTCGTGGAATGTGTGATTAGTGAGGTGGGATTAGAACGAAACGGCATGAAAAGCCGCCATTGCGGCCAGCGGGTAAAACGTTCTTTTTCCCACCCATTACTGCACTTAGTGCAAATCTGGGATAACTCTGTCAATAGGCTAAGCTAGTACATTGGTGGTGTATCTCTTCATCAATGTCAGCTTTTTGGGATAGATAGCTTGCAAGAAATGAGAAGTAAGTGTATTTTTCACACTTTTCCATTTTAAAACCCTTCATCATGACTGTCAATTAAAGGTGTATAGGACTTTGGTCTTCATGGCTTTCAACATTAGTCGCATGCGTTATGATCCCCATAACAGCCAATAATTAAAAAAAATAATTTGAACTTCCAGTTAATAGCTGAAAAGGATGACATGAAAAGATTTCACATTTTAAGACTTTTACTATAACAACCAGACTGAAAGCACTATTCACTAAACACGAATTTTGTAGGCAACTTATAATTTAAACTACAGAACAGATCTTTCCCCTTTTACTTTTGACACAACCGAAAAGCCCACTTCACAGGTATACCAGACACTGTCTCTTAAACAGTCGGTTGATTTTCCCAGACCCAGTACACAGTGCTTCTTAGCTCCCAAGAGCTTACCTCTGTTCCCAGACTGGTAACTTTTAAGTCCAGAACTGTCTTTCACGGTGGGGGGTTTTCCTGGCAATTCTCCCTCTAGCACAAGCTTCAGCCTTGAGTCTTTTAGCCTTCTTTCAAATCCTCACAAGTTTGGACTTTTCAACCCAACGGCAAGTTCTCACCTGCATTCCTGCATGCGAAGCATAGAGGCATTCAACCGCTAGCTGCTCTCTCTCTCTCTTCCCGGATCTTGGCAGACTGCCTATGTCTGAAAGTTTGCAGAGAAACCAGGGAAACTCTTCCGCTCTCAAAGCCCATCTTCATGGCAATATGATTCACATGGGCCTTGTGCCCAGGTAGAAATGCTAGTTATTCTTGAGACCCCAAATCTCTTATCTTAGAAGTAAATGGACAGTTTAAAACATAACTGTTTACAACCTGACATTTTCAATGCCTTCTTGAGACTTTGGAGACTACTTGTCTAACCACTGTAAATATAGATGCTTTAGCCCTTGCCTCCAAGAACAACGACCTTGATTTTCTCTCCAGCTAAACAACCTAGGTCTCCCTTTAATCTTTACCAGCCAGGTTTGTTGTTGGGCAAACATCAGAAAAGGTCACATAACCCCCTTAATTTTATCCTAAATTAAAGACGCAGTCCCAAAAACAGAGCAATCTTATAAACCTCATAGTTGTAACCCGTGTTCTCTTTTGCTTCTGTGAATATGTCAACTATCTGTTGTCGTTCTTCTTCAGAGAGAGCACTGACTTGTGTATCATCAGCATACTGTAATTCTATTACAGAAGGAACTGTTGTCTTGGTTTTGGCCTTCACCCAGTTGAGGTTGAAACGTTTACCATCAGTGCGACAAGGTATTACTACTGACAGGCCCCCCCAGGTGAGGCAAGTTGCAATGTTGCTGTAAGAAAGATTCAGAATAGCATTGGTGCAATGACACAACCCTTTTTGATACCTGTCTTGACAGGGAGGGGATCTGTAGTGGAGTCATTGCATAGTATTGCTATTTACATACTGTCATGTAGGAGACAGATAATGTTTGTGAACTTAGCTGGCTATTCATATCAGTGTAGCACCTTCCAAAGGTCAGTGCGACTCACTGAGTCAAAGGTTTATGTAGTGAAGAATATAGATATATAGAGAGAGAGATGCAAAGACACAGGAACAAAGGGAAAAAAGAGAGAAAGAAAAAGAGAGCAAGAGAGCGAGTGAACAAGAGCAAGAGAGCGAGTGAACAAGAGCGCAAAGGAGAGAGAGAAAACAAGAAACAGAAAAAATGAGAGAGAGAAAACGAGAGAGAGAGAGAAAACGAGAGAGAGAAAACGAGAGAGAGAGAAAGCGGGAGAGAGAAAACGAGAGAGAGACAGATAAAGAGAGAGACAGCATTCTCCATAGATAATGAGGAAATGTAGTCACTATGTAAGAATGTGAGCTCTCATGAGGCGGTTGTGACTATTCACAACTGCTGTAAAATTGATGCTGTGTTGTGTCTGTTTTCCATTTGTTCTACTACTTAGTAAATGTCATTTAGGGAAGGAAATCTGCCGGCCTTACGTGGTCTGGCCTACATGTACCTCCAGACCCCCAGCAATGTGGTTGACTCTTGACTGCAACTCCCTCTGAAATGACTGAACAAGCTACTCAGTTCAAGGGCAATTAGGGATGGGCAACAAATGCTAGACTTTCAGCGACACCCACATCTCTGGAACATATGATTTAGGAGCAGGAGGTGGCCATTCTGTCCTGAGTCTGCTCCGCCATTCAATAAGATTGTGGCTGATCTGATTGTTGCATCAACTCCACATTCCTGCCGACTCCAGTAACCTTTGACTCCCTTGAAAGACTAAATTTTTAAAAATACATTTCCAGACAGAGTCCGTCACGTCTGGTGCAGTGTCACACCGCAAGCTCATGAAGATCAGAAGGATCCCATGGAGACACAATAAAACCAGGAAGATGAAATAGAGGCAAATTCTTGTTGTCTCATTCATCTACATACTTGGGCAAGTGAAAACACTCTGGTATTCAGCAGGAAGGGTCATGATATGACCCGTCCAAGGTACTGAACCATCATCTGCCAGAATGTAAAATAAAAAGGAGGAAACGTTTCCCCTGACCTCCAAAAAACACACATCACCAGACATGGCTTGAGCAACTGTGAGGACATTGCTGAAGAAGGGTCATGCAGACTCGAAACATTATCTCTCTTTCTCTCTCCACAGATGCTGTTAGACCTGCTGAGTTTTTCCAGCATTTTCTGTTTTTATTACTGCATTGTCATGAATCACACAGGATCACAGTGCAGAAGAGGCCTTTTGGCCCATCGAGTCTGCACCAACACGTGAGAAACACCTGACCTACCTACCTAATCCCATTTACTAGCACTTGGCCCATAGCCTTGAATGTTATGACGTGCCAAGTGCTCATCCAGGTACTTTTTAAAGGATGTGAGGCAACCCGCCTCCACCGCCCTCCCAGGCAGTACATTCCAGACCGTCACCACCCTCTGGGTAAAAAGGTTTTTCCTCACATCCCCCCTAAACCTCCAGCCCCTCACCTTGAACTTATGTCCCCTCATGACTGACCCTTCAACTAAGGGGAACAGCTACTCACTATCCACCCTGTCCATGCTCCTCATAATCTTGTACACCTCGATCAGGTCGCCCCTCAGTCTTCTCTGCTCCAACGAAAACAACCCAAGTCTATCCAACCTCTCTTCATAACTTAAATGTTTCATCTCAGGCAACATCCTGGTGAATCTCCTCTGCACCCCCTCCAGTGTAATCACATCCTTCCTATAATGTGGCGACCAGAACCGCACACAGTACTCCAGCTGTGGCCTCAACAAGGTTCTATACAACTCCAACATGACCTCCCTACTTTTGTAATCTATGCCTCGATTGATAAAGGCAAGCGTCCCATATGCTTTTTTCACCACCACACGAACATGCCTCTCTGCTTTCAGAGATCTATGGACACACACGCCAAGGTCCCTTTGTTCCTCAGAACTTCCTAGTGTCATGCCGTTCATTGAATACTTCCTTGTCAAATTACTCCTTCCAAAGTGTATCACCTCACACTTTTCAGGGTTATATTCCATCTGCCACTTATCTGCCCATTTGACCATCCCATCTATCTTCCTGTAGCCCAAGACACTCAACCTCACTGTTAACCACCCGGCCAATCTTTGCGTCATCCGCAAACTTACTAATCCTACCCCCCACATAGTCACCTATGTCGTTTATATAAATGACAAATAATAGGGGACTGAGCACAGATCCCTGTGGTACGCCACTGGACACTGGCTTCCAGTCACTAAAGCATCCTTCTGTCATCACCCTCTGCCTCCTCCTACAACTAAGCCAATTTTGAATCCACCTTATCAAATTACCCTGTATCCCATGTGCATTTGCCTTCTTTATAAGTCTCTCATGTGGGACCTTGTCAAAGGCTTTGCTGAAATTCATACAAACTACATCAACTGCACTACCCTCATCTACACACCTGGTCACCTCCTCAAAAAATTCAATCAAATTTGTTAGGCATGACCTCCCTCTGACAAAGCCACGCTGACTATCCCTGACCAAACCTTGCCTCTCCAAGTGGAGATAGATACTCTCCTTCAGAACTTTCTCCAATAGTTTCCCTACCACTGACGTGAGACTCACTGGCCTGTAGTTCCCTGGCTTATCTCTACAACCCTTCTTAAATAGCCGAACCACATTAGCTGTTCTCCAGTCCTCTGGCACCTCCCCCGTGGCCAGAGAGGAATTAAAAATTTGGGTCAGAGCCCCTGCGATCTCCTCCCTTGCCTCCCTCAGCAGTCTGGGACACAAATCATCTGGACCTGGAGATTTGTCCACTTCTAAGCCTGCCATCACCTCCAATACCTTGTCACTCCTTATATCAATTTGCTTAAGAACCTCGCAGTTTCTCTCCCCGAGTTCGATAACTTCATCCTCATTCTCTTGGGTGAAGACGGATGTGAAGTATTCATTCAACACTCTAGTGATGTCCTCTGGCTCCACCCATAGATTGCCCCCTGGTCCCTTATGGGCCCTACTCTTTTCCTGGTTAACCTCTTCCCATTGATATAGAATATCTTGGGATTTTCCCTACTTTTACCAGCCAGAGCTTTCTCATATCCCCTCTTTGCTCTCATAATTGCTTTCTTAAGCTCCACCCTGCACTTTCTGTACTCCACTAATGCCTCTGCTGATTTGCTTCCCTTGTACCTGCTAAAAGCCTCTCTTTTCCTTCTCATCGTAATCTGAATATCTCTGGACATCCATGGTTCTCTGGGCTTGTTATTCCTTCCTATCACCCTAGAGGGAACATGTTGAGCCTGTACCCTCCCCATTTCCTTTTTGGACACCCCCCACTGCTCCTCTGTAGATTTCCCCACAAGTAACTGTTCCCAGTCTACCTTGGCCAGACCCTGCCATAATTTACTAAAATCCACTCTCCCCCAATCCAAAAAATTTTTTTGTAACTTGTCGATTTCTTTGTCCATAACAAGATTAAACTGTACCATGTTGTGGTCGCTATCGCTAAAATGCTTGCCCACCACCACCTCAGCCACCTGTCCTGCTTCATTCCCCAGGATTAGGTCCAGCACTGCGCCGTCCCTTGTTGGACCCTCTACATATTGGCCGAAGAAGTTCTCCTGTACACAGTTCAAGAAATCCACTCCATCCAAGCCCTTAACACTATGTCTATCCCAATTAATGTTGGGAAAGTTGAAATCACCTAATGTAATCACCTTATTGTTATTGTTTTTACACACCTCCGCAAATTGTGCACATATTTGCTCCTCAATTTCCCGCTGACTATCTGGGGGTCTATAATAAACACATAACAATGTGGCTGCCCCTTTTTTATTCCTAAGCTCTACCCACAAAGCTTCATTCGATGCCCCCTCCAAGATATCCTCTCTCCTTACTGCAGTAGCTGACTCCTTAAATAATAATGCAACGCCTCCTCCCCTTTCACCCCCTCCCCTGTCTCACCTGAAGATTCTATATCCCGGAATGTTGAGCTGCCAATCCTGCCCTTCCCTCAGCCACGTCTCAGTGATGGCTACTATATCACAATTCCACGTGTCAATCCTCACCCTTAACTCATCCATTTTACCTGTAATACTCCTGGCATTAAAGTAGAGGCCATCCAGCCTTGCCTTACTCCCTTGAAAATTTATGCAGCTGCACTCCCTCTGACTTGATTGTTTTACTGTATTATGATGTGTCCCTATTCTGCTAACATTCTGTGTCCCCTCTCCCTGCCAAATTAGTTTAAACTCCTCCCAACAGCACTAGCAAACCCGCCCGCAAGGATGTTAGTCCGCTATGGTTCTGATGTAAACCGCTCCTCTTGTACAGGTCCCAACTTCCCCAGAAACAGTCCCAGTGATCCAGGAATCTAAAACCTTCCCTCTTGCACCAACTCTTAAGCCATGTATTCATCTGCGTTATTCTCCTATTTCTGTGTTCGCTAGCACGTGGCACTGGGAGTAATCCAGAGATTACAACCTGAGAGGTCTTGCTTTTTAGTCTACTGCCTAACTCCTTGAACTCTTGATGCAAGACCTCATCCCTCTTTCTACCTATGTCATTGGTACCAACATGTACCATGACCTCTGCCTTATCACCCTCCCCCTTCAGGATACCCTGCAGCCATTCAGTAACATCCTGGACCCTGGTACCAAGGGGGCAACATACCATCCTTGAGTCATGTTGACGACCACAGTAGCGCCTATCTGTTCCCCTGACTATAGAATCCCCTTTTATTAATGCTCTTCTTCCCCTCCTGTACAGACAGGCTGCTTGTGATGCCAGAAGCTTGGCTCTGTCTGCACTCCCTGGAGGAACCAGCGCCCTCATCAGCCTCCAAAATGGAATACCGATTTGCGAGTGAGACCCCAGGGGACTCCTGAACTACCGGCCTGTTTCTCTTTGACTGCCTGGTAGTCACCCATTCCCTTCCTTCCTCAAGTCCCTTCATCTTTGATGTGACCACCTCTCTAAGCGTGCTATCCACGATGCTCTCAGACTCGCAGATGCTCCACAGTGACCCCAGCTGCCGGGTGCCGGTGAAACCCGAGCTTCCAGGAGCTGCAGCTGGACACACTTTCTGCACACATGCTGGTCCCGGGCACTGGAAATGTCTCCAGTTTCCCACATGGAGCACGAGGAGCACACTACAGTTTTGAGCGCTCCTGCCATGGCTTATCCCCTTAAATTAAACCTTTTAAGTGAATTACTCTAGGACCCTTCTTTCCTGATCCTTGTTACTGTAGAATATACAAACTATAAACCACAAAAGACCTTAAACTATAAGCGTTTAAAGTAGTAAATACCTTACCCACTACTTACCAGTGATTCCTTTCCCTTGTAGCCTCTACTGCTGAAAATATAATAATTCTCATAATATTGTGATTTATTGTAAAGGTAAGTTAATAGTGGGGGTTGGATTATGTGTGTGTGTGTGCGTGAGTGAGAGAGAGAGTGAGTGTGAGATTTAATTGAGATAGTGAAGAGGATTGTCAAAGGATACAACGGGATATAGATCGGTTGGAGACTTGGGCAGAAAAATGGCAGGTGGAGTTTAATCCGGACAAATGCGAGGTAATGCATTTTGGAAGGTCTAATACAGGTAGGAATTATACAGTAAATGGCAGAACCCTTAAGTGCATCGACGGGCAGAGGGATCTGGGTGTACAGGTCCACAGGTCACTGAAAATGGCAACGCAGGTGGATAAGGTAGTCAGGAAGGCATATGGCATGCTTGCCTTCATTGGCAGGGGTACTGAGTATAAAAGCTGGGAAGTCATTCTGCAGCTCTATAGAACCTTGGTTAGGCCACACTTGGAATATTGCGTGCAATTCTGGTCGCCACATTACCAGAAGGATATGGAGGCGTTGGAGAGGGTGCAGAGGAGGTTTACCAGGATGCTGCCTGGTTTGGAGGTTATTAGCTAGCTATAAGGAGAGGTTGGAGAAACTCGGATTGTTCTCACTAGAGCGACGGAGATTGAGGGGCGACTTGGTAGAAGTTTACAAAATTATGAGTGGCATGGACAGAGTAGATAGTCAGAAGCTTTTTCCCAGGCTGGAAGAGTCAATTACTAGGGGACATAGATTTAAGGTGAGAGGAGAAAACTTTAGAGGAGATGTGCAGGGCAAGTTTTTTACGCAGAGGGTAGTGAGTGTCTGGAATTCGCTGCCAGGGGAGGTGGTGGAAGCAGGTACGATAGTGGTGTTTAAGAGGCAGCTTGACAAATACATGAATAAGATGGGAATAGAGGGATACGGACTCCGGAAGTGCAAAATGTTTTAGTTTGACAGGCAATATGATCGGCGCAGGCTTGGAGGGCCGAAGGACCTGTTCCTGTGCTGTACTTTTCTTTGTTCTTTGATTTGGAGACAGCTGGTCTGGAGGCTTTGAGTCATCAAAAAGCTAGGTTTGAAATGTTAAATATGTAAACATGGCTGAAGTTTTAGAATGTGAAGTGTGATGAAAATTTGCATTTATAGATAAATTAGGTTAGTTTGAATTTCAAAGAGATGGTAGAATGTTACACTTAGCCAGAAAAACTAAGCCAAACAGTGTGTTTATTTTTCCCAAAGGTTACTATTAATATGAGCACTATGAAAGATTTATATTATGAGAAATATAAAGTTCCAAAGACATATTGGAACAACGGGATTTGCATTAAAAAGCGAGAAACATGTATAAAGAAGATGAGGCTTTGTGTCAGAGAAGAAGGAAGTCTAAGATCTAACACAAGTGTGAAAAGCCTCGAGCCTCTGTGCATCACGTTGCTGTCTTCAGAAACCAAAGCTCAGAAAACTCACTTTGAATTCTACTGTCCAGGGTATCATGTAACTTTGCCTGGATCTGTTTAAATCTATTTGTTTTTTTACTGTTGCCTTAATGGAGATGTAACTGGGAGACAGATTAATTCGGGGTTTTATGAGTTATTATAGTAGTAATTTGTAGACCTATGCAAGTGCTTGAAATCTTTTCTTTTGTTAATAAATGTTTAATTTAGTTTTCTAAAAAAATCTCAAGTCATGGTAGTCTTATTAATTCTGAATTCAGAGCATGCCTCTCGAAAAAAAATACAATTGCAAAACAGTTGTGACTGAGTGATCAAGTTTCCCTCATGGATTTGATCCACCTTGCACACATCATCTGCCACGTCTTAACAAAACTGGGGGCTCGTCCAGGATATTTGAAATTCCTTGATTGGTATGGAGTAGCTGAATCTTAAAGTTACGAGTACAAGAAGCATTTTGAATTCAGGAGTTGGTGTGAGGTATTTTTTAAAGTGGTGAGACTGCAAAATGGCTGTATCCATGGCTAAAACTTTTTTGGAAGTAGAAGATGTAACTCTGGTTGGGTTACAAAAAGTATCTAAGGGTAGGTTAACAGAATTGATGGATAAGTTGCAGTTAAGGTTACCTGTACGGGCAAAGAAAGCAGACATAGTTGAAGTGACAGCACAGCATTTGAAGTTGGAAGTGATACCTGCCTCTAGTGAGTCACAGCTGGAGGTAGTGAGACTTCAGTTTGAAATGAAGAGGCTTGAATTTTATCAAGCAACGGAAATGAAAAAAAACTTGAACTAGAGGTAGCAGAAAAAGAAAAGGCAGAGAAAGATAAAAAAGAAAGAGAAACTGCATTCCAAAGGGAACTGGTGGAAAGACAGGAGAAAGGAAAACGACAGGAACGGGAATTTGAAATGGTGAAATTAGGAAAGGAAGAAAGACACAAGGACCAACCTAAAAATCTGGACTTTAAGTAGGAGACATCAGATGCTGAATAAAGTTCTGATGATGAGAGAACCTTTAAACTTAGACCTAGTGGGGAGATGTTTAAATTTGTGCAAGCTCTTCTGAAGTTTGAGGAAAGAGATGTGGAGGAGTTCTTTAGTTCATTTGAGAAGATAATTAAACAGATGAAATGGCCACAGGAAAACTGGACATTGTTGTTACAATCTAGGTTGGTGGGTAGAGCACATGAGGTTTATGCTTCGCCTACAGAAGAAATGTCAGTGGACTATGATGTGGTAAAAAAGGCTATTTTGAGTGCATATGAGTTGGTTCCTGAGGCATACAGGCTGAAATTTAGGAACATGAGAAAACAGCCTGAGCAAACTTCTATTGAGTTTGAGAGAGTAAAACAAAGTAATTTTGGCCGGTGGACACAGGCATTAAAGATAGAAATGACATATGCAGCTCTTAGAGAAGTAAATATTTTGGAAGAATTTAAAGATTCAATTCTTTCGGTAGTGAGAACTCATGTGGAGGAACAAGAGGGTTGAAACAGTAAGGCAAGCAGCAGAGATAGATGATGATTACGAGTTAGTTCACATATCTAAACATTTTATTCATCAACCTTTTAAATCAGAGGATAGGAAGTGGGAAGGTGAAAGGACGGTGGTAGTCATGGAAGAGGAAAACTGGTAGAAATTCCCAGGAAGGTTTTTCTCAGAATAAAAAGGAAAGTGCTGAGGGTAGAAGTGACACACGAAAATTGAGGTGTTTTCATCGTAATAAATTTGGTCACACGAAGCCATTGTGTTGGAACTTATAGGGAAAATCTGTTGGGATTATTGGGATGCAGAAAAGTTCTAGAAGTACAAGTACTGTGGGTTCTGAGGTTCAGGCACAGCAAAAACCAGTTATTTGTGTTCCAAAATTCCAAAGGCATATCAGAACAATGGAATTTGCATTTAAAAGGGAGAAACATGTATGAAGGAGATGAGACTGTGTGTCAGAGGAGAAGGCATCCTAAGATCTAACACAAGTGTGAAAAGCCTCGAGCCTCTGTGCATCAAGTTGCTGTCTACAGGAACTGAAGCTGAGAAAATTCACTTTGAAGTCTACTGTCCAGAGTATCATGCAACTTTGCCTGGATCTGTTTAAATCTATTTGTTTTTTTACTGCTGCCTTAATGGAGTTGTAACTGAGAGCCAGGTTAATTAGGGGTTTTAGGAGTTATTATAGTAGTAATTTGTAGACATATTATTATGACACAGCCGAAGGTAAATGCTGACCTGTTCAAATCCCAGAGGGAAATTTGAAACAACTGTCATAGCCCATTTGCAATTTGTATGTTTCAAGAGTCAGGTTTTGAATTCAGTAGTAGTGAAAAGACCAAGTCTCAAGAGGTTTTTATAAAACTAAATGAAACATTTATTAATACAAGGAAGATTGTAAGCACATACATATGTCGACAAAATTACTACTATAAAACTACAAAAATCTCTTAATTAATCTGACTCCTAGTTACATCTCCATTACGGCAACAGTGAAACACGGAGTTAAACAGACCCCTGGCAAAGCACACTCTGGAAAGTCGCATTCAAAATGAGTTTCTTTCCGCTCCGGGTCCTTGCAGACAGCAGTTAAGGCTTACAGGCTGGAGGCTTTAGATCTTAGAATCCCTTCTCTTTTACCAACAGCCTTTTCTTCCTTTATACATATTTTTCTCTTTGAATGCAAATTCTCATTGTATCACTAGGTTTTTTGAGCTTTACCTCTTCTAACAATAAAACCCTTTCATAACACCAGTTTTATTAGTAAGCTTTGGAAAAAGTAAACACATTGTTTGACTTCTGGCTAGGTGTAATATTTCACCCATTCTTTTGAATGGTTTATTCAAAAATGCAAATTGCCCCTTTCTCTCTCTTTGTCTCTCACACACACACAGACACAACACAAACCATGATTCATTTTTATTAGCCCGTCTTACACTATCTCCTATACTTATCTATATACTTACTCTCTTACATTACCAGATGTATGCATTAATATAATATATATACACAAATCCTTGGTATCAGCAGAAATCATTCAATTTAGTGTCCAGGTTTTTAAATGTCCAATTTTCCCTTTAAAATTCAAGCTCTTGATAACGCATCTGCAAACAGATTTTCTCTACCAGTAACATGTATAATCTGTAGATTAAATGGTTGCAGCAGTAGGCTCTACCTGAATAGCCATGCATTTCTGTCTCGAAATTTGTCCAGAAACTTTAAAGGATTGTGGTCTGTATAAACAATTGTTTCTGATGAATTGTTTGCCACATAGATTTTGAAATGCTGCAATGCTAACACCAAACCCAATGTCTCCTTTTCAATTGTTGAATATCTTCTCTGATGTGCATTCAACTTCCTGAAAAATACAACATTGTTTTCTCAATTCCAGTGTCATCTTCTTGTAACTGTACAACCCCAACGCCTATATTGCTTGCATCAACGGGCAACTTAAATTGCTCGGCATAATTGGGTACTGCCAAAACTGGTGTCGTAGTTAACACAGTTTTCAAACTGTCAAATGCCTTCTGATGCTCTGGCGTCCATTGAAACTTCTTGTTCTTTTTAAATAGTTCAGCCAGTGCAGCAACCACACTGCTAAAATTTGGCACACATTTCCAGTAAAACCCACTCATGCCCAGAAATCTCAAAACTTCTCATTTTGTTGTAGACCCTGGGAAATCCACAATAGCTTTGACTTTCACATCTCTCGGAGCCACTTTACCATGTCCAATGGTATGATTTGTAATATGTTACAATATGTAACTTGCGCTTTTGCAAATTCATTTTTAGCCAAGTTCATCACCAAATTAGCTTCTTGTAATTGAGTAAATAATTCTTCCAGATGCTATAAATGCTCCTCCCACGTCTGACTGAAAACTATTAAATCATCAATATAAACAGCACAATTGCTTAGACCTGCAATTACTTTGATTGTTAGAATTTTAAATGTTGCAGGTGCATTCTTCATACCAAATGGCATGACTTTAAACTGATATAGTCCACTTGGCATTTCAAAAGCCGATATCCCCTTTGCCCTCTCCGACAATGGTACTTGCCAATATCCTTTTAGCAAGTCAATCTTTGTGATAAATTTTGATTGTCCCACTTTCTCAATGCAATCCTCCAACCGTGGAATAAGATATGAATCCTTTCGAAAGTCCACACACAGTCTTTGTGTGCCATCTGGTTTCGATACCAGTACAATAGGCGAACTCCATTTACTGCAGCTGGACTCAATGATATTATGTTGAAGCATGAAGTCAATTTCTTCTTGTATTTGTAATAACTTTGCCGGATTTAATCTACAAAGATGTTGACTTATTGAAGATGAAACTTCTACAGACACATAATGTATAGCTAAATCTGTCTTCCCCAACCTATTCCCACAAATAGGTTTGTGTGACTACAACAGCTTTTCCAAATCACTCTGGCACTTGTTTGGAAGGTAACTCAATGTTTCATTTAAATTTTCAAGTACCTCCTCATTATCCAATTTGATTAGAGGAAAATCAATTTCAGAGTCCTGCATTTCTACCTCTTTCTCATTATCTACCACCACTAACACCTCCTTTTGGTCCTCTTCCCTGTCAAAGTATTTTTTTAACATATTTACATGACATACCCTCTGCTTCTTTCTTCTATCTGGAGTATTTATTAATTTACTTCACTCAGTTTCTTTTCAATCCTGTAAGGCCCAGTAAACCTTGCCTTTAATGAGTCACTGAGTACTGGTAACAGAACTAGCACTCTATCTCCAGCAACAAAATTCTGAGCTGTAGCCTTTCACTTCATCACTTGCTGTAATATCTTTAAATGTTCCCTAGCCAACTCACATACACTGTCTAATCTCTCTCTGTGTAATCCAGGAGAGTGGTTTCTGAATTTTGACCAACCAATTTCTCATAAATCAATTTCAGTGGTCCTCTTACCTCATCAACATAAACTAATTCGAAAGGACTGAAACCAGCCAACACATTAGGAGTCTCCCTAATAAAAAATAACAAGAATGGAATTCCCTTATTCCAATCCTGTGGATAATCCTGACAGTATGCTCTCATCATAGATTTAAGAGTTTGATGCCATCTTTCCAAAGCCCCTTGTGACTCAGGATGATAAGCTGTTGACTTAAACTGTTTTATCCCCAAACTGTTCATTACTCCCTTAAACAGCTGTGATACGAAATTTGAACCCTAATCTGATTGTATTTCCTTAGGTAAACCATATCTTGTAAAAATATTTAGTTAAATCTTCCACAATTTTCTTGTTTGTAATATTTCTCAAAGCTATTGCTTCAGGAAATCTGGTAGACTCATCCATTTTTGTCAGTAAGTACTGATTTCCACTTTCAGTCTTAGACAGGGTCTTACACAATCAATCGTGTCCCGAGTAAAAGGTTCTTCAAACGCTGGTATTGGAATTAAAGATGCCGGCTTAATCATTGCTTGTGGTTTTCCTATCACCTGACATGTGTGACATGTTCTACAGAATTTGACTATACCTCTACGCAATCCAGGCCAATAAAAATGCTTTTTGTATTTTTGCCTGTGTCTTTTAATTCCTAAACGTCCCCCATTGGAACTTCATGAGCAATCCTCGGAATCTCAAGTCTCTACCCAACTGGGATAACAATCTGATGTACCTCCCTTCAGTTTCCATTTGCTGAGATATGATCCGGCCTCCACTTTCTCATTAAAATATCACCCTTAAGGGTGAATATGTTTTGCTTCTGTTTCTGAGTAAGCTGTCTGATATAACTGTTTTAATTGCAAATCTTTTTGCTGCAACTCAATCAACTGCCTTGAGCTAAACTCCTCAACTGCCTTTTCCTCTGCTGTGTCCTTCTGAACAATGTTATCAAACACTGTGCCTGCTAATTGGATTTCAACACCTTCTTCCTGCCTTTAAACTGCCTGTCCTTCTTGTTTTTCTTGTTTTAACCTGTGCCTGTGATCTCATTATCACACAATCTGGAAACAATCCATGATTCTCCTTTTGCAACACCTCTAATGAAAACACTTCCACAGGCTGCTCAACCACCATAGGCATCACTCATAATGGTGATTCATCTATATCATTACTCAGAATAAATTGAACCCCTGCAATGGGCAATTTTTCCACCACTCCAACAGTCATTTCACGACTTACTCTTTAAATTTACCTTCCCCAATGGAATAGGTTTAGCATCTCCATGAACCCCACTTATTATCACCTATTCCTGCAATACTCCCTTTGAACAACAAATGTCACTATCCCACAACATTAAGGATTGACTAGCCCCTGTGTCTCCTAAAATTTTAACATCTTTACCTGCCCCACCTTGTATACATGGAAAACCTTTCCCTCCACACATAAAATCTTTAAACATTTCTGAAACCTGCTCCTCCAAACTCCCTTGGGTGAATTATGAACACATGCCACATTATTTAACTATCACTGATTCTCCCTGTTTTACTTGTACACAAACTACTGGTTTTTCCTGTGCCTGAACTTTGACCTCCAGAACTTTTCTGCACCCCAATGATTTCAACAGACTTTCCCTGCATTTTCCAGCACACTGGCTTTGTGTGTCCAACTTTATTACAATGAAAGCACCTCAATTTTCGAATGTCACTTCCAACCCCAGCACCTTCCTTTTTAATCTGAGAAAAAACTTCCTGGGACTTTCCACCTACTCCTTCTCTTCCCTGACTACCCACCTTCCTTTCACCTTCCCACTTTCCATCCTTCTCTGATTTAAAAGGGTGATGAAAAAATGGTTTAGTTCTATGAACTAACTCATAATCATTATAATTAATCTCTGCTGCTTGTCTTATTATTTGAACCCTCTGGTCCTCCACAAGTTCTCACTACCAATGACACGGAGTCTTTAAATTCTTCCAAAGAATTACTTCTCTAAGAGCTGCATATGTTGTCTCTATTTTTAATGCTCTTATCCACCTGTCAAAATTACTTTGTTTTACTCTCTCAAACTCAAAAGAAGTTTGCCCAGGCTGTTTTCTCATATCCCTAAATTTCTGCCTATATGCCTCAGGAACCAACTCATATGCACTCAAAATAGCCCTTTTTACCACATCATAATTCATCGATACCTTTTCAGGACAGTGAAGCATAGAACTCATGTGCTCTGCTCACTGACTTGGATTGTAACAACAATGTCCAGTTTTCCTGTGGCCATTTCATCTGTTTAGCTATCTTCACAAATGAAATAAAGCTCAACATCTTTTTCCTCAAACTTTGGAAGAGCTTGTACAAACTTAACCATCACCCCAGTGGGTTTTAAATTAAAGGATTTTCCTCATCAGAACTTTACTCAAAATCTACGATTTTTTAAAAAAGCTTCCAGCCTTTTAAGCCGATATTCTCTGTCTCTTTCCTTAATTTTCTCTTCCATTGCTAACTTTTCCCTCTGGAGATTAAGTTTTTGCATTTCCATTTCCTTTTGAAATAATCTCTCTGTTTCCCTGTCTTTTTCTGCTTTTTCTAGTTCCAGTATTTTTTCATTTCCTTTGCTTGTTCAAATTGAAGCTTCTTCATTTCAAACTGAAGTCTCACTACCTCCAGCTGTGACTCACTCTTGTCAGGTATCACTTCCAACTTCAAATGCTGTGCTATACCTTCAAATTATATCTGATTTCCTAGGCGACCCCAATTGTAATTTATCCACTAACTCTGTTAACTTATTCTTGAATACTTTCTGTAACCCAGAGTTATATCTTCTACTTCCAAAAAAGATTTAGCTATGGATACAGCCATTTTTGCAGTCTCACCACTTCAAAAATACCTTACACCAACTCCTGAATTCAAAGTGCTTCTCGTACTCATAACCTTAAGATTCACCAATTCCAAAAAAATCAAGGAATTTCAAAGATATCCCACAAAGAGCCCCCAATTATAACACAGCCAATGGTAAATGTTGAGCTGTTCAAACCGTCATAACCCATTTGCAATTTGTTTCGAGGTGCATGCTTTGAATTCAGTTGTAACAAGACCACCGAGTCTCAAGAGGTTTTTATAAAACTAAATGAAACATTTATTAATACAAGAAAGATTGTAAGCACATACATATGTCTACAAAATTACTACTATAATAACTACAAAAATCCCCTAATTAATCTGACTCCTAGTTACACCTCCGATAAGCCAATAGTAAATCATAGATTTAAACAGACCCCTGGCAAAGCACACTCTGGACAGTCACATTCAAAATGGGTTTCTTTCAGCTCTGGGTCCTTGCACACAGCAGCATGAGGCTTACAGGCTGGAGGCTTTAGATCTTAGAATCCGTTCTCTTTTACTAACAGCCTTCTCTTCCTTTATACATATTTTCCTCTTTGAATGCAAATTCTCATTGTATCACTAGGTTTTTTTAACTTTACCTCTTCTAACAATAAAACCCTTTCATAACACCAATTTTATTAGTAAGCTTTGGAAAAAGTAAATGCATTGTTTGACGACTTCTGGCTAGTTGTAATATTTCACCCATTCTTTTGAATGGTTTACTTAAAAATAAAAATTGCCCCCTTTTCACTTCACCTTGTTTACTTAATTACCATTTCAACCTACTTCTCTTCTATATATCAAAGCCTCTAGACCAGCTGGCTTTAATCCAATTAAGAAACACACACACATAGACACAGACACCACTAGTACTCTATTTTAAAATAAATTTCCAATAACATTACAGACATTCTATATCTTCTTGACACCTATGTATATGCTTGAAATCTTTTCCTTTGTTGATAAATGTTTAATTTAGTTTTCTAAAAAAACCTCTGAAGTCCTGGTAGTCTTATTACTTCTGAATTCAGGGCATGCCTCTCAAAAAACAAAAAATCGCAGAACAGCTGTGACCCCGTGATCAAGTTTCCTTTGGGGGATTTGATCCATCTGGCACACATAATCTGCCATGTCACAATATGCATATACCTAGCCTATCAAGGAAACTATCCAAATGAGGAGTGTACCCTCCCATGTTGTGTCAGCCATGGCACAATGTTAACATTTTTCCCTTGAAGTAAAGAGGTTTCTTGGGTGCAAGTCCCATAGCAAAGACTTGAACTTATAATCCAGGTTGACATTCCAGCATAGTACTGGGGCAGCTGACAGAGGTGCTGATATTAAATCAAAGCCCCATCTTTCCTTACAGAGCCCAGGTCACTATTCAAAGAACAGCACATGGGTTCTCCCTGGTTTCCTGGTCAATCCCTCAAACAACATAACTAAATACATATGGTCTGCTCATCTATTAGATTGCTGTTTGTGGGAGCTTGCTGTCGTGGCATCGTTCCAACATTACACTTCAAACGCACTTCATTGGCTGTAATGCTTTTTAGGATGGCTGAGGTCGTGAAAGGTGCTGCATAAATGCAAGTGATTTAGTTGTACAGCCTTACACATGTGCCTGTAGACACACTGGGCGGAATCATCCCAGATTTGCACCAAGTGCGGTAGCGGGCGGGAAAATGAACGTTTTACCCACCAGCTGCAATGGCACTTTTTCACGCCGTTTCATCCCAAACCCCCCTCATTAATCATGCATTCCTGGGAAACATGCCGTTTCGATGGTGAGTGGGTTCTCATTCACCTGCCATGCTGTCACCTTGTCACTTGTGCACGCCAAGCACCATATTTAAAGGGTAGCCGTGCATGCACACCTCTCAGTGCTTCCAGTCCAGGACTGCTGCACAGAAGACATGGCCCCGAAAGGCAAGACGACTGCAGCCCCTCAATTCAGTGGTGCATCCCTGAGACGCCTTCTGGACACTTTTGGAGCCCACTGCGATGTCCTCTACCCCCGCTCTGGCCGCAGGAGGTCCAGTGTCATCACTCCAGCTTGGGAGGCGATGGCAGTGTCGAGTGTGTGAGCTCAACACTCAAGCCCATGTGTGATGGGCTTGAGTGTTGAGCTCACACACTCAGGCCCATCACACATTCACTGGCATCTCACTCAGTGCCAGCTCAAGGGACATCACCACTCACTCACACACACCCTCACATCTCCATCTGGACTCATCTCCTCTGGAGGCTGCCTCCTCAGCCCTCAACCTCTTAAGCCCACTTGCACAGATTGTTATGATGCAGCAGATGATGTGTGACTGGTAGATCAAATCCACAAGGTAAACGTGGTCGCTCTATCTCAACGATTTTGTAATTTGTATTTATTTGAGATGCATGTTCAGAATTCAGAAGTAATAAGTCCATCAAGACTTTTAGAATTAAAAAAGTTAAATTAGAATATTTATTAACAAAATAAAAAATGTTAAGCATATACATAAGACTACAATTACTACTATAATAATTCCTAAAATTCCTAATTAACCCGACTCCCAATTACACCCCCTTTAAGGCAATGGCCCTAAAATAGATTATAAATTTGAAGTAGGTCCAGCAAATGAACACAATACCCTGGACAGTGGAATTCCAAATGGCTTTTTTACAGCTTTCAGTAGACAGCAGACTTATGCACAAATGCTAAAAGCTTCATTAAGGTTATTTCACACATTTCTTTTAGATCTCACAGGGCCTTCGCCAGACACATATATAAAGGAGAATGAGGCCATGTTTCTCTCTTTTTAATATGCAAATTTTATTGTTTCATATGTCTTTGAAACTGTACCTTCCTCACAATATAAGAACTTCCATGTTGCTACCATTTATTGTCAGTAACCTTTGAGAAAAATAAACACATTCCTTAGCCTTGCTTATCTGGCTAGATGTAAACAGACTAAAATCCCTTTGAAATCCAAATCTTAATCTTTCTAAAACTGCAAATTCCCATCACACCTTACATGCAAAGCAAGCATCCATGTTTACTTATTAGCATGTCAAACACCTAGCTTCTTTTGATGATTTAAAGCTTTCAGATACGATCAACATATGTCCCCACACACACCCTATGATAAAACCCTTCCCCAATATAGCTCTCGTCCTGCAGCCTCTTCCCTTGACTGAAGCCACTTCTCTCCCTACCCCAAGCAAGCCATAGCCCTGCAGCCGTTGAAACGTTACCCCTACCTTATGGTTGGTCTGGTAGGTAGAGGCGTGCCCGTGACTCCTCCTACTGCCTGCGAAGCCTGGCGCTGATAGCCGTGAGTGCTGTATGAAGCAAGGTAAGCAAACAAGCCTCGAAGTCCCGAGTGAAGTGCAGCTTGCCAGGTGCACGTCACTTATGTTCAGTTGTGAAACATGTCAGCGTGAGTGTTGGGTGGAGCATACGATTGTAAACTGGTTTCACGACATCATGAAACCGATTTTTGGCCTTCCCGCCATATTGTCTGCTCACGCCCACCATGCCAGAGGGCATGGAAAATTCCGCCACAACAGACAGACACACATTAATGACAGGTTCTTGACACTTGCCTGATTTTCCTTCACCTTATTCTGAACTGTTTTGCTGTTCATCGACTCCTCCAGCAACTTGTCAAAGCGAGGGCAATTTGGTATTGGGAACTTGAGAAACTGAAACAACAGACATCGCTTTCACTAGATGTTAGGTGAAAAGGGTTCAAACTAGTGCCACAACAAATCAAAGGAAAGACTGGATCAAGCCAGGTAACAATATCAAACCCTGCCCCAGTGGGTGGTGAGTTGAGTGGTACAGGAAAAGGAACTCTAGCCCAGAAGGCACTGCTCTCCCTGCACTCTCAGTGTTACGGATACCTGCCTTTTCGTCTTCTGCAGGCACCGTATGCACAGGAATTGGTTGCCAGTTAAGGTTAGGTTTGAAGATCTGATATTCACGTGGAGGGTACAGACCAGCGAGATCCGACTGAGCACTCATTAGAGTCCGATCAACATCCGTACTCCGAACATAAATCTACAGTGGAGAGAAAACAAAAGGTTAAAAGACACAACAGATATGTTCTCAAGGTCTTGCAGCTGCCAGGTATTGAAGCAGCAACCCCACCCAGTTCTACTGCTGTTTCTTAATTGTCACTGGGTCAATTCCCAACCCAACACCACCACTGGAGCACCAAGAGTGTAGTGGTTCAAGAATAATGGCCAGCACCACCCCCTTACAGAAACTAGGGTATGGGGATGTTCTCCTTAAAGAAGAGAAGGTTGAAAGGAGATTTGGTGAAGGTGTTTAAAATCATGAAGGGTCTGTACAGGATAAATGGGGCTCTGAAGAAGGGTCATACGGACTTGAAACGTTAACTCAGTTTCTCTCTCCACAGATGCTGTCAGACCCGCTGAGTTTTTCCAGCATTTTCTGCTTTTACTTCAGATTTCCAGCATCCCTAGTATTTTGCTTTTATCTTAGCTTTTACCTTGAAGAAGTACTGATCCTCTCTCAGACAGGATTTCTGTTTGTCTCTTTCGCCCTGTTCACCTTCATTGCTTTCCATGTCCTTCCTGATGTTTGACAAGGTGCTTACCAAAACTCGCTTTCACAGCCATATTTCCTTCCTCAGCGACTGTCTTTGTCTCTGACTTATCCCACGTAGATTCCAACTGAAGCTTCATCCCTCATGTTTCAAATCCACCCAAGATTACAGGTATCTCCAGGACATACAATGTTCCTCAGACTGCTGTTCTCGCCACATCCTGAGATCTACACTCAGTGTCATGCATCACACACACATGAACACACTTGACTTCTCTCTCCAGCAGCAGCGACTCATCTCATCTCAAAGCTGCTCTTGTCCCCAGTTTCATATTATTCTTCGTCCCATCCGACGCCTTAGCAAGAAACTTTATTTCTTTCTTTCAGGTGTTAAGGAACACAAGCTCCGACAACTTACTGATACCAATGCCCATCCAGGACCTTCTATCCCTTCCCGTCCCTCTGACCCAATCCCTTCTTCTAATCCTATATTGGTGCCGCTTCATGCTCTCATCCGGACCTGGAAAAATTTATCAATTTTGCTTCCAATTTCCACCCCTCTCTCACCTTCACATGGTCCATTGCCAACACTTCTGTTCCCTTCCTGATCTGTTTCCATTTCTGGCGATGGACTGTCCACCAATATTCATTACAAGCCCACCAACTCCCACAGCTACCTCAACTACAGCTCCTCACACTCTGCTTCATGTAAGGACTCCATCCCATCCTCTCAGTTCCTTCACCACTGGTGAATCTGTTCTGATGATGCCACCTTCCAAAACAGCACTTCTGACATGTCTTCCTTCATCTCTAACTGAGGTTTCCCCGCACTGTGGTTTACAGGGCCTCAACCGTGTCTGACCCATCTCCAGTGACTCTGCCCTCATACCTTCCCCTCCCTCCCAGAACCATGATAGGGTCCCCCTTGTCCTCACTTTTCACCCCACCAGCCTCCGCATTCAAAGGATCATCCTCCGCCAACTCCAGCATGATGCAGCCACCAAACACATCTTTCCTTCACCCCCCAGTCGGCATTCCATAGGGACCATTTCCACCGTGACTCCCTGGTCCACTCCTCCATCACCCCCAACACCTCATCCCCTTCTCATAGCACCTTCCCATGCAATCGCAGAAGATGCAGCACCTGCCCCTTTACCTCTTCCCTCCTCACTGCCCAAAGGCCCAAACACTCGTTTCAGGTGAAGCAGCACTTCACTTGCACCTCCTTCAATTTGGTCTACTGCATTCACTGCTCCCAATGAGGTCTCCTCTACATTGGAGAGACCGAATGCAGACTGGGTGACCGCTTTATGGAACACCTTCGGTCTGTCCGCAAGCATGACCCAGACCTTCCTGTCACTTGCCATTTCAACACACCATCCTGCGCTCATGCCCACATGTCTGTCCTTGGCCTGCTGCAATGTTCCAGTGAAGCCCAACGCAAACTGGAGGAATGGCACCTCATCTTCCAACTAGGCACTCTACAGCCTTCCGGACTTAACATTGAGTTCAACAACTTCAGACCATGAACACTCTCCTCTTTCTTCGTTCCTTTTTAAAATTTATTTTTACTTTTTATTTACTTATTTTTATTTGTATTCATTTATTCATCCTTTTTTTAAATCCCTTTTTCTATCCTTCTTCCCCAACCACCGCCTCCTCCCCCGACCACACCCCAACAGGGTCACCTGTCGCTTGTTTCCATGTTGTTCTTTCACAGAATGCTGACCCTTGTTCTGCTATTAACACATTCTGCTTTCTTACCTTTATGCCAGTATCAGCACCTTCTTTAGTCTCCCTTTGTCTTGTGTCCATGATATCCTTGTCAACCTCTCCTTAACCGTCATCTATTGCTGACCCTCTATCTTGCTTTATCTGCTCCATCTACTCCCCCGCTTAAACAGTCTAAATTTAATCACATTTCTACTTTTCTTTAGCTCTGAAGAAGGGTCATATGGACTTGAAATGTTAACTTTGTTTCTCTCTCCACAGATGCTGCCAGACCTGCTGGTTAGGATGTGGAATGCACTGCCTAAAGGAGTGGCGGCAGCGTGTTCAATTGCAGCTTTCAAAAGCGAATTAGTTAAGAGAAAAAATATGAAGGGCTATGGTGAAAGGGCAGAGAGTGGGACTAGCTGGATTGTTCTTGTAGAGAGCTGGGAACAACTTAATGGGCCAAAAGGTCTCCTCCAGTCACGTAAACAATCGATGATCTTTGTGGCTCTAGATACACAGTAACGTGATTGATTCTCAACTGCCCTCCTGAAATGGTGTAGGAAGTCACTCAGTTGTATGCAAGACTTCCTCCTCCAGGGTAATACATGCTGGTCTTACCAATGACACCAATGCACAGTGGCAGAACTGTGTACGGAAAATGGCCATCTCACAAACTTCAAATTGGACACGGGGGCCAGTGTTATGGTCCTATTGGACAAAAGAACCGTGGCTGAGACACCTCTGGCTACAAACAACAGACGCTCCACTCTACGGGCCTGGAGGAATGTTCCTCCATAGGCATGATTCTGGAACCATTAAGATATGGTGGCAAACAAATCTTTGAGCTGATGTATGTCATCCATGACCAGCCTTTTTCTCTCTTGAGCAGAGATGCTGTCTTGCCCTGAATCTCCTCAAAATGGCAAAAGATGACAAGACAACCACCATCATAAATTATACAGGCCTGCAAGTTCCTGAGAGCTCCAACAAGAAAGATTCTCTCACCTGGGATTTCAGCTCTGAATTGTCTTCTCTCTTTGCAGAGCAGCTTTGTTCACTTTTATTACAGGTGCCAGAAGCCCCTCATTGGTCAGACCAGCCAACACTCAGATGGTTACCATGACAGCTTCAGTGGAGAATAGACAAGAGAGCAAACAACAAGAAGAGCCTCAACCTCCAGACCTAATGACTGTTGATGATGTCAACACTGTGACCACAGAGCAAATGCTGCTACTCCCAGCCAGCATGACAGTGCCGCAGACAATGCTAGAAACAAGTAGCAGCCGTCCATTGCTGATGGCACACCACTTAGCTAAACACAAAGGTGAGATAATTAAAAGACCACATCCTCATTACAGGAATGGCCACCTTCAGACACAGAGGACATCACGATGACCCACACAATGAAAGAGGAGGAGAAAAAATTGAAATGAGAGATGAGCACAACGTTCGTCTAACCCGCAAGAAACAGGGTGGTGCAGCAACCACCTATAACCACAACTGCCAAATCGTCAGAGTGGTTCAATACTAAGAAATGGAAAAAGAGCATAAAAAGATTCCCAGATACCAGAACAACCTCCAAATCAACAAAGTTTACCTGCAACAACAGAGGCTACCACTCCTCCGACAGTAGCGAGAATGAGATATGGAAGGGCTATAAGGCCTCCAGACCACCTGAATCTATGAACTCAGAGACCCAAGGTGGGGGAGGGTGGTGGGGGAGATGGGGTAGCAATGATGAAAAATACATGGGGTAAACTAGAATAACTGGAAATACATTTAATAAAGACTTGGGAGGTGTAGCATAGGATCTGGGACATAAAGGGTTAACGTGGGAATGAGTACAATACTCCCCAACCTAGGGGTCAGTCTAGTGTTGGACAGAGACGTGTGTACAAGCAAGCACGGAGACAGCTCCTAACTTGAACCCTTTACTGTATATATATACATAGTTCTTATAGTTAATAAATACATACAGTTGAACTATGTAAGACGACGAAGATTTCTCAATAGGACCTATCAAATGGTAACCAACACCCTACAACAACTCTCAGCTCCAGGCCCTTTCTCCCTCCTCTCACTCATTTCTCAACTCCAGGCCTGCCTTTCTCCTCCTAATCCCTGGCTTTAAATGGCCTCTTTGCCAGCCTCCATCCTCCTGGCTCTAAACTGGCCCTCCTCACTTAACATTTTCCGGGCCCTGCAGTCCATTCAACCACTAACCTCTTCCCGGTCGTACGAGGAGTTGAGAAAGTCCTTGTAACGATGTCGTAGATACTGGCCCAGCATGTAGTGTTGCCTCATCCCAAACTACAAAAGAGCAACAGAAATCCTGTTCATTGCTGGAGGAGACAGGTCAGTGCCAGACTTTCAGAATATAGGGAAGGAGAGAGTGAGAGAGCGCGCGAGCACGAGAGAGAGGGAGAGCAAGCAAGGTCACGCGCGTGGGAGAGTGAGCGAGGGCGCGCGCGAGATGGAGAGAAAGCGAGCGAGGGCGCGCGCGAATGAGAGCGAGCAAGGGCGCGTGTGAGAGAGAGCGAGCGAGAGTGCGCACTAGAGAGCGAACGAGAGCACGAGACAGAGAGAGGGAGCGTGAGCGAGTGCGTGCACGAGAGAGCGAGTGTGCGTGAGTGAGCCAGGGTGAGAGAGACCGACAGAAAGAAAGAGTAATACTGACAGAGAAAGAGAGAGAGCGAGCGAGGGGGCGCGCGCCAGAGAGAGAGCGAGCGAGGGGGCGCGCGCCAGAGAGAGAGCGAGCGAGGGGGCGCGCGCCAGAGAGAGAGCGAGCGAGGGGGCGCGCGCCAGAGAGAGAGCGAGCGAGGGGGCGCGCGCCAGAGAGAGAGCGAGCGAGGGGGCGCGCGCCAGAGAGAGAGCGAGCGAGGGGGCGCGCGCCAGAGAGAGAGCGAGCGAGGGGGCGCGCGCCAGAGAGAGAGCGAGCGAGGGGGCGCGCGCCAGAGAGAGAGCGAGCGAGGGGGCGCGCGCCAGAGAGAGAGCGAGCGAGGGGGCGCGCGCCAGAGAGAGAGCGAGCGAGGGGGCGCGCGCCAGAGAGAGAGCGAGCGAGGGGGCGCGCGCCAGAGAGAGAGCGAGCGAGGGGGCGCGCGCCAGAGAGAGAGCGAGCGAGGGGGCGCGCGCCAGAGAGAGAGCGAGCGAGGGGGCGCGCGCCAGAGAGAGAGCGAGCGAGGGGGCGCGCGCCAGAGAGAGAGCGAGCGAGGGGGCGCGCGCCAGAGAGAGAGCGAGCGAGGGGGCGCGCGCCAGAGAGAGAGCGAGCGAGGGGGCGCGCGCCAGAGAGAGAGCGAGCGAGGGGTCGCGCGCCAGAGAGAGAGCGAGCGAGGGGGCGCGCGCCAGAGAGAGAGCGAGCGAGGGGGCGCGCGCCAGAGAGAGATCGAGCGAGGGGGCACGCGCCAGAGAGAGATCGAGCGAGGGGGCGCGCGCCAGAGAGAGAGCGAGCGAGGGTCGCGAGCCAGAGAGAGAGCGAGTGAAGGGGCGCACGCCAGAGAGAGAGCGAGCGTGAGGGCGCGGGAGAGAGAGCGCGAGCGAGGGGACGCGCGAGAGAGCGCGAGAGAGAGAGAGCGCGAGAGAGAGCGCGAGAGAGAGAGCGCGAGAGAGAGCGCGAGTGAGAGAGCGCGAGTGAGAGAGAGTGAGAGATAGAGAGCTCGAGCGCGAGAGAGAGAGAGAGCTCGAGCGCGAGAGAAAGAGCTCGAGCACGAGAGAGAGAGAGAGCTCGAGCGAGAGAGAGAGAGAGAGAGAGACAGCCAGGCAGAGAGAGGGAGAGAGAGAGAGAGAGACAGAGACAGACAGGCAGAGGGAGAGGGAGAGAGAGCGAGAGAGAGACAGACAGGCAGAGAGAGAGAGAGACAGACAGACAGAGAGAGAGAGACAGACAGACAGGCAGAGAGAGAGAGAGCTCGAGAGAGACCTTGAGCGCGAAAGAGAGAGAGAGAGGGACAGACAGGCAGAGAGAGAGACAGACAGGCAGAGAGAGAGGGAGAGAGAGAGAGAGACAGACAAGCAGAGAGAGAGAGAGAGAGAGAGAGAGACAGACAGGCAGAGAGGGAGAGAGAGAGAGAGACAGACAAGCAGAGAGAGAGAGAGAGAGAGAGAGAGAGAGACAGACAGGCAGAGAGAGAGAGAGAGAGGGACAGACAGGCAGAGAGAGAGAGAGCTCGAGCGCGAGAGAGAGAGCTCGAGCGCGAGAGAGAGAGAGAGCTCGAGCACGAGAGAGCGAGCTCGAGCGCGAGAGAGAGAAAGCTCGAGCGTGAAAGAGGGCTCGAGCGCGAGAGAGCGAGCTCGAGCACGAGAGAGAGAGAGAGAGAGCGCGAGAGAGAGCTCGAGCGCGAGAGAGAGAGAGCTCGAAGCGCGAGAGAGAGAGAGCTCGAAGCGCGAGAGAGAGAGCTCGAAGCGCGAGAGAGAGAGAGCTCGAAGCGCGAGAGAGAGCTCGAAGCGCGAGAGAGAGAGAGCTCGAAGCGCGAGAGAGAGAGAGAGCGCGAGAGAGAGAGAGCGCGAGAGAGAGAGCTCGAGCACGAGAGAGAGAGCTCGAGCGCGAGAGAGAGCTCGAGAGAGAGAGAGGGCGAGAGAGAGCTCGAACGCGAGAGAGAGCTCGAGCGCGAGAGAGAGCTCGAGCGCGAGAGAGAGCTCGAGCGCGAGAGAGAGCTCGAGCGCGAGAGAGAGCTCGAGCGCGAGAGAGAGCTCGAGCGCGAGAGAGAGCTCGAGCGCGAGAGAGAGCTCGAGCGCGAGAGAGAGCTCGAGCGCGAGAGAGAGCTCGAAGCGCGAGAGAGAGCTCGAAGCGCGAGAGAGAGCTCGAAGCGCGAGAGAGAGAGAGAGCGCGAGAGAGAGAGAGAGCGCGAGAGAGAGAGAGAGAGCGCGAGAGAGAGAGAGAGAGCGCGAGAGAGAGAGCGCGAGAGAGAGCGCGAGAGAGAGAGCGCGAGAGAGAGAGAGCGCGAGAGAGAGAGATCGAGCACGAGAGAGCTCAAGCACGAGAGAGAGAGAGCTCGAGAGAGGGAGCGCGAGAGAGAGCTCGAGCGCGAGAGCTCGAAGCGCGAGAGAGAGCTCGAAGCGCGAGAGAGAGCTCGAAGCGCGAGAGAGAGCTCGAAGCGCGAGAGAGAGAGAGAGAGCGCGAGAGAGAGAGAGAGAGCGCGAGAGAGAGCTCGAGCACGAGAGAGAGAGCTCGAGAGAGAGAGAGGGCGAGAGAGAGCTCGAACGTGAGAGAGAGCTCGAGCGCGAGAGAGAGCTCGAGCGCGAGAGAGAGCTCGAGCGCGAGAGAGAGCTCGAGCGCAAGAGAGAGCTCGAAGCGCGAGAGAGAGCTCGAAGCGCGAGAGAGAGAGAGAGCGCGAGAGAGAGAGAGAGCGCGAGAGAGAGAGCGCGAAGAGAGAGAGCGCGAGAGAGAGAGCGCGAGAGAGAGAGCGCGAGAGAGAGAGCGCGAGAGAGAGAGCGCGAGAGAGAGAGAGCGCGAGAGAGAAGAGATCGAGCACGAGAGAGCTCGAGCACGAGAGAGAGAGAGCTCGAGAGAGAGAGCGCGAGA